>NC_141336.1:7365000-7675000 GCF_037954235.1 Aulostomus chinensis | reverse complement strand
ACCATCAGTTCAACAAGCATGACTGTAACACAGTAAAGGTTCATTTATGCTCAACGTACGTACAAAAATGTATGTGTCCATTTTAAACAATTTTACCGTCACTGCTCACATACTTCCATGTGTCCTTTACATTGGCAGGGATTTTAACCAATACATCCACCAGGGGGCAGCCCACAGTCCAAAGTTTATGACAACAAAATACTCAAAAACAAACATGGTGACTATGGAGGAGGAATTGATAATGCATATCTAGCCCAGAAGACATAAATGGAGGCAGCGTTGTAGGAGGCGGAAGTTGGAGAAGTTGTTAAATAAATTGTGACTGGGGGATGGAAAATGCTTTTCTCCAGTACTGCCGATGGGAGAAATTGACGACAAGCATCATTTCCAACACATTAAGATGTCTGCGGGGGCATTTGATACTTTGCCAAGTGGCCTCCCATATTCAAGACAACAAGTCGCACAATCTCTCCTCCAAAAGTTCCACCATTGCTATTTTTTCTTTGTGTCTCACTAGAGCAGGGGTCGGCAACCCGCCGCTCTTTCATCCTTATGTTGCGGCTCTGCGTGGCTTGGGAAAATAAATTATAAGTGTCCGATTGAAGTGTATGTTATTTGTCTCAAAAACGTGTCTCATGTCTTCTTATTAAGTCAAAGTTTTTAACTTCTTTCTTCAGACCTTGTGCAATTTTGGTGATCAGCATTCGCCTTCTTCAGAGACGTTTGACAGCACTCCACGTGTCAGCAGGCAGCCAGCATGTGCGGAAAGCCCAGCGACTCCTAAACTGCACAATATCTGAACAAAGTGTTTTCTTTGTGTTTGTTCATTTGTTTAATTGTAGTTGTAAATTGTAAGATTATTGTGATCTCGAAATGTTAAAATAAAATTATATATAATTCTAGACGATAAGCCGCTACTTTTTCCCCCTGCTTTGAACGCTGCGGTTTATACAACAGTGCGGCTGGCGGTTTCTGGTAGGCTGGTTATATTTTAAACAGACGTTACTGCACCTTTAGGCCTACTGCTGTGTTACAGGCACTTTTAAAAAACACTTAATTAGTAGGGCTGCAACGATTAGTCGACGTTGTCGACAAAAATCGATAATAGAAATAGTCGGCAATAAATTCCATTGTCGACTATTGTCGCCAGACGCGTTTTTCCAACAGAAAAAGGCATCACACTTGATTATAATCTCTGCCAAGAGTCGCGCATGCGCAATAGCGTCTTTGTCTCTGAGCGGTAACATACAGAAATGGCGGCGTCAATATCAGGTACGCATACCAAAACTTCTAAAGTTTGGGAGCATTTTAGCCTGGATACTGCGAATAAAAAGACTACTAGCAAAGTTTGCAAAGCAGACCTTGCGTGTCATGGCAGTACCTCGGTGATGCAGGAACATTTGAAGAGAAAGCACCTTGGGCAGTTGAAGGAAACGGAGTCTGACTCGCCTCGGTGAGATTCATGTAAACATTTAAGCCAATACGGTTTTTATGACATACATTGTACATTTTATAAGCATATTTTCGCTATTAAAAAAAAAAGTTTACTTGATTTTGATTTATTTATTTGCCTGTCCCTAAAAAAATGGACAGAGGTTTATTCATTTATGGATTTATGTCTCTACTGACGAGCACTGGGCCTAATTGGTTCGTATGTTCAATCAAAGATGTATTTTTCATTGTACCCATCTTTCTTGTGTTTATTATCATTTGCCACATAATTAAATCAACTTCATGCTAAATGTAAGAAAAAATCAATAATTATCCGATTAGTCGACTAATGGTTTCAATAGTCGGTGACTAGTCGACTATTAAAATAGTCGTTAGTTGCAGCCCTATTAATTAGGCATAGCCTCGTCAAGTGCTGTAAGCTTTGTTTATGGTACGTGCGCTGAGAGCGCACCGTTCATTTCTACAGAGTAAATACGTTTTGAATGCTGTGAAAGTTTGTGTGTCTGAAACACGATGTGTCATGTGATACAGTTCAGTTTACACAGCACGGTACATGTTCCGTACTGTTATTATAAGTTATGCATAAATGCAACTTGTTGTTTGTAGGAAATATTAACAAATCGGAAGCTTTGTAGGAAGGCTCTGTATTTAACATTAAACATAAATGGGCCTTAAGGCAGTTGCCTTGAGCAATTTAAATGCATATTTGCCTATTTCACATCACCTCACATCAAGTAAAAAAAACACTAGCTCACTGTATCATGATGAGTAGTAAACAGGAGTCTCCAACAGTAACGTTTGGTGCTGTGTTGCTGGTGGAACTGTTGACACACAAAAGCAATCAGGACTCCTTGACTAAGTTTTTATGCGTAGTTGCACCTTTAAATTCCAGTATGTGTGTGAATTCCCCAGTGTTTTACCTCCAAACAGGTGAAGTCAGCATTGGGCAATTACTGTTGGAATCAGATTACTTTTTGAAAGACATAATTTAATGCATTTCAATTTCCAAACAGTAATTTAATCATTGTCAAACTACTACTACTACTACAACTACGACTACTACAACTACTAATACTACTACTACCAGAAACAAACCAAACATGGAGGGCAGAGAGAAATATGCGTTCATTAGTTAGATGTACAGTTATTGAGTTTTCTTGGCCAAAGAGAAGAACGCTCTTGTCTGTTGTCAACTAAATGGCACCAAAACGTTGCCAGCCACGATCCACATCCAATTGGCTAAAATATCTAGGGCAGCAAAGCATGGTAATACTTGTTGAGAAAATACCAGGTGCAGAGAGCAATGCCTCAACTTCTACTGACAGTGGCTGTGCTCCCCATTACAACTAAAGCAGAATTTATCTTGTCAGCCATTGGTGGAGAAGGTCTGATGAAGCTCGTCGCCAGTTAGGCGACTACACTAATTATTAGACTAATTCTTTTCAAAATTAAACAATCAGGACAATAATTTGATTACTTTGTAAAGAATTAATTAGTAATAAATAATTTCATTACATTTCCAGAGTATCTTGCCCAACACTGGTGGGCTCATAGTTTGAGTTAGGAAACAGCGACGACAGTGATCTCAGCTCTCTACTTCTGTCAAGTGTGTTTAATGACTAGTAGTCCAAGAGCACTTTCTTATTTACATGACACTATCAAATTCTACCATTTCTTTCAAACTAAGACAATATTAAAGAAACATGAGCAAATATTGCATTGCAAATAAAAAAATACCAAAAGAAAAAATTATCTAAAATATTTTTGTTACCCATTACTCTTTTGTTCTGTCGATAAATTACAGATGACAGCAAGACCTAAAACCCCAGTAATGATGACATTTTGTGGTGCAGGGGCAACAGGGGCGCTGGACAACATAGGAGGGTGTCACAAGCCAAGCAATCAGCAGGGCTGACTTCTGAAAACTGCAACAGGCCAGACTAATACCCCTTTCACACTGAAACAAGAGTGTCAGAGCAGGTTTTTGTGGAGACAAGAGGGCAAGTGGCAAACAGCGAGAACCCTGTAGGAGGCGAAGAGACGTTCTACTTTCTCAGAGAGGCGGATCCCGCTCCAAGTGCCAACAGGAGACCACTACCTACATCTCTGACAAGGGGTCTCAGTGGAGGATGGAAGCGGACCTGTGTAGGCAGCTCCACTTTCACAGGGAGATCTGCATAACCATACCCCAGCCAGACATGGTATTGTGGAACACAGCCAGGAAAACAGCATTGCTGGTGGAACTCACCATGCCATGGGAAGAGGGGTTGGAAGCAACCCATGAAAGAAAGAGGGTGAAATATGCTGACTTGGTCACGGAGTGTAGGGAAAACAGATGGGGTTTGAAGCTCTACCCAGTGGAAGTGGGTGTTAGAGGCTTCGTTGGAACGTCAACAACACAACTGCTCAGGGATCTGGGGCTGCGGGGAGCCAGACTACACAAGGCGACCAGGCAGATATATGAGACAAGGTAAGCTTCTGGAACTGCCTGAGGAGACATTGCAAAACGTGGGGAGCAGACAATTCCTCAAGAATGATAGCTGCAAGGAGTGTTGGGGAGACATCCTTGTTCACTGCCCTGCCACCAGGAGATGTTCTGGGCTAGGGGGCGACACATCAAGGAACGGTGGTCCCTAGCTGATAACTATGCAGCTAAAAAAGTGGGCAGAGGAACAGGAGGTGCAGCAAGCCTACAGCTCAGAAGGAAGAACATCTACCTGTATCAATCAAATGAGGAAACTGTCGCAGGCAAGGCAAAGTGCAAGATGTCCTACGCAACAAAATAAAAATAAAGATGGGGTCAGCATCTTCAAAGAAAAAAACACCTCAAATTAGAGGTGACAGTGCAATGAAGTTGTAATAAAGTTAAAACAAATTTTATTTCCAACTGTGCATGTTTCTCTCTTTTTTCTTACTATTGCCAGTTTAAATTAGTTATGTGATTTTTTTCCTTATATCAACAGTATTCCATTACCAGTAAAACTGACTATCCACCAATTTCTCATTCCTACCTGCATTGTCTGCCATGCCCCTTCATGTTTACATGACGTAATGATTAAGTTATTGATAAAGTGTTCCGGCCTGCAAACTTGCTAATATGAAAACTGAGTGCCTGTCACCATATTCCATCATTTGAAGGGTGAGTGATGAAGGAAGGGATCCTATCCAACCACCAAAGTAGAGCGCTCAGACCTGCTTCCTCCCATCCCCCATCCAGCAAATGATAAATTCAAGATTTTGTATGTTTTTTGTCAAACAAAGATTTCTTGGTTGAGCTTCTATGCATCTACCATAACACAAATTTAGAACCATTTAACTGCTAGCATTAACCAGTTAAATTTTTAAAGATTGGTTAACAGTTAATGTGGACAATCCTGGCCAATAGTGAACTGCTGTGACCTATAAACACTAAAAAATAAAAAAGTATGCATCTGCTACCATTCACTTTCATTCAGGGAGTGAGTGACTGAGATCAGGAATGTACCTGGCCAATAGAAGAAAGAATATAGACCAGCTGCTGCCTCCTGTCATTGTTTTGTGCCAGGGAATCAAAAAACTTAAAAACACATCTTTCAGCCTTTTATCAGGCCTGCCACTCCAACAAATTTTAGTGGATGACAAATTCAATTTCATTGTCAATGAGTCATTTTAAGAGTATTTTACTTATAATGACAATAGCACAAAAATGCAACTACCCTCTTTTGAACAGTACTTCACTTGTAATTCTTAATATTCTTGGTCAGGCATTGGAATATGAAAAAAGTTTGAATATCCTAAATAAAGTATGCATGCAAATGCAACAGGCTATATACTGAGATCAGCAAAATGATTTAGTTCATGTCCATTTATTGTACAGCGAGTCAATGTATTATTGTGACAAACCTACCCTTAATCACACCAGCTTTAAGGACAAATTTGTACAAATATTTAATATGATGTGTCATCAATTTGTATTCTTTTAGATTTTTTTTTAAGGGAAATTGAAGAAGTAGCAATGCTGGATTCTGGTATTATCACCCTCCAAAGATGCAGATACCCTTGAACACTCGGTTTGTCGGGCTCTTATCAGGAACTCTGGCACTGGATGCCTTCAGCATGACTATGTCACAGTGGAGCAAGTCCAAGCAGAGCAAACACAGAATGTACCGAGTGTAAAGAGTGCATGCTGACCCTGTCATTACCCATACAAACACACCCCTAACGTCAGCCTCTACTTCAGTCAGGGTGTGTTATCACAGAGAAATCAACACATTTCAGAAACTCCAAAAACTGTTCAAATTCATGAGCCAATTCCTTTCACAAATACCCCTTTCACACTGTAACACGCATGTCAAAGCGGGTTTTTGTACCCACGTTTGCTCGGCATTGGGGTACAATCAAGCTTCCAGCAGACGTGGGTCTGAGCTCCTGCTTTGAGGGCTGCGTGCTTGTGTTTTTCCTCTCTCGTACATCATCGCGCTAACGTCATCATAACACATAAAAGTGCGCAGTGTCTCAAAATGCTGGTGATGTTCCCATGAATCACTGTGTCCTGTACAGTTCCAGGATTCTGCCGCCAGATCTCCTCTTCATCGCGGATGATGAGCAGCTCGCGGACTTCACAATCTTGCCAGTGCGCTGCCATGATCGATAAAAAAGATGTGCAAGATTGCTATACAATTTGTTTATAAAAACGGTCGCGCTAGTGCAGTTCACGTTAGGGTTCCCTGGTTGGTGGGAGTTCTCAAGCATAGATTAATTCACGTACGATCATACACATGTAAATTGTTTGAGAAAAAAAGGAGTAAAATAGGGGACCTCAACAGGAAGACTGATCTTACGGCAGAGGCCAAAACTTTATTGAGAGATGAGTGAGCAGCTCACGCAGCCCAGCCCAGCCCAGCCTTATTTATTTATTCCGGAGCGTCCACAATGACAGCCTGACAGGCGGCACAGTGACAAAATCAGAATGTGACAGGAAGGTTGCGGCAAACCTGAGACAACGCGAGTTGCCTTTTTCACACTGCAGGCGAGCCAAGCAGAGCCGAGGCGAGCTGCTTAACACCCGGGCCACTTAGAAGGTTGGTTGACACGGGTCGAAATGCCAAGTCAACCCTTTCAGAGTGCCCTAACACCTGTGTTCACCCAAGTTTTTGGTGCAGTGTGAAAGGGGCTAAAGACACTAATTTCATCAATACAATGTAAGAAAAACATCATTCTGGGGATCAACAAACAACTAGCCGTGTAACAATTTGTTTTCACAACGATTTGATTTGCATCATGATTTGTGGTTACTGATACGATTCAAGGATCATATTGGTTCATTTAGAACGATACGATCCAAAACCATTCAATGACTTGTAACTTCAGTAACATTTTAGCCAAAAATTCAACCAGTGTGACTGTGAAATAAAGTCCTGGATATTGGACAGTGCAGGTGAAGTTTCCTAGAATCCTGTTTCTTTGAAGGGAATCAGGCATAAATTAATTACTGATATAAAACAAAAAAGTAAAAACAATTAATGGCAAATGTGTTCACATTAATACACATGTAATGTACAGTAAGTGCTAACAACATTTCAACAGTAGGTTTACCTGCTACTTCTGATTTGTTTTGCAACACAGAAATAGTATGTTGGTTGTCTTCAAAATTTGACTTTAAAAGTCAAATTTTAAGTGCAACCAACATCTCTTCAGGTTGATTTAACAGTAGGTTTACCTGCTACTTTTGCTTTTTCATATCCTCCAAACAGCAAGCGACTTACTTAGAACAGCTCAGAACAAAAATGGTAGAAAGTCAATGAGATCAGCGAGATCTCTTTTGAACAAAGCCAAAGTGTTTCCACACATCGTGTGCAACTGTGGCTTGATAATTTTTGGCTTTTCCTCTGTTATCCACGATGGTGCATTTTATTGTTCTGAAATTCCCACTGCTGCTGGTGTGAGGCTATGATGTCACCCCAGGCAGACCGGATCAAGTAACATTTAACATCTTCATAATTAAAGGTAGGCAAGACTAGCGACCTGTTTAGGGTATACCCCACCTCTCACCTGAAGGCTGCTGGGATAGGCTCCCAGCCCCCCCCCCCAACCATTAACAGGATAAGCGGCAGACAAAGGATGGATGGATAGATAAAGTACTAAAAACACATTTATATAAATTCTGCTGTGCTTAAATTTTGTGTTCTGTTTCCTAGTATTGATACAATAGATTGATTACATTTAAAACAATGTTAGATTGAATTAATATATGTTAGATCCGAAGGGCAACTTGTGGAGAACAGATCGATGTAGCTAGGTCATAGGAATAAAAAAAAAAATCAATAAAAAAAATCAATACATCGTTGTAGTAGATGAATCATTAAACCCCTACAACTAACTAAAATCTAAATAAGGTCTACAACTGCAATTTAGCAGCTGCAGGAAGGCATAACACTGAACAGGCTAATTGCGCATCAAATGCCATTTTCAAGTTAATGCTCTTGTGCTGCAGAGATGCCCAGACTACAAATATTATCTTTTTTAAAAAACATACTTATTTGATACACCACCCCCTCAAAAAAAATCACAGCACTATCATTGTAAATGATTATTCAGTAAATGTAAATAAAGATTTCACAAATCATGTTGCAGTTGCAATATCTGTCAGAATTTCAACTTTTAGAAGAAATGTATCAACTTAATAATCTTCTCAGAATGCTCAACTATGTGAATAAAAGAAATGTTTTAATGCACTTAAAAGCATAATTTGCAACAGCTAAGGGATTCTAAGAGAGAACAAACATCTAAAAATCCATTAATCCCCCAACCATCATTCGCTCCACCCCTAATCTCTAAACTTTTTAATAATAGTATACAAATACTTATTACAGATAGACATTAGGATTCTATTGGTAAAACTCAGAATAAACCGCATGAGGTGTGTGATTTCAAATAAGGTGAAAAAAATTCCAATTGTTATTACAGAGCCTATTTATACTTACATTTTATTACACATTATCCAAGAGTGAGTGTTTCAGCTAAACTGAATGAATTGTGTCATCAGTGGATAAGAGTTTATCTAGCAGTTGATGAGTTACAACTTGCCAGGTATTTGATAATTGATGAATCCCTTTAATTCCCTTTAGAGAAGAAAAAGTGCAAATTCTGATTCCAGCTTCCTCATTATGAATTTTCAGGTTTCTCAAATAGTTTATGACAGCAATCTCGATTACACTGACACGACTCTCCTTTCTCTGGCATTTTGTGGACTAAAGACACTACCCGAGTAATCAAGAAATTATATGGACGATAAAATGCTATATCAAGCTGCACATTAACTGAATATGACTTAAAAACATCACTTTTCTGTTATAACAGGGACAAAAGAATGGAACGTGAAAACAGCAGATTAGTTTGTGCATCATGATCCATTTAATCTATGCACATAGGGACATTTAGGACCTACAACACAATTTCAATGATCAATGGGCATAATAAATTCAATAATGCAGCTAGGTCACAAAACAAGTGTATGTGGTGAACTACATAGTTTGTGCTCTGTCTTTAGGCCAATTTTGCTGGCTGGCACCTTGTATGGTCATTTCATTAGATCTAAGTGACTATCGTAGAACAATTGATGGCTCCAACAATACCAAATACAGTTATGACGCTAAAACAATATTAATTTTACTGGACATTTACAAATTATTTATAATGATGCTAAGCTGATAACCAGAAGTAGCAGAATCAGTTGTATACCGTGAGGGGTTTCCCCTCTTCAATACGCAGAGGTCAGTAGAGCGACACCAGTCTTCCTCAGAGAGTTTGATCACTCGGCCCAGCTGTTATTTACACGACGTTAACTAACAACACAGCTAGTTCCGAGGCGAGCGTGGCAAACCAAAATAGCTACATCCATACCGACAGACAGCTGGATTCACGTCTCCTTTAATGACTTCATCCAACAGAGTTTCAGTGATAATCACATCGCAGAAACATGAAGATCAAAGATATACACACGAGTGGAGGAAACAGCAATGCTACCTGCTAGCTTGCACAGGGCTGGGAGGCGCTGGTGACCCAGGGAATAACCAGTTAGCTTAGCTTAGCTTCAGCCTCTTCGCTAACTCGGATACAAACGTTTTTAAAGCTAGTTTGAAAATGTTAATTTGTGGCAAATTAACAAAACTGCCATTATTGTACTTGTTAATGTCTTATATAATAGGCAAAGTTTTAGTAATATGCACATGTATTTTATACATATTTAGCATAATTGCCGTTTATTTACATATATCACTGATTGATTAGCAATTCTAACAGGAACCATTGTCATGTTGGATATTAAGTATTTCTTATTGAGATTAAAGTGAGCAACTGTACTTACCTGAAGCTCGGCCCTCTCTACTTCCCAGTGCGCCCTCTCCATCTCGAACCGGGCCCACTCGTGCTGGATATAGTGCAGAATGCCGGGGATAGTGTACTGCTGCTGCGGCCGAGGCAGTTCGTCCGGCTGGTGTGGAACCATCACACCTCCACCGCCACCACCTACGATCGGCGGATGAGCGTTGCTGTTGCTCCCCTGCTGTTGCTGTGGCGGCGGAGGCTGTCGTGGGGCTCCGAGGACTCCTACACCCGGGTGCTCGTCCATGTTTTAACTAGTTTTTTTTATTTATTTAAGAGAAGTAGGAGGACACTCCCGCTCCGCTGAAGGATTCCCGTCCCCCCCCTGAAGCCCGCGTCTCCGCCCCGGTCCGTCGCGCTGGCTCCGCCGTGGTGAGTGAGGCTTACTGCCCCCGGAGAACTGCGGTGAGTGCGGCTGATGGCGGACACAGTGTTTGCGTGTGGATCTAGCCGGCCGCCATTACTGCTCTCACTGGAGCCGATCATCGCGTAGGGAGAATCCACCCGCGGTGCATGACGGGACATATCCACACACATTCACGATGTTACATTCAAGTCACATACAAATACCCCGGAGATCACGACTATCAGCAGGGATTACAGCATTATGCTATAATTTTAGCTATTAAATCCATGGTATTATATTTCAAACCGTTGTGTTTTCGTAATCAGAAAATATGGAATTGCTTTTTTTTCCAGTGCTTTTTTATATATTTGCTAAATTAAAAGGGAATTTATTTTCTCTGTTTGAAAGTGAATTTATATTCTCAGCCTTTGGTATAAGTTTTCCATTGCACATGAAATTTTATGCTGTTCTCATCTTTAAAATAATATTTAATATTTTATTTGGTATATTTTTCATTCTTACATGGTGCAATTAATATAAGGCTGCAGTGCAGGATCTTTCTTGTCACATTTAACATCTTGTCATGATGTAATTTGTCCTTATTTTATCACTGTGTGTGATAATTTACAATCTGTTCGTTAATGTTGATACTCCCCAATGGCTGAATGAAATAATAGTTATAATACATGTTATAATGATCGTCACTGAGTCCAAGGTTCCCAGTTTTGCTATCAAATCTATTTTAACTAACTGTCTCCCAGGCTGCAACATATTTACATTTCATGTTTTCTTGGCACGTTTTGTGCATAATGTGGCTGTAAGGATCGTTTCTCCAAGGTTGCTTTACTCAGTGCATGCTACCTCATTGATCTCATTGACTTTCTACCATTCTTTTGTCTTTTGTGTGTTTTTGTGCCCTTTTTGTCGCTGGCTGCTTAGCCATTTGTTTCCTTCACCAAGTAAAGTGCTATAGGTTCCCATGATAATAACTGATGTTTTGAGTCAAAAAAAATTTCAAAACCATTATGAAAAATATCATCTGAAATCCGGGATGGGTATCATACTACGTATTTACCACAGTCCAGAAACGCACCACATGAGAGAGTAACTGGGCATGCGCAGGACGTGTCAACACGAATAACCTCAGTTAGCTTTGGTAGTGTTGTTTAGCGAAAACCTTCTTCGATTGAACAAAAAAAAAATCCAGCAGTTTTATATGAATTGACAGTGTGTTTGGCACAGTAAAGACTTGCCACTAATAGAATATTTAAAATTCTCTGATAAGATAACATTAGTTAAAACAGCATCCCCTTGCTTGTGTTTACCTTGCTGCTGTCTCCGTGATGGAATTTAAGTAGCTTTATAAACATTCACGAGCTAACATCTGCCGGTAAGTAGAAGGTGTTGGGATTGTTGTGCTGTAGATAAAGACGCCACTGGTAATAATTCTAATTGAATGAAAGACTAAATCAGTAGTATCACGCTTGGAAGTGCGTCTCTCGATAAAAGGAAATGTGTCCTTGCTGACTGACTTGTATATCATTGCGTTTTAATCATAGCAGAGAGCGTTCCATAAACTCAGTGTGTGAAGATGAAAAATGATTTATCAGCCACAAACAACATTACTTCTAACAAACTATTTACACACGCTGGGTAATTAACTGTATTTGTTTTGCTTGAGCTCTAGCAAATATAACTACTACACAAGGAAAATGAGAGTGAATTAAAAAAAAAATTCATTCATTAATAAAAGCAGAGCATATGGGATGAAAAATGTGCCACTATAAACGGAATTTGATGATTAAAATTTAATTTGGACTGGGCAGCTTGAACCATTGCATTAAAAAAACTTGATTTGAATGGGATAATTTCAAATTGAATTTATTATTTGGAACTGCGTCGTCATTAACTTGAAATTGAATTTAATTTTATGAAAGTGAATTCATTTGTTTGGAAAATGCATATTATCCAATGTGAACATTCAATGAGCTGTATACTTACCCCAACTGGTCAGAGCAGAGGGCCTACCTATTGAGCTATATATGTTGGCCCTGAGGTGGACTATCGACCTGTCCAGGGTGTACCCCGCCTCTCGCCTGAAGGCTGCTGGGATAGGCTCCAGCCCCCCTGCGACCCTTAACAGGATAAGTGGTAGAAAATAGATGGATGAATAGATCAAGTCTGGTGAAAAATTTGATCAAATGTAAAAATTAAACCCTAAAGTGCCAAAATGCACCATCTAGGTATCTAAAAATGTGGACCATGATTTGTAGGAATGTCTTAGAGACATCCAACCAAAACTCAATTATTCATCTCATCAAGACCTATAAAACATATGCTGACACCCCTGACCTAAATCCAACAGGAAGACCACAATGTGCACATGAAAGTACAACTTTGCACCAATTTTGGACCCCAAACAAACTCTATCTCCACCTAGGATGTTAATGGTATCACCTTCAAACTTTAATACATGACTTATGACACTGTGCTGAACAGTAACTCAAATGGTTTGGATTCTGTAAGCCCCGAAAGTTGCTGTGCCACATTGCACCTTAGAATGTAAACAAATGGGGAAGGCAATCTCTGGGCTTATACTTTGTGTCAGACTGAGGCTTCTGATGTCTAAACTATAAGTCTGACCACTGTCCAACCTGTATTACTGGATTCAGGACAAATTTTCCTACTAAAATGTGAATTCTAATGTAAGATTTGGCCAAAGTCATGGGATTTATGAGGATATTTCACAAGAAGAGTACTCTAAAATCCTCATTAAACTGACAGGGCGCAGGAGGGAAGGGGGGGGGGGGGTAGGTTGGATAAAGTAAGAGCTGTCAGTCCAGGTCTGAAAACATTTACGTGCCCGTGACAGAAGCCATTTGACTGCTGCACCCCGACATGTGCAAGGGTGCGAAGGCCCGTTCAACGCTGCTTGTAGCTTTAATTTATTCCTGGGTCTGGAAGTCACACAGGATAGCTTTGTTATTCTCCACCACCTTAGGAGGTTAGGAGGTGTTGTCAACTCGGACCTTACTTAGTCCAGATATTCCTGTACCCTACACCAGCCACTTATTTATGACTGTTCATGTACACGCTCTTCCTGCCTGGATCTTACACCTTGCTAGCATGTGCTCAACTGTCTCAGGGGCATTTTTGCACAGCCCGTACTTGGGGTCTTGTTTGGTGAGGTACACCCTAGATATTGCACTAAGTGCCTTCTCTGTTTTTAACTTTCAATTCTCTCTTTACCTCTGTAAAGCACTATGAATTGCCCTTTGTATGAATGGTGCTATACAAATAAATTTGCCTTGCCTTGCCTCTTGTGCTACTGTGAGTAGTGGCTTCTGTGCTGTCTTTCAGTCCAGCTTTCTCCAGCCACTGGTAGGATTTTTTTTTTTTTTTTAATATCAGCTACCGACTCTATCTGTTGGTGGTACATGCTTAGGAGTTCATCTTTTGGGGCCATTTTCCTGAAATATTCCTTGTTGGTTGTTTCATACTGGACAGTGGCTCTGACACTCACTGGTCCTTGGCCCCTCTCGCTCCACTTACTGTACAGTCTTAGGGTGCTGGACTTGGGACCCTCTATGCATTGTAAGGAGCTTCCTTGTCTTGATGTCAGTGACTCTGTCTCCTCCAGCAAGGTATCTAATGACTGTGGCCGGCTCATGGTTTCTTTTTGGGCATCCCAAGGTACTTAAAGCTGTCCTTAGCCCCTTCAATGCTGACTTCTGGTTGTTCAACCTTATGTGTTTGAATCAACTTTCTTCTCTTCAATACAATCCAACCACACTTATCTTGGCTGAATGACATTCTGATGTCATTGCTTTAGATCCTGTTAATGTGGATCCGTGAGTCAATGTCTCGCTCTCACCTGCGTTACAGCTTGACATCATGCATATAGAGGAGGTGACTGATGGCACTATGATGCCTGACAGGAGCTTCCATGTTATGCAGAGGCAAGTTACTGGCCAGATCGCACCCTTCTTGGAACTTCTTCAGAACTGTCCACCCTTGGGTAACCATTCAAGGATTCAAGGATCTTTATTGTCATACCACTCAGATTTCCATGTTGGTGGTATGAAAATTGAACTCAGGTCAGGTAGAGAAAAGAAATAGGTATTACATAAATATATATATATATATATATATATATATATATATATATACTTATGTATCGTTAGGTGTAGAGGCCCGAGATTGTGGGGAGACTGCTCCCCACAGTTCTCTGTGCAGCCTTGACCACCCACTGCAGAGCCTTCTTCTCTGCAGCCGTGTACCTGCCGTGCCACATGGTGATGCAAGTGCAAAGGATGCTCTCCACCACACAGCGGTAGATGTTCCTCAGGACGGAGCTCCCCAGTCCAGCTCTCCGCAGCTTCCTGAGAAAGTAGAGACGCTGGTGGGCCTTCCTGACCAGATGGGAAGTGTGGGCACTCCAGGTGAGATCATTGGATATGTGCATACCCAGGTACCTGTAGCTGGAGACCACTTCTACAGCTGCGCCACCAATGTGCAGGGGAGGGGGAGGGTGCTTTTCCCTCCAAAAGTCCACCACCATCTCCTCACTGTGCGTTCACACTGAACGCAAATTCGTGCATTCGCGCGAACAGTTTCCATTCAAAGTCTATGGTGCGAATTCGCGAGGCGAAATATTCGCCATTCGCGCAAGTTGAAAATATTGAACTTTGGCGAAAAATTCACGTCAAGACAGCCAGTCAGTGTTGAGGATGTCCCGACGTCACGGCTGACTGTGACTGACTGACTGTGACTGACAAGATGGCGGACACGTTGATTGTGGCTATGATTGCGTCCGAATTGCCAAGTGGCAACCTATGACCTACTGCTACACGGCACAATTCAGACACCCTCGAAGATGGGTGGTGAAGCACGACCTCTGCTGGCAGAGCACAGATATCGCAATTAGGTTGACAGCACCAACGAAAGCCCCACCTGCTGGCCTGACTGTTGAACTGCACTCCACTCGGAGCGGACACGTCATTCATTCTCTATTATTAAGCACATTAACGCACATGTACAGGTGTGTTCACACGCGTCGCATTTGGTGTGAACACACATTTAGTCATCAACAATGACTGTAAATGTTGGTGCTGTATAAGAATGGGAGACTATTGGTGGCGCAAGTTTGCGCGGCCACAAATTTTTAGGGGATGAGGAAGATGTCCATGTTGCATTGTGGGCCATAGGTTGCCCCGTAGGATGCACCTGAACCGACCTACAATGTGGGCGTGTTTCGGCTGGAATTTAGGTTGGGAAGTCGCTACTCACGGCAGTTGTGGTTTCGGACAGCCTATGTCGTAGGTTGCCACTTGGCAATTCGGATGCAACCTATGTGTGGAAACCCGGTGCTATTATGACACTATGTGTCAAAATTACAAGAACCAGTTGAATAAATTGGTGTCCATTCATGAAATTCTGTCACCGATCCTAGCTAGCAGGTCGTCAAACTGGCCAGTCGTTATCCGAAAATACCGCTCGAAGCGGCGGTTATCCAGACGGAGCCCCTGGAGGAGCTCGGTTCACCGAGCTGAGCTCACCTCTAGATGGTGTTCATAACCCAGATACAACGGTGTTTAGTTTTCCGACGTATTTCTGCCTTCTACGGCAGGTACAACGCAACAGTTCTGTGAATATTCATGGTGAAATGGGGGAAAGAAACATTGCCGGAAATACTCGCTACTCGGGCAGGTGAGCGAATTCGCGTATTCACGGGAATGACACAAATGGACACTAAAATGATCCGGCGTCAAATTTGCGCGAATAATGCAACGTGAAATTTGCATTCGCGTTTGGTGTGAACACACAGTCTTCTAGACATTTATGCAGGGGTTGTTTGCTCTGCACCACTGCACCAGGTGTTCCATCTCCTCTCTGTATTTGGACTCATCTTTTTTAGTGATGTGTCCTACTACTGCTGTGTCATCTGCAAACTTGACTATATGGCAGCTGGAGTGTCTCACGTCAGCAGAGTGAACAGGAGGGGGCTCAACACACAGCCTGTGGCGAGCCGGTGCTGAGGGTGATGGAAGAGGAGACGGTGTTGTGGATCCTGACAGTCTGGGGTCTGTTGGGCAGGAAGTCTAGGACCCAATTCCCCAATGTGGGACTCAATCCAAGGGAGGAGAGCTTCTGCACCAGGGTCTGTGGGATGATGGTGTTGAAGGCGTAGGAAAAGTCCAGGAAGAGCAGGCGGACATAGGAGTTCCTGCTCTCCAGATGGGTGAGGGCTGTGTGGACCACTGATGAAATGGCATCATCAGTGGAGCGGTTTTGCCTGTGGCCGTACTGGTGGGGGTCCACAGTGACGTCAATGGAGGTCTTGATGTGGGCCTTGACCAGCCTCTCAAAGCACTTCATGACTACCGGGGGGAGTGCAATGGGTTGGTAGTCATTTAGGCCTGTCACTGTGGAGCACTTGGGGACAGGAACAATAGTGGTAGTCTTTAGGCAGGTGGGGACAGATGACAGTACCAGTGAAGTGTTGAAGATGTCCACCAGCACCTTGGACAGCTGTTGTGCACAGTACTTCAGTACTCGCCCCGGGATGTTAGGGCCTGCAGCTTTGCGAGGGTTGATTCCCTTAAGGGTCTTCCTCATGTCTGCTGTGGTCACACTGAGGGGCGTGTCGTCAGGTGGTGGTGTGTGTCTGGTGCTGGGGTGTGTGTGTGTGTGTCAGGGTCTTCGAAGCGGGCATAAAAGAGGTTGAATGCATCTGGCAAGGAGGGGTCCCTTGGGCATTGTGCATCCCTGGTGTTGTAGTCTGTGATGCACTTGATGCCCTTCCACATGCACCGAGGGTCATTTGTGTTGAAGTGACCCTGGATTTTCTGGGTGTATGTGGCTTTAGCCCTCGCGATGCCTGCCTTCAATTCTTTCCTTGCCTCTTTGAGTGCTGATGCCTCACCTGCCTTGAACACAGCATCCCTGGCTCTCAGCAGCACTCTCACTTCCGCATTCAGCCAGGGTTTCTGGTTCGGGTAGCATGTTACTGTCCTGGTTGTGGTGACATCATCAGCACACTTGGAGATGTAGCCGTGGACGGAGGAGGTGTATTCCTGCAGATCCACCTCTCATTCTGGGTGGGTTGCAAACATCAGCAACTCTCTTACAGTTTATTTCTTTAGCCAGTAGGTGAGGATCACGTCAGGGCCCGGTACTGTCTAGCTATTTATATCTGACATCCGATGATCCTTGTGGTGTTCTTCTTCTGGTGTTCATCTTGTAGCCGAGCATCTTGAGGATCGCTGTTGCTATGATGTACACAGCTAAAAGGTCTCAGTTATGGTCCTAGTGGTGATAGTCTGTCGTGGTCTGTAGTGCTACATTCACATCTTATTGCAAACTTTCAGAAAGTACTTTATCACTTAGCTGTGGTAACAGAGGAAGTGGCTTTTGGGATATTACCCTATCTGGGAGTGCAGGGATCATGATAATCCCCACTGACCTTTCAACCTGGCTCACCCTTGCTGTAGCATCTTTGTTGTACCTGATCAATCAGTAGTTGTGATAGCAGTTGCTGTTTGCGGATGTTGGAACACGGGGCTGGAAGTTGTTTCTTCGTCAGCCAAGATGTTGGTTTTTGAAGCATCCATGTATCCCATAGCGTCTGCATGAGGCACCTCTCGCTGGGGTTACTTGTGTAGTAGCATTCCTATGAATCCAGATTGTTTGCTCTCGTCTAGTGATTCTTAACTGCAGGTCTGTGGCCCAGATTTTGACAAGGGTCAAGGGCAAAGGTTATCAACTGAAGACAGCAGAAATATCCATGAGACGCTCAGTTATAATGGAGCTTTCGACCAAATGGTGGCGGTAATGTGTCAGTCACTTGTTTAACAAGCTCCCATATAAGAGAAGAAGACTGTTTTCTGCTTCTGTTCCCTGGAGCAAAAACTATAGATATGATTTTAAAAAGAAAAAATGAAGACGATTGATGCGTCGACCCACCCCAAAGGACTCCGTTTTTGTGAAAATACAATCCCGACGTCATTAAAGGTGCACGAAGCGTTGCTGCCAGCAGTCACTTCCGGTGATGTTCGTTGTAAATAAAAACAAAGCAAGCTCGCCCCTCCCCCCGAGTTTCTGTAAATGTCATCATTTACGCATCAGGCACGCATCAACATGGATAGTGGACCTGTGCTGCACTAACGTCTCTAAGATGAGTGAGAAAACTCCAACTGTTCGGTGATTAAATTTATATTTTGTCTTTATACAATACAGTATTGTAACAATATGAGATTATTAGTTATAGCTGATATATTTAAAATTATTTTGTTAGGTTATGAGTTGCTGCTGATACATTGAAAGTTATTTTATGAGCTTATGCAAAAGACACTTTTGTAGAATTTGTCCTTCCTGGAAGTGATGCTAGTGCTAGCTAGGACCTATATAATACACTGTTACATTGAAAAATGGCTTAGGGTGTTGGCAATCTTCTTATAGCCTAGGCCATCTTTATGTAGAGCAATAATTCTTTTTTTCAGATCCTCAGAGAGTTCTTTGCCATGAGGTGCCATGTTGAACTTCCAGTGACCAGTATGAGAGAGTGTGAGAACGATAACACCAAATTTAACACACTTGCTCCCCATTCACACCTGAGACCTTGTAACACTAATGAGTCACATGACAGGGGGGAGGGAAAATGGCTAATTGGGCCCAATTTGGACATTTTCACTTAGGGGTGTACTCACTTTTGTTGCCAGGGGTTTAGACATTAATGATTGTGTGTTGAGTTATTTTGAGTGGACAGTAAATTTACACTGTTATACAAACTGTACACTGACTACTTTACATTGTATCAAAGTGTCATTTCTTCAGTGTTGTCCCATGAAAAGATTAATTAAATATTTGCAGAAATGTGAGGGGTGTACTTACTTCTGTGAGATACTGTAGCTCTGGGTCCGGCACCCGAGTCCTTGAGAGGGGTTGGACTTTCTCTTTTGCTGGAGATGCTCCAGGTGAGAGGCAGAGGGCGGGGGTGGGCTTTTTGGTTGCCCCTATACTCACTGCCTGTACGTTGGGGTTTACCCCGGTGGATAAAAGGGTTGCTTCCCTGCGCCTTCGGGTCGGGGAACGGGTCCTGACGGTGGTCTGCGCGTATGCGCCGAACACCAGTTCAGAGGATCCACACTTTTTGGAGTCCTTGGGAAGGGTACTGGATGGTGTCTAGGCTGGGGACTCCATTGTCCTACAGGGAGACTTCAACGCTCACGTGGGCAATGACAACGTGACCTGGAAGGGCGTGATTGGGAGGAAGGGCAGGCCTGACCTGAACCTGAGTGGTGTTCAGTTATTGATTGTCCATAATGAACACCATGTTCAACATAAGGATGCCCACCGGTGCACGTGGCATCAGGACATCCTAGGTCGCAGTTCTTTGATCTATTTTATAGTCGTATCATTTGACCTGCAACCACATGCTCTGGACACTTGGGTGAAGAGAGGAGCTGAGCTGTCAGCTGATCACCATCTGATGGTGAGTTGGATCAGATGGCAGGGGAAGACGCTGCGCAGACCCGGCAGGCCCACACTGCAACTTGCCCACACTGTTTACAGTTACACAATCCCACCAACACGTTTGAGTTTGGGGGGTGCTTGGGAGGGGGGGTGGGTCGTCCAATCCCCGGGGCAGAAGTCGCCGAGGCAGTTAAGCAACTCCATGGTGGCAGAGCCCCGGGGGTGGATGAGATCCACCCTGGGTATCTCAAGGCTCTTGTGTGATGTTGTGGGGGTGTCCTGGCTGAAACCGCTCTGCAACATTGCGTGGACATCAGGGGCGGTGCCTTTGGAGTGGCAGACGGGTGGTCCCCATCTTTAAGAAAGGGGACCAGAGGGTGTGTCCCAACTATCGGGGGATCACACTCCTCAGCCTCCCTGTTAAGGTCTACGTCAGGGTACTGGAGAGGAGGGTCACGGCGATAGTCGAACCTCAGATTTAGGAGGAGCAGTGTGGTTTTCTTCCCGGCCGTGGAACCATGGATCAGCTCTTCACCCTTGCTGCTGGGTCCTGGAGGGGGCATGGGAGTTTGCCCAACCAGTCCACATGTGTTTTGTGGACCTGCAGAAGGCTTATGACCGTGTTCCCAGAACCACCCTGTGGGGGGTACTCCGGGAGTATGGGGTGGATGGCCCTTTACAAAGGACCATTCGGTCATTCTACCGGAGGAGCGAGAGTCTGGTCCGCGTGGCCGGTACTAAGTTCGGACTTGTTCCCAGTGTTGTGCCAACTCAACCAGGTCAAGAGATTAATTCAGAGATTTGACAACTAATCAATCTGAAGAAAGGACTTTCGGCCTTTCAGGCCTAACACCCCTTTCTAAAGCCTGCATTTCAGTGACCACATGCTCTTAAGACAAAGGGTCATAAAAAGGGGGCTCACTCTGGCCATTGACCCCCCCCCCCCCCCCCCCAAGAACTCGTGCCCCGCTTGACCGGAAGTTCGTGTGCCGAACTGCTGTTGGCTGAGAGCCTGTACCATCCCACAGGGAAGTGACATCATCTGCCTCACCAGATATAACTTCAGCGCAAGAAAGGTTCGACCTCTTCGGCTGTCCTCTTTGGACCTTGAGCTGGCAGAACAGCAGCGGCGAGAACTCCGCAAGCGGACCCCCCCCCCCCCCCCCGTCCACTCGTCCAGAGAAGCCACTGTCGAGCCACGCAATCGGCGTGAACTGGTCCCTGGTGAAAGAAAGCTTGTTCCAGCTTCTTCACCCTTCTACCAGTGAACTCCAGCAGATCCTCGGAGGCTGCCCCGCCGCTGTTCTGCAACCTCCAAACCGAGCCCGACCAGCGCTCTGGATCAACGGAGATCGAATCCCTTACCGCTCCATCGGGTCAAGTAAGGATTTTCTCAAACTAGGCATTTTCTGGGCAGAGAATTGTAATTAGCAGATACGATTATATAGCATTATACGGTGTCTATTGATGTTAGTTATTAATAGCTGTAACATTTCAAGAAGGTGTTACATGTTATTATTTCTGCACAATCCTGCTCAAAGGTGTTAACACACGCATTTTTGGGTTTACCTTTGTCCTTTCTATCTCTCTCTCTATCTCTCTCTTTCTTCCGCTAAGTGCTCAGCTTAGTAATTAACCGCTCCACGTTTTATACCTCCACGGTGCTAACTAGCGGCTAGCTAGCCTCAGCTAACTAGCCTAGCTGCTAGCCCCGCTGCGACGCTAACTGGTTGCTAGGCAACCAGGCTCCCCCTCCCCTCCTCACTCTCTCTTCCATATACACAGACACCCCCTCACTCACACACGCTTACACACACACGTACGCTCACACACATTATCACTGTGTATCTTTTGGTTAGATAAACCGTTATACATTAACATGTTGCTGATTGATTGATGCATTGTGTTTAATAAATACATTTTTTTTATAAGAGAAAAGTCATAGTGTCTTTTGTGTACAAAACTGTGGTCTCGTGTCTAAGTAATAGCCAGTGCTCGGATCTCATCCTTCTAATATCAGAGCTATCCCTATGTAGTTAATGTTACAGAATATTGACTGTTTAGTAGATAAACTCTGTTCGAGACTGATAATTTTTACAAGTTTGGTCACATTTTAGTTTCCCTGAACTCATCAGGGTGGTGCCCCGAATAATTAATATTTTATATTAATTAGTAATTTATCTAATAATCAATAATTATATCCAGATTCTCATTATTTTTGACCAATTCGCTCTTCAGCGCACTACTTCAGTGAGGGTTGGACTCCGCCAAGGCTGCCCATTGTCACCGGTTCTGTTCATAACTTTTATGGACAGTATTTCTAGGCGCAGCCAGGTGGTGGAGGGGGTCGAGTTCGGTAGCAGGAGGGTGTCGTCTCTGCTGTTTGCGGATGACGTAGTCCTCTTATCGCCATCGGGCCACGACCTCCAGCTCTTGCTGGGACAGTTTGCAGCCACATGTGAAGCAGCTGGGATGAGAATCATCACCTCCAAGACTGAGGCCATGGTCCTCAGCTGGAAAAGGGTGGTTTGCCCACTCCAGGTCGGGGGGGAGGTCTTACCTCAGGTGGAGGAGTTTAAGTATCTCGTGGTCTTGTTCATGAGTGAGGGCAAGATGGAGTGGGAGATTGACAGGCGGATTGGGGCGGCATCTGCAGTGATGCGGGTGCTAAACCAGTCTTTTGTGGTGAAGAGGGAGCTTAGCCAAAAGGCGAGGCTCTAGATTTACCGGTCAATCTACGTTCCAGCCCTCACAATACAAGTGGCCGAAATGAGTTTCCTCCGCAGGGTGGCTGGGCTCTCCCTTAGAGATAGGGTGAGAAGCTCAGTCATTCGGGAGGGGCTCAGAGTAGAGCCACTACTCCTCCATGTCGAGAGGAGTCAGTTGAGGTGGTTCGGGCATCTGGTGAGGATGCGTCCTGGACACCTCCCTCGGGAGGTTTTCCAGGCATGCCCAGCCGGGAGGAGGCCCCGAGGCCAACCCTGGAGGGATTATATCTCTCGACTGGCCTGGGAATGCCTCGGGATTCCCCCGGAAGAGCTGGTTGAAGTGGCTGGGGAGAGGGCAGTCTGGGCTTCCTTGCTGAGGCTGCTGCCCCCGCAACCCGGACCTACCGGATAAAGCGGAGGAGGAGGAGGAGGACGACGCATGTGATTGGTTTATTTTCGCAGCATGTGAAAATGAACTTCCTATCGTGGACACATGACTTTTGCGATGTCTTTATCGCGATGACGATTAAAATTGGATTAATCGCCCAGCCCGTGTTGTAGTTACTATGCTACTCAATCAACTCTGCTTATTCCCCAATGTATGCACACGCACTACCCCCCCCCCCGCCCCGTCAACTATCTTGTTAGTGATTGGCTGGAACGTGGTTTATGTTTATGTGCACATTCAAACACAGTGTTTGTTTGCCATTTGTGAGCCCGGTGTTGTCCTTCGTTGTCTATTAGGCCCTGAACTTTTTCATAGTGTATTCAGGGGGCAGGCAGCTAGTGGATCAAGGGGAGATGCCTATGATTTGAGACAAAAATGAAATTGTGCTCAACCCATGCAACAAGGCTTAGTGTACCTCTAAGTATGGCTTCATAAATGGAAGTAGCGAGGTATTGCTGAGTGCCAGTGTGTGGCGTGTGGGCTAATGCTTTCCAATGAAGCACTAAATCCCTCAAAATTGCAGCAGCATCTTGGCTTGTGGGAAAACCAGTGTAGTATTTGTAAGAGGAAGGAAAGGCAAGGCAAGGCAATTTTATTTGTATAGCCGTTTTCACAAACAGTTTGTCTCAAAGGGCTTTACATGGCATCATAACAACATCCTCTGCCCTTAGACCCTCAAGGGCTGCAGATGCTGACTGACGTCTCTCACTGTACACTGAAAGCCAGCTACCTTGTAGCCAGACATGTTGCACAGAGTAAGAAAGCATTCACCATAGTGGAGGAGTTGGTTCTGCCTGTCACTGTTGATATGTGTTGTGAGATGATCGGAGAGGCCACTGCAAAGAAGCTGCTGACCATCTCTCTCTCAAACGACACTGTGAGTCACCCTATTGTGGACATGGTCTCAGACATACAGCATCAAATTCTTTAATGAATAAAAAGTAGTCAGTTTTTCTCTTTGTGGACCGAGAAAGCCCAAGAAAAGATGATGGACACGTTTCCGCTTTTGTCTGACATTTCGGAAAACTCCCCTCAGGTGAAGATCAGTTACTCGGTTTCTCAGCACCTCTCCCAACTGGCAGACAAATTTGATGACTACTTTCCTTAGGATCTCAGAGAGGGAAATGTGGATTTTGGAGCCATTTTCAGTGAATCCTACTGCAAATGATGTTGCTTTGCCCTCACATCTGGAATCCCAGCTTCTGGAAGTTTCCACTGACAGTGCTTTAAAGTTGCAGTGGGGCAAACTGGACCTGGGCTCCTTCTGGATTGCTTTCTTAAAGGAGTACCCATGTCTTGGACTGAGTGCTGTGTAGAACCCCTGCTCTCATCTATCATTGTCTTGTTCCAGTAGCCCATTTCTCATCAGGTGGCCCTGATTTCATAGCACCTGTGTGACCCATTATGACTAATACTCCTTTCACTCATACTGAAGCAGGCTAAAAGTATTAGCAACCTTGCCTAATGGGTCCACAGCTGGGGGAACTGAAACCCTGCCCTCCTGTGAATCTATGCTCCATTACATGTCCTGATGGACATACGTTTTTCACATTTTTGTTCTGGAAAATCATTCAGATCAGCACATCTTTAACATCCAATTTTTATATTTAAACACAGAATTTCTGTAATAATATGCATGTATATTGATGTGGATGTTCAGGCAGGGCTGCAAAGCCCACTCAGGGTCCAGCTGGAGTCAGAGCCTCTTCCCCCCTGAGCCTCGACACCTTCTTTCTCAGTCAAAAGCCACATTTACATGCAGACTTTTTCTTCATTCCGATTGAAATTATTTCGATTGAAGAGTTCGGGTCAACTGTTTACATGTGACGTGATCTATTCCGATCTGGTGTTTACATGTGCCACTTCATTTAATTGGAACTGCAGTTTTACAGCTGTGTGTCACATGCAGACCGATGTAAACATCACGTGCAGACCGATGTAAACATCACGTGACTGAACTTTGGTCGATGCTGGCTTTGTTGAGTTTTTCGTTGACTTTTTGAACAGTTCAGAATTTCTTGTTTTCCTACCGTCTAAGCGTGCGATAATGTTCAGGTCTTTGAGAGTTTGTATTGAAAATAAACTCTCCGCCGCAGACCAGTTCTGCGTGCACTGCTGCTTGGAAGCCGCCATTTTTATCAAGTGAGGAAACGTCACTGCACATTTACGTCAAGACAGAGCATGCGCAGAAAGAACACAGCCTGACAGCATTCCGTTTCACCGTTTACATGATAAGATTTTACATCTGATCGGTTTGGGAAAAGGAATATTCTACCCCTGTGAAACCGAATGAAATTCCATTCGGTTTAGGCCTCTTTATTCGGATTGAGGTTTTTATATGGAACATTTATATTCGGTTTGGGCTTCTAATCCAATTCTAATTGGAATATTAGGCTCCATGTAAACCCAGCTAAAGTTTCAAAGTTCAAGTCACAACTAGGTTCTCTAGTGAAGGATTTCGAGATCAGATAAGCACTGGAGTCCAGCAAAGTTGAGTCCAAAGAGCTTTATTGTCCTCATGGAATACAAAGCACCTGTCCAGGGTGTACCCCGCCTCTCGCCCGTAGATGCTGGGATAGGCTCCAGCCCCCCCGTGACCCTTACTTGTAAGGAATAAGCGGAAGACGACGATGTACAATGTAATGCAAAGCCCGAGCAGTTCTGCAGAAGCTTCCCCCAACCAGCAGATGGCTGTTCCCATTGAGCCTGGATCTGCTCAAGACAATAAAATATCTAGTTGATATGGGTTTATAGGAATTCTGCAAACTTTATTTCTGACATTTGCAGTGACTAGATATGATGATTAAGTCTGGGTAAACTGTCCTGGAGATAGAAAGAAATTTGTCTTTAAACAGGATAACTAATAAGATTCCTGGAAGGTTAAAAGTTTCTATTCTTTTATAGAATTACAGACTTCAGCTGGTAACAACGAATCAATTTTGTGTTGTTTTTGTGTGTGTGCATGTACATGCGTCCAGGTGAGCGATGATAACCTTCGTATTGATGGTGAATCGGCAGGGCCAGACGCGACTGTCAAGGTATTACCAACCTGTGGAGCTGAGTCGGAGGGCAGCGCTTGAGGCTGATGTGGTTCACTGCTGCCTGTCACGCAAGAAAGACCAGGTTTGCCTACCACCACACCATTTTGTATAACTATCCCTGTTGATTCCTGATACTTATGCTGAGATGTGCTCCTTAAACTTTCTCATGTTTCCAGTGTTCTTTTGTGGAGTACAAAGACTTCAAATTGGTTTACCGCCAGTATGCTGCTCTCTACATTGTGGTTGGAGTCACAGATGTCGAGGTGAGTGTCACCTGAGAAGACACCTCTTGGAACAGTCGATCCAGCATCACCGATCTGACTGTCAGAAATATTTGTTAATAAATTTGTTTTTTTCTAGTTTGCTTTTTATTGAAATTTATTTGAAACACATGGAAAAATTAATTGAGGGAAATAAAATAATTCTTCCTTGGAAGGACCCCAAGACTTTGAGAAGCCCTACAGGTAGGGATAGGAATTGATGTGATTTTCACGAGTCCATTTTCAATTCTGCTCAAGGATTCGGTTCTTTATTGATTGTCTTTGGTTGGTTAATCAGAGGACGTGCGAACATTGTCATTGCTGCTGGGTTGAGATTCACTCCGGAGCAGATCAAAAATGCAACATTCATTCAAAGTTATTGCATGCTGTGTGTGCAAATGTTTCTGCATATTGGTAGTGTTTCTTCCCTTTGATGAAATAATCCTCTTTGTAAGTATTGCAAATTGCCCTGTTGTCATCCTTTCTTGTGAAATGTAACCAAACCTTTGAGCCCACTTGGGCACCATGTTTCCTCCTGGCTGCACTGGTGCGGATCCAACCAGTGACCCTTTGGGTACTTGGAGCCACTCTGACTCTGAGCCATGCTTCCCTGAGATCCGATCACTGAAACCCAATTCAGAGGTTGTCTGTGCCACATGTATCCACATTAATTCAGTTGTATGGAAGCAAATATGTCCGGGGCCACACTGAAGAACCGTTTCATGAGTGGTTATCCTTTGTTTGAGTGGAAATACCCATTAATAAACACGCAAATTGCAGCATATTATTCCAAACACCTGGTCATCTGAAAAGCCTGTAGAGAGATATTACTGATGAATATGGTTTGTCAAGAACATACAGAGGAACATACCCAGTCGTTATCATAGTACACATCCCAATTCCATTGAAGTTTGGGCATTGTGTAAAACATAAAATAAAAACAGAATTCCATGATTTGCAAATCCTTTTGACTTGCCTTCAATTGAATACACTACAAAGATATGATGGTTAATGTTCAAACTGATCAAATTAATTGTTTCTTGCAAATATTCACTCATTTTGAATTTGATGCAACTCATTTCAAAAGAGGTGGGATAAGGGCAACCAAAGACTGAGAAAGTTGAGGAATGCTCGAAAACACTTGTTTGGAAAATTGAACAGGTTAATTGGAAACAGGTGCGCATCATGATTGGTTTTAAAAGGAGCATCCCCGAAAGGGTCAGTTATGCACAAGCAAGGATGGGGAAGGTTTCAACACTTTGTGAACAACCTTGTGCGCAAATATCACAACAGTTTAATATAGATGTTTCTCAACATACAATTGCAAGAAATTCTGGGATTTCACCTTCCGCAGTCTATGATATATCAAAAGATCCTGAGAATTTGGAGAGATCTCTGTCGGTAAGCGGCACAGGCAAACCCCAACACTAAATGCCTGTAACCTTTCTGTTGGGATGTGTTAGTGGCCATGGTATGTGTAATTTACACATCTGTGAAAGCATAATTACTGCTGAAAGGGGCATAGAGTTTTAGGACCAAAATATGCTGCAATCCAAGCGATGCCATCCCTGCTTATTTCAACAAGACCATGCCAAGCCACATTCTATAAGCGTTAGATCAGTGTGACTTCATAGTAAGAGATTGCTGGTACCACACTGGCCTGTCTGGAGTCCAACCCTGTATCCCACTGAAAATGTGTGGTGCATTATGAAACACAATTGAGGTTGTTCATCAAATAGAAATGGGAAAGAATTTTACCCGCAAAGCTTCACCAATTAGTTTCCTCAGTTCCTAAATGCTTGAGTGTTGTTAAAAGGAAAGGTGATGTAACAGTGGTAAACTGTCTTAGCTCTTTTGGAATGTGTTGCAGGTATCAAATTTCAAAATGTGTGAATATTTTCAAATAAACAAATTTTATCATTTTGAACATTAAATATCTTGTCTTTGTAGTGTATTAAATTGAATATAGTTCAAAAAGGATTCACAAATCACTGTGCTCTATTTATCTTTGTTTTATGCAATGTCCCAGTTTAATTGGATTTGTAATTTCCCCTTCTTGTTTTTCATTTCTGATTGGTAAACACAGGAGAATATATCCCCAATTGCATCTTTTGCTCTCTAATTATGAGCTAATGGGCCTAATGTAAGACCATTTTTGTATTTTCATTATTTCTTTCCTTTTGCATAAGGTGGATTTGTATGAGTGTGTCACATCAGATTCTCTGTTGTTTTCAGGAAAGGCTTGTAAATGAGCTGTGTAAACATGATAAATCCCATCTCTTCCTTTAAATAAACATTTGTTCCAACTATAGCAAATTAATGTGCCTTCAAAATACCATATATCATCAGCTGTCTGTAACCTTTGTTTTGCAGCTCCATTCACAAAAAATGGCATTGAAAATTACCTTGAAATTGAAGTTGAAGCTGAGTGCAAGATGTAACATGAAGGCCCTATCGAAACAATGAGATTTATAACATTAACAAGGGTGGCAGAGAATACATGAACACAGATTTTCGAGAGGTTACGTGGCATAACTGGAATGTAAATGTCAGGCGTTTTAGCTAATGCGCTTCTAGATTCTGATTTTACACCCACTGCAGCATGTGGAAACAACAGCAAAAACATGTATCCCTCTGAAAATATAAAGTAAGAAAATATTGATTAACGTTTTTTTTCTTATAAATAGTACTAAGGATTTAAGAGGGAATTCAAGCATATAAGTGGTTATTTTCTTGACTGATACAGTATAAATTGAGACGATCCACAGCAACAAATTAACGCATGTAATATCTGTATGATGAGATGAGACATTAAAAAAAGGCTATGTTGTATGTGAGGAGCTGATGTAACATCTGTCAATTTATTAGAATTATTTAGACTGAAATGAGTGACAAGGAGGCAATTAGTCATCCTTGAAATTTAAATTGTCCACATTTATTACTCAGAATATAGAGCACACAAATAAAAATGTGTGTTGACAGCATTCCATGACATTCCATTCTTGCCATCTACCCCGCATGCATTTCAAATAAGGCGGTATGTCATGTACACTGGCTGATCAGGGCATTAGCCTCCTTATCACAATTCTATTCCTTACTACTGCTCAAAACCAGACACTGGAAAACAACTAAGCCCCTTTTTTCTGGCTGTCGTACACAATGACACCACAAGGTGGAGAAATAGGTTATGTAGTTAAGACACTTCTTACAGCATTTTATCAATCATTTTCAGAATTTATCCTCTGAATAGCCCGATTTTGATGTCTGATTTTCTGGCCCATCATCTACATCGCCCAAAGCCAACAGTCATTGTGGACCCCTACCTTTAACCATCCTCTCTGGTCATCACCTTCCTTTTGGAGTAGAGGAAAAAAGAACTTATAATTTTCTCGTCTCTCACAGAATGAGCTGTCCATCTATGAGCTGGTCCATAACTTTGTGGAGGTTTTGGATAAATACTTTAGCCATGTGGTGAGTTCACACATTAATGATGAAGTGGCTTCCTTGCTGACAAAATGGCTTGCATGTTGTTTTTGGTTGGACTGTTTTCACACAGACAATCTTAGATTTATATTTTATATAAGACTGAAAAATAAACATGATTATGTGAATCACAGCAACCAGATTAATGTTTAACATGTTTTAACATTTATGAGGCTTTAGCCATTATCACTTTATTTTTGCTCAATTTTATTGGAAAGAAAATATAAATATGCAAGATTTTTTCTGAGGATAATCAGTAATTCTTATTGTTTCAGACTTAGTTCAAAGCAAATTTAGCGCATTGTACAGTTGCACACAAAATCAGTGGAAAGATGCTTTATTTCAAAAAGATTTTAAGTTATTTGGCTTTTCATAGTTTGGTCAAACTTGACAAATCAGGAAATCATAGATTGTAAAAATCCCATCATGATGTCATTCTTTCAGCATTGTTTTTGATCCATTTAGTATTGAATTACTATCAAATCTAAATTGGAAACAGCAGTTCTCTGACATCAAGATCCAACATTTACTCTGCACCTAAAATAATTAACAATATTATCATACCATCTATATAACTATGAATAAAATAAGAATTATAAGACCAATTGATGATCATTCATTAATTATCTTTGTGGTTTCTCTTTTTAGACAAATTAATTACCATCAAAATACAAGTGAATTGAGGTTTGAGAGTCTGTATGCAGTGCAAATGAGCCACAATGCCACCTTGTGACACTCAAATATCAAATCGTGAGATAAGCACATCATCTCAACTCCCCTTGCCTTCACCATGGTCATTGTGTTGGTGTCTGGTTACAGTTCAACAGTTTTGGTTGAGTCATGGCTCACGTTGGGTTGTTTCCAGCTGTTTTCAGAGTTAAAGCACTGGACTCAATCTGGCCAGTTCCAGTCACAGTTTGGAATTAGCTTTTGAACCTAGATTAAGATTCAGCTAAAGCGTCCAACAGACAGGGACTGATCTACAGGATTCTTTTGATTTAATATTTTTCAGGATCTGTTTTTTTCCCCCTGTTTTTCTCCTGACAGAGCGAATTGGATGTATCCTTGAATTATACCACTTGATGCTCCATTAACATCATGTCACATCTGGTTTCAGTATTTTGGTGTTCAGGTCACATTTTACCAATTGTCAAATGTGTATTTGGTGTCCTTGACTCTGGGTCTCTGTCAGATCATGTTCAACTTGGACCGAGTTCACATCATCCTGGATGAAATGATCCAAAACGGACTCATCGTCGAGACCAACAGGAGCAGTATCCTAGCACCACTTACTGCCCTCGACAAAATGGCAGACAGCTAGCAGTCAAAGTAAATAATGTTATAAACTACAAAGTGCAGTGAAATGAAGCTGCAGCAGAGTCTTTTCTTAAACATGCGCATAACCTGATTACATTAAAGAAACTCATAAATTAATCTGTTTCAGTGGACACCAACCTTGAATGGCAGAAATTATGAATAGTAAAAATGACAGACTTAGACCCTTTTTTGACAGTTTATTTATAAAGGGTTATTGCATAGCAATGAATAAAGTGATGTTTTAAAATAAATTGTTTGTTACTTCTTGTTCATTTCCCCATTTCACGTCCAAATCAAAAGAACAAAAGCTCAAAATTGATATTTTCAGATTTGGGACAGTATGTAAAGGAAATTTGCAAATTGATGTTGAGTGGAGGTCAGTTATGTTGAGGAAAGTGCTGAAATTTGTTGCAGTAATTTAATGATCGGTTTATCTTGTATTCATGACTTTAAAATCAAATTTTATGTTTTGAGCGGAAATAAATTGAATTTGCAATTAAACAGAATGAAACTTTTTCATATCCTGTTAAATGTACTTAAGACTCGTAAACAGGGTTTGTATGGTAATGAAAAATCTGGAAGATTTATGGAATTTGGAAATAGCAATTTCCATGCCTGGAAAGGCTTTGAAAATAAATACATTATTTAAAAAATAATGGAAATTGACCTCATATACAGCATGTGGTTTAGTTCAGATGACAGGAGTTCTCAAATCATTTTGCTCACAAGTAATTTGAATGAAATATACACTGGTACATTGCGACATTGTTTATTTTTCATGTGTAAACAGACATTTCAAAGGATGTGGTCATAAATATAAATTCCTCAGAGAGGTGGAAAAATAATTTGTTGATGGGTGAAATTATTCAAGCCAAGTAAAATTGTGTCTGAGCTGAATTGTTTCCACTCAATACATTGGGTGTTAGGACTGAGCAATAAAATTGATTGAGCAATATATTTTGATAATTTGGACATTTTATCAATATGTCATAATAAACTGTTATTGTGACCATATGTAATTGCTACTATATTGAAGTTGAGCTTACAATGGCAAATTATATGTCAAACGATATTATGTTTGCTATATATTATGGCAACCATGTTTCAGTGTGTTACTAGTACCTTTGCTTATTTTCAAAACACATTTTGTAAACCTCTGGTGTAAATGGTGCTGTATAAAAAGTTATTATTGTTATAATAATAATAATAGTAGTAGTAATAATGATAACAATAATCATGTTGAGTGAACTTGTGACCCAAATATCATGGTATGTATTGTATTGCGAGGTCCTCTCCTGCACTGAGCATTGTCATTCACCTCAATTGAAACCTGATCAGCTTAGAGACAAAGAAAATGTATACTATGACCTCTTGTGTGGAGGTTATAGTTTGGTCCTCGTTTGGATGGAGGCTGTCAGCAGAAGGACACCAAAACTACCAGGCTGATTTTAATCAAACCTGGTGAAGTGGGTATTAAATATTAAAATTAATTTTACCTCTCTGTTTATGCATTTGCTGAAATCAGTGTTATCAATTATTTGTTACAGGGATCACAGAGTTATGAAGAAACTAATTTTGGTTTCAACCTTCAGGAGGTTTATTTCATTATAAATATTGACCCTGTCCTCGGTTTTGTGTACATGCCGAAATTGTATCATTGTCTGAAATAATATTATTTTGATTGACTCTAAATATTTGGCATATATTGTATATAATTGTATTTAACTACGGTTTTTATTCAGAAGACATCTGTCCTGCAGGAAGCGCTAAAGAGACGTAGACGTGCCGAAAGCCCGAAGAAGAACCGGAAGCGGAAATCAGCTCCGTTTTTTTTTTTTTTGTTTTGAAAGAGGGAAATTTAAAACTCGTCGACGTTGGTAAACACGGCCGGATCAAAGCCTCTCAAAACGCACTGGAAATGACCACAGTCTGACGGTCCTCACACCTGAACGTAACGTAGGTCCACTGACGTGTTTCTTCCGAACATTTTTTCTTTTGTTTCTTATCATTTTTACGGGTCTTTTTTCCAGTTAAATTCGTGAAAAGTCAGAATCGAGTGAGCTCCATTGGACAGAAATATCTCCAGCAGTTAATTGTTTGTCTAAACATTCACATGCTTTATACCTTTCATGCGTTTTCATATTTCTCGACCAGTTGGTCGGTTATTTTTCAATCTTTCGAAATTACAAATTTATTTTGACTGAAATTTATTCTCTCAGTAGTACATTTTTATTGTCTATTCCTGGAAACCTCTATCTGTCCCATTTGAAACGCAGAAATGTTTTACTTTAATGACAATAACTATTTTTTGTTAACTCAATCCTATGGATGACAATGAGATTAAGGCTAGCAAACGAAATGAAACTTGAGTACCATGAGTTGCATGTTGGACAGATTGGTAATTATAATAACCATGAATTACAGCCAAAACCTGGAAATGGTTCCAGTTTTGCTTTTAGTAATATTAGGAGGGGGGTTCCAAGCATTTAAGTCTGTGTTGTAATGACAAGAAAGGGAGGTGGGAATCCGCAAAAGCAAAGAGTTCCATTTTACAAAATGTATTGTATAGCCTGAAGTTTCCAGCTCAAGACTCTTTCACAAGCTGCATCTTGAAATTTACAGTTTGAGCTTAAATAACTATAGTTCCTCCAACACGTGATACAAGTATAGAAAAATATGGGAACCTTAATGAGTCAACAAATAAAAAGTAAGTATGAGTCAAGCATAAAATGTTTGTCAGAACTTTTTATTATGAACCTACAATGCTTTTAGCTAACATTCCTCACATCTATATAATCCTATTTCTGTGTGTTTGATGACTCAACTAATTTCAAACACTTAAACAGATTAAATCAAAATCATTATATAGACAAGTCGGGATCTAGACTTACTTTTTTACTTGGAGTGCTGTAGCCCCTAACTAAGACTATTTAGGAGAGCAAGCAGAAAATTTAGGGGCTACACCTTAATTTGATGTGTAAAGCAAATGAAATACACAGTACTGAATCTCAGGATCATTTCAGTCTTATCTGCTGACTGAATGTTCATTTCCTGTCAGCAAAATGCCACTCGAAGTGGCAATGTAATTTAATTATTGTATCTGTCTTGGTATATTTTGTGCTTGAAGCTGCTGTTGTGCTTCACAAGTGTGTCATGTTTAGGGTTGCATAATTTCAGTATTTTTCAAAGTTGGAAACTTTCCATGGGAATTTATGGGAATAAATGGGAAAAACAAGTATTTAATACATTGAAGGTATGTTCTGATTGGAGAACTTAAATATAGTTGAGTAAAATAATCTAAGTAAGTAAGGCATCTGTTCAGCTTGACCGATTTAGCATCTTTGAATGTCCTCTTGGATTGCTAATAAAGATTTTTTTCACCTCCGTCAGGTTGTTTTGCTGACCATTTAAGAAAGGTGATGCATTAGTCGATTTGACCTCTGACCCTGATCCATCTGCATACCTGCAAGGTTGCTTTACAGCATCATGAAGAGGAAGGTAGGGAAGTCTCTGGACATAGATGGCAGCATCCCAGAGGACCGTGAGTCAACCACAGATGTTCAATATCTATTTTTCATATCTTGACTCTTAAATATTTTGCTACTCAGATAGAAACTTCTATTGTCTAAATTTGAGGAAAAGGTCCAAAAGCCAAACATTATTATCTGATTACACATCTCTGCTTTAAATGGTGTTTAGGTTGTGCTCTATGCAGGCTCCCAGACAATGACCCAGCCATGTTCGGGGAAAAATTCACTCTAAAAGAGCATAAATTATCTGTTCACTACTTCTGTTTGGTAAGTCCATGTGATCTAATACTTCTTGTAAACTAATCATAACATTGTTAACTGCCTTATTTGCCACATGCCCTCAAGAATACTGACATCTGTGTTTATTGGACATTACCACCACCAACAGAAAGAATATCACTGACACAAGTTTTGTCAGATGCACTCCAAAGCTTTGGAACACAATACCTACTAATGTCAGGAATGCCACTTCACTTTATACCTTAATTTGAATACTTATAATTATCTCTGTACTTCATCCTTTACCTATTGCTGTTCTTACTCTCTGCTGCAGTTTTTTTAATGCAGTGTGATGTGCTTGAACTTGTTACCTCATTTCATTTTTGCAGACTTGTGGTTCTAATGATGCTACTGCTTGTTATCAAGAACTTCATTTCAATCCACAACATTCGTAATTAACAGTCAGCGGGACGCATGATAATATCGACTTGTCATTGGTATTCGCATAGAACAGCAATTTTCTAAACATCTTGGAATTGGCCAGATATGGCCAAATTAGTTGTAAAATATCGGCATGTCAGCTACAGGCAAAAAAAAAAAAAAAATCAGAAATTGTGCATCCTTAGGGATTGTTAAGCCAATAGCAAATTGTTTTGTACAATAAAACATGCTAAAATGACCGTGGTCAAACCACTTTCCACTTGAGAAAACTAGCCCCAATGTGTTTTTGCAGTACTTTTAGTTACAGTAGAAATATCATAATAAAGCAGTATTCCACTCATTCCATTCAGTTAGCTGGTTGTGCATGACTCAATTACACAATTATTAATTCATTAATAAATACACAAGGTCAATATGAATTTCCAAATAAAGGCTGCTATAGCACATCTCCTAAACTCAAACTGCTATGAACAGCCATACAGTTATGAAGGCATCCAATCTAAATGCCACCCACAGGCAAGCAGCTCATAATTCATCTGACTGAGCTGCATGTGCATGAGCATGTCCTTGTATCTCAGCTCTTCATTTGATGAGATAAAAGAATCCTGTAACAAATGAGAACATATATTTAACATTGATGCTTGCCCGGTTCCTTTTGTCAACAGTTATTTTGAAAATGACCATAAGTGATCAAAAACAATATGAGGGAAAAATAAAGATTCAGTGCACTGCACAGTTTTTATATACACTGAAGTGTTTTCTTGTGTCTGAGAGAGGACAGACATTTGGAAACACAAATAAATAAGCCCATGTTTTTGTTAATATCCTTATTGCAGGCATTGATTATATAAAGAAAAAAGCCAGTCATTTGATGGCTGATAAGTTGTTCTGTCACTAATATTGAGACCTTAGTGCTGTTACCTGTTTCAGCTGACATCCTGCGGCATTTATCAACGAGGAGAGGAAGACGAGGGCGTGTGTGGCTTCTTGGTGGACGACATCAAACTAGAGATCCGACGCTCAGCCAGACTGGTGAGGGATGCTTCTCATTTCTTCACTCTTTTCAATCTTGAGGGCGAATGGTTGTCTGTCTATATGTTGGCCCTGTGATGGACGCGCAACCTGTCCAGGGTGTACCGCCTCTCACCCGAAGGCAGCTGGGATAGGCTACGGCCACCCCCCCCCCCCGACCATTAACAGGATAAGAGGTAGACGATGAATGGATGGCTGGATGATAATCATGTCTGTTATTTTCTTCTAAGAGTAGTTATGACTGATTCTGATGATAACTATGGCAACACCATAAAATGCGGGATTTGCTGTCATGGTATAAGAGTTGTAACCCTCATTTCAATCTGTGTTTCAGACATGTTACAGCTGTAAGAAGAAAGGTGCGTGCGTCGGCTGTAACATCAAAAGCTGCAGGAAGATGGTTCACTTTCCCTGTGGGAGGAAACACAAATTCATCTCACAGTTTACTGGTTTGTTTCCGTGAGTGATGACCACACATACATATTTAATTGATAAATAACAAATGTAAAACATTGACGTAAAGAGGGACAAAAAGTGTCCATGTGTCCAGATCCTACTGTCCAGATCACAGTCCCTCTCAGTCCCTGAACGTCAGCTCAGGCCTCTGTCCGCCTCAGTCCTGCTCGGTCTGTCTGGATGCCCTTGAACCTGTCCTGTCTTATGCTGTTCTTAAGTGTCCATCCTGCCATGCCAGCTGGTTCCACAGAGACTGTGTGCAGGTAACTTATATTTCTGCTGTCACAAATTAGATTCATGGGCTCAAAGCATTTAATTGCTGATAAAAGCACAATGGGCCTCATTTATCAAATGTATGTCCAGATGTACTTTTGCTGTCATAAAACTCTGCAACAGAGCAGTAGTGCAGGTTTAATGGTGCAATGATACACACATGGGTGAGTGCAGGACAGACAGGTGTCTAGATCCAATCATCTATCAATGATGATCTTCATTCATTATTCAAATATTAAAACATCTGCTTGTGTTCCCAATCCTTCTGACCCTATGTCAGTGATTTCATTCTAAACCACTTGTCTGTTGTTTTTTTTATTTTATTTATGCCTATGCCTCAAGTTTTTGGGTTGTTTGTCTGTCTTCACCATTATCATTAATACTATATCTCCAAAATACCTTGATGGAATTTCTGCAAATTGGGTACACAAGTCCCCTGGAACTTAAGAATTAATTAAAACATTTTGATGGTCAGCGCTAGAGGTCACTGTGACAGGCACACATTGTACAGGCATCTCATAGGTTGTTGTGTTGTGTAGTGTGCTGGAGTGTATTGAGACTGTAAATGTGTGTGTATGTTAGCGTCAAGCCCACAGCGCTGGCCTGTACTTCTTCAGATGCACACTCTGTAACAACAAGGAGAACTACCAGGAGGAGATGCTGCGTATGGGAATTTACATCCCAGAGAGGTGATTACTTAGGACTTATAACAGATATGTCATTCTATGAAAAATCTGTAAAGAACACAAAGGATTGTTGGTACAAAGACTGATTTGGATAATTCAGTTATTGTTCACCTTCTGTGCTCTCTCCAGAGATGCCTCTTGGGAGTTGGAGGCAAATGCGTATTCAGAACTTCTGGAAGTTTACATGAACTGTGATGCTGTCGCCTGCCTCTGCAACAGTGGGCGTAGACACTCTGCAAAGACTGGGTACGATACTTCGATCATTTTGTCAAAATAGTGGCTATAGATTCAAAATTTCATTATGTTCCTTTTTACTTGTGTAAATGGACTGAGACACTGCCTCAAAAAGTGTCTTAGTGTGGTTGTTTGTGTGATTGCTAGTTTTACATCTGTCAAACATACTACAACATGAAAGGTTCAATTCAACTGAACTAAACAAGGCATGAAAGAGATAAGAGGGCCAGTAATTCTGTTGCCCTGGATGTGTTCCAGGCCTCCATCCATGCACAAAAATACCATCCATCAGTTTCTTGACTGTTTTAAAACCCTGCTACCCTTTGACAGAAACTGCTGATCCTGGTCTTGCTGTGACATTGTGTTCTTTTTCTTGTGGTTCCAGGTGGTTTGAGGTGATCCGCTGCCGGCTGTGTGGATCCAGAGGGACTCACAGAAAGTGCTCTGGGCTGACATTGGACACTAGAGACTGGGCCTGCCCTGACTGCATCAAGGCTACTGATGGGAAAGGTCAGTGATATTGATAAACTGATACAACCTTAATTCAAGTTTAAAAGGATATTTGCAATAGTTTGAACAAAGCTTGTCAGGTCAGGTCTGTCAGAGGGAAATAATTTTGTTGCAAAATTCAAGTCAATTTGATTTTTATAGTGCCAAATCACAACAAAAGTTATCTCATGACACTTTACAAGTAGAGCGGGTCTAGTACTACACTCCTTCAATGAATTTACACTCAACAGTTCTCCATGAGCAAGCACATCAGGCAACAGCAGTGACGAAAACCTTCCTTTTACAGATCCAGGCTTAATGGGGACAGCCTTCTGCTTTGATCGGTTGGGGGGGGAAGCAGGAGAGCAGGGCAGAGACAAAGACTGATAATGGAGGACAACAGACATACAGAAGGAAAGAGAGGCACAGATAAAGAGAGAGAGAGAGAGAGAGAGAAAGGGAAGTGACTGATGGAAAAAATGCTAGATTTCTAAATGGAGTCCTTATCAGATCAGCTCAAGTTCTGGTACATTAGTGACACCTTTACAATTGCAAAGTTTAAAAGTTTTAGGAAGACAAATTTATATAATTTTTGCAGCTGAATTCAAAAGACAAATTGAGGAGCATCATATTCAAACCTTGAGTCATCTGGTATAAATATGAGTGTATTTGCAACTTTACATTGATTTTGTGTTCAACCATACTGTGCTATTTGTGTTTGATTAGAACAAAATAGTTGTATGAATCTTATTTAATGAACAGTCGATGAAAATCATAATAAACCATTAAATTGTGTCATCTCTATAAATATAGATAGATATAGATATATATGCATTTATGTATGTGTGTATGTATTTTTTACAGTACATAAAATACTTTATGAATACTTTCACAATTTAAGATTGAATTGTTTACTCATCAGCGGTCAGTTTTTTGTTTTTTTTCTATCAACTTCTAAAGTTTGTGCTTAATACTGGAGACTTCACTGAAATATGTCATCTTCTTTAGCCTCCCTGGTTGCATCTCCTCAGGGAGGTCCACGGAGGAGTCTGCTGTCAAAGCACCACCTGCCCTCCATCCACTCATCCATCAGCTGTAAAAGGTATATAGACACCATGCACTTCTGTCAGTTGTAAAGACAAACCTAACACATCATCCACTGATGCATCATCTGTAAAAGGTAGCTCAAATGATGGACAGATTTTTGAACATTTTAATGTCTAAATGTCCCATGACTTGGAAAAAAATAGTGTGTATAGCTAAATGGGAAAACGGCAAATTCCTAAAACCGCTATAAGTTTGGATGCTTACATCATTTGGCACTTCTCTGCCATCCATGATGAGGTTGGAGGCCACTGGATGAAAACAATATGACATGATGAGTAGCTATGTCCATTTCCTCTCACTCCTGTCTGAAAGCATTCCTGTTAGATCATCAATCAGAGATAGCATGAACGTTTTTAGTCCTATTCATACATGGACTGGTGGTGCACTTCCACTATTATGGACAAAATAAGTATTACAACAAAAGCACCTGACAAGTTTGACAAAAGGTTTTTCCCCTATTAAGTTATAAACAGAAGAGAAAATGCCAGTTCATCTGGTGTTTCTTGCTTCTCAGGCCAATGTTACATGCAGTTTCCAGTACACCTGAGGAGCTCCTTCAGGCTTTGGCACTCCAGTTGCATTCTGTCAGCGTTCAGGTGGAGGTGAGCAGTGACCAGGCTCTGTCAGCTGCTCTGGAGATGGTGAGGAGGCCGCACTTTGACCCTACAAGCCGTCTGTCTGTCAGGTCTGTGCAGCAGTTCTATGATTCCAAAATAAATTCAACTGTCAAAAGAGAACTCAGTACTGGGATTATATTTGGAATGGGGGAACACAAAGGCGTAACACACACACAAGGCTTAGGAGGAGTTGAGATTGTGAGCTCATTCAGATAACATCACATCTTAGCCCCCAAAAGTGATGGCGGCTTATTTGTATTCTATGGAACCCTGGATTCCCCAAAGAGAGAAAAATAACATTTAACATTAAGGAGATAACTCTCCTCATACTTACTTTGTATTAATTAAATTTGGGGAAGAAGTTACATCTTGTTGCTGCAAAATTACTAAATAGCGGAAAAGAGTTGTATCTTGTGGCATCAAAATATTTTTACACTCTATGGCTACTCCAGAGCTCCTAACCTCCATTTATAACTCAGAGTTTTTTTTGAGCTGCAAGTTTGACACACTCTGAAACCACCCATTGCCTTAAACAAGTTATTTTTTGTTTGAAATTTTAAAATGAAACTGACATTTTTATTTGCCTCTTCTGGTCAACTTCCTGTCATCTTTTTTCCAGGTTCAAAGATGACCAGCCAACTGCATTTCCAAGCAGCCTCTGGAGTAGAGAGACATCCAGGCAGTACTTCCTAAAGCTGCTGATGCAGCAGATCCAGGATTCCGTGGTGTTTGAGGGTCCAGATGGATCCAAAAACCTTGCACTGGATTCACAGGGTACAAAGAGACAGCCAACATCATTGAAACAGACTAAACATAAATTTGGGTAATTTTTTAGTCAACTCGATACTTCTAAATTTGAAGATTTGTAGGCAGCTAATTTCTCTGTTTGACAGATGGGATGCCCATAACCTGTTAACTGGATTTTATTAATGGTTAACTGGTAAAGCAGCACTAAATCAAACTGAACACTGATAGCACTTGATAACTACTTGCATCAAATCTGTAATATTAAGTGAGGACTTACCAAGCAGAATAATAAATAACCTGCATTAAACCTCAGCTGAGATAAACCTCCTTTGTTCGCCAAACAATTTGCTCAAAGTCCCACCCGTGTCATCAGCTGTCATAGCCTCCTGGTGCCAGGTTTTTTTGTCAGCCAGTGTCCTATTTTGACACAGAATGCGCCAAATTTGCGGCAAAGTAGAGGTGGAAATTTTCTGTCTTGTATTGTATATGTAATATTCTTCTTTCCAAAAAAGCCGCCACTTGTTTGGGTGTAAACGTGTGACATGACGTGCAGTATGAAGTTGCGCATGAACAGTGAAGTACAACATATGCGTCAGAGGAATTTTCACCCCCGTGACACAGTCTGGCAAACCTCGTAGTGTTACCAGTCCAACTTCCTTCTGCCGCTACTGCTGTTGTGGTCACAGACCTGGTGATCCTTTTTTCATAAGTTTTCCATCATCCGGTGATAGCCATGTCGACCAAGCTCCTCTGCAACCTTTTCATACAACAAGCCATTCTTCACAGTCCCACGATGGTCCTCTTGGCAGTGATGTTAGCAGCTCCCTGATCTCAGCGGCTCTCCAGTTGCTCATCTTGCTGAAGTGATGATGTATGGGAAGAATATTTAGCCCTGTGTTAGTCTGTAAGTTTCAAAACAGCAATTCACTGCTCTGGCAGCCAGTAGCCTCAGTGTTGACATTCTCTGAGGTATTTGATGCAGGAGAACCGACAAGCGTTATGTTTGCGAGTTTGCATTATCATTGACACCTCTGCCCACCTCGCACAGAGCCGGCACATTGACGGCTCAGATTTACGTACATAGCAATGGAGGCGGCAATAAGTGTACCCTTAGGGGAGGAATATTGCTGGGCTAAAACCTCCCCCTAATCTGCCGCACTCTGTCTGAAATGTTGGACTGAGCCTCAAAAAAAGATGGGCGAATCAGCAACTCGTGGCCAGTGTGAAAGCGCCTAGAGATAGTGTTTTTCTGACATGCTCTGCATTAGTTTTGTGGGAAGTCTGTAGATCCATACTTGTGAAAATCTGCTCCACGATAGTATTAATGTGTAATGATTATGACTTGCTAGAGTGTTTGATTAGTTTGTCATTTTGTGATGAATGTTAGTGTCTGATGATGGGACATTGTCTCTCATACTGGGGTCCATCAGGTGTCATTAGCATCTTCAGGGCTGTTATTCTTTCAGGAGCAGCATCATGGCATTAGTCTGACTGTGTTGCATACTCGCGACTGTTTGTTTACTTTCACTTTCACAAAGCAGCCTTTGCTATTTGAAATGCACTATATAAATCCAAGTTATTACTGTTATCAGTAGTAATAACACTATTCAGTAGTTTTCTTTGACGAAGTGAATGACTGTGCACTTAACATGTCGGTTTAATTAATTCATTGATATGTGGCTTCATGTACCATGACACAAACCTTTGACCATTTAAACTGCTAGCATTAACTGGCTAAAATCTTAAACAGATGGTTAAATGATTATTTGGTTAATGTGGACACCCTTTTTTGACAGAAAGGATTTATCATTTAAAAAATTATCCTGTCACAGTTGCCTCAAAGCTGATGAACAAACTGGAGCATTTAGCTGCAAAAGTACCAGATATTTTCCTCAGGAGTTTGTATAGATCAAAACTAGGGCTAAAAGACAAATTATCTTAGACAGAAACGCAACTGTAAATGTGACAAACTAACCGGGACCTGCAGGTCTAATCAAATGTTGTGTGTTGTTCAGCTCTGCGGGAGGACTTGTACTTCGATGTCGGCTGCCTGCTTGCTCTCTCTCTGGTTCATGGTGGTCCACCGATTGGCTTCTTCTCCCGCACTCTCTACCAATGTCTTTTTAACTACCCACCAAATTGCCCACTCAACATCACACATATGACTCCAGAAACACACTTCACTCGACACGTCAGCAGGGTGAGTGTAACAAAGAAGACCTACTTGAATTGACTGCATGAACTTGGTAACAGATTTGAAAGACTGATCGGCTAGTTTCAGATTGTAGAGGCGGAGTCTGTGGATGACCTAACAGATGCCATGGCGGCAAGCTGGGAGTACCTGGAGTTGGCTGGCTGTAACCGACCAATCAGCAGCCTGCAGGAAAGAGATGCTCTTGTGGAGGATCTGATAAGCTTTACCCTGATCACCAGGATGCAGTTACCACTCCAGAGGTACATAGGCTTTTATTATGTCATGGAAAGAGCCAAATAAGAATGAGAACATCACTTTCATCTCATATATATGCTCTGTTCTTGTTGTCTGTTCTCCAGGTTTCGTGAAGGGCTGCAAACTTTGGGGGTCTTCAATCAGGTGACATTTTTCTCTTTTTGCATACAAACAAGTCATATAAACATTATCCAAAACCCTAGGCACTCCAGAGAGGATAGATTTAAAAAGTCTTTTATAGATTATTACTACTGAGTTAAAATCACGGCAACATGTTTCAACCCAGAGGGCCTACATCAGGGCAACAGATTAACACAATGAGGTCAGATGACTCATGCTTTTCAGCTGAGAAAAACACATATCAGTACACAATATACTATCAAGGCAAAAAAACAAAACAATGAGTAAGTGAAAATGAATACATAAAATAACTATTTTAATTTAATTTTCAGGACACTTGTGCACCAATGTGCAAAAGTATCCTTAAAATCTTATTTCTGTAAATTCATCATCCTCTAGAGTACCTACATTTTTTGGATTTTTCAGTGAGGCTGTATTATTCCTCTATTTTAAGGGTCATTATTCAGACAGTAAACTGCGTACAAAGACTGTACTTGTTACATACACCCAAACACAAACATGTTTGCTCACGTCCTTGATGAGTCACTTGTCAGGATTGTGGATGTCTCTCAGAAATCATCTAATCCAACCTCCAGGTGCAGCTCTTCCCATCAGTATTCTGCGGCATCTTCTGTGAAGAAGCGCTTCATCTCTCGGCTCAGACAATTGCTCAGCTCTTCAGCGTTAACTTCTCCCAACAGGAGGAGCGACTGAGCAGAGAGACAGCCATCGTCAGCTTCTGGAGGCAATTCCTGTTTGAATGTGAAGGTAAGAAAAATTTAACAAACTTGCATGAATGTGGGAGGTGGATAATGTTAACATTTTAGTATCAATGCAGCAGCATTTTAAAATAAAACAATTTTACACTCCACTCCTCTTTTAATTTCCTCCCCTTTTACCCTACTCAGTTGGGAGGAGTTCCATATCCCTGCAGGACCTTCTTCATTTCTCCACCAGAACCGAGGTGCTGCCAGCTGCTGGCCTCCTCCCTCCTCCCTCCATCTCCTTCCTCCACCCTCAGTGTTCCTCCCATACAGAGTGGGTTGGAGCAGGTAAGGAGGTGGTCAGAGGGGGGAGAGCAGTGTGTAGAGACGAGGGGCTATTCCCTCAGAGCAAGCCCGGCTCCAACCTCCTCTTGCTGCCTGTCACCTCCTCTTATGAGGCTTTCAAAGGCTCCATGGAGCAGGCCATTAGCCACCACATGCACCTTGTCCCCAGCGAGACTTAAGATGAGAGGGAGAAGTCCTATCTGCCTAGACATCTTTGATTAATACTTTCATTGCCTGTTGACCCATCAATACTGATGTTCCATTAATCCATTGTTTTGTCTATGAAACCATAATTGTGAAAAATGGTGTCCTAGCTTTGACAAGGCAGCATCAGAATATTAATTAATCAACATCTCCTGTAGATACTGAGAACCATTTAGAATATTAGGGCTAAAAAGAATGAAAAATTTAAATGCTTTTAACATTAAGCTATTTGTTGCAAGTAATTTTTTTAGGGCCAATACAGATTTCAATTTTTTTCCATCACCCTTAGTCATTGTCTAAGCCTAAGTTGAAACTGCTTCTGTCCCCTCAATTTACATAACAAAATGACACTGATAACAAATATTACAGGTCAAGAAACATTTATTGAACAGTGCAGTTTAAATAAACTAAATACAAATATTTAAACATGAATCAAATAAAACAGATATTTAAACTTAAATAAAACAACTCTATCACCACGAGCCTTCCTCGAAGCGGGCTCACTAAAATGTTGCAAAACTAGGTTTCGTTCAGCAGCCATCTGTATGAGGAATAAAAAAAAAAACACTGATTAGTATCAATCTTTCAGCATCATCTTACATTCATAGCACTCAATATCGTCACCCTTTCATCAATATCTACAACACAGTCTTGATGATGCATTGCTGACATATAGGACAGATATAATTTACTTATCATAAAATGTCCTTTTGTCACACATTCAAATAATTCAAGAGAAAACTAAACACTTAAAAAGTAGCTTTTGACCTAAAGTGCTTGATTTGTAACTTAACACATGGTTTCAATTTTTTGGCACAACAGGCATGAAAAAGATTTAGCAACTTTAGAAGGAAAAACCCGGAGAACCCACACACAAATCAGCCGATCCAGAAGCAAAAATCGTGCCAATTAATCAGTTGATCCTTAATTGTTATATTGGATTGTGGTACAAAGTTGACATGTCTTACATGTTTTGTTCATCTTCTAACAATTTAATTTATGCTTCAAAAATCATAAATGTGCTCATTAATTAAAGAAGTACAAAGGTAACATTAGGCTATGAAGGAACAACACGATGGATGGCTTCAATGTCCCTGCACCTAGGCTTGGCATTTGCTCTGTTTTCAGCATGCTGACTCGATGTTAATGTCTTCAATGTGTGTCGTTTCATTTAGCTACTTGTTAGCGACTGCTGTTTTCAAAACTCATAAAAGCTTCAAAATTTACAAATGCGGTATTTACTGCCATATTGGCAAACAAAATTTTAAAATATCTTTACTCATGATAACTGCATACATTATTTCAAGCATTAAACTAGAAACCCATTAACAACCAGATGTTCAACAATAGTTAACTTTCCAGCTTTCATTACTCATTCCTGCTACACTGTAATAAGACCCAGATATATCCATCAAAGTGTTGGCTTCAGTCACCAATCTTATCCTGTCATGTTTAAAAATACTCCGCTGAAGATAAAGTATGGCTGATTCTTGCTCAAAGATTTGTTTAAATGATGCCAGACAGATGATTTCAATCATTCTCTTCACTGTTAGATATCAGTATTTAGAGGCATTAAGTTTCTAGACCATGCGTGTTGTTACATTCTGAACTGCTATTGAATCTAACTGCAGATGATGACAGATGAAGGGAAAAACCCAGGTGTCAGTCTGTCAGAACAACTTCTCAATTAGTTATTATTACTTCTCCCTGGACTCATGCCACCATTCTTCCATTAGTATGGCAAGATTTCAGTACTGGTTGGTGGTAACTGTGGTGGCAGGTGGTAACTGCAAAGGAGTTGTCACACCCTAGCTAACAGTTCAAGCAGCTACATAAACATAACTTCAGCTACGCCGACTGATTTGCATGTCAGACAAACACTTGAGTTACACCTGACATTTTGAATCAAATCCACCACGTTGACCAAATCTGCTCTACTGTCTCATGCATCCTCTGGTACATCAAAGGGTTAATTTTTACAACCTTGAAATGCCTGAATTTGTTTTACAGTCCTGTGTAGTTATCTGTAATTTTCTTAAATTGGATTGTCATGTATGTATAAGGTAGTAGTCCAGGAGCCCATTTCAGAAAGCAAGTTTACTGAAAACCCTGAGACTTTTAATCTTGAAAAGAGGGAAAGTCTGGGTTTCACATTTCGAAAATGGAGTTAATGCAAATCTGACAAACTGGTTTAGAAAGAGATGAATCTTTGTGTCCGTTTCAGTGATATCAGTCTGAAGCTATCCTGGTTGGAAGGTTTTCTTCAGTGAACCTCAAGTTTATCGCCGTCTCCTCCCTCCAACAGAGCTACATAAACACATACATATAAAACACACTTTTTTGTAGAGCATGGCGTGTCTGTTTGTTAAGGCTCCTTGAAATACCTGCACTACTCCGCAGGGAGTTATGTAGAGGGAAACTCTGGGGGGGTAGTCAGTAGACCCTGAATAGATATGTATGATCATTTTAGATGATTCACTGTTACGACCAGCTCGGCTAGGGAAAGGGGAAGCAATGGTGAAATAAACCAGATTGTTCAATGATTTAATATAAAGTTATTTATTTAACTAAGGCAGGATAAAGGAATTTACAAAGGAGGTAAAAAATAAGGGCAAACCAAAATTACTAGTAACCTAAAAAGGTTTACAAACTAAATCAAGTGCAAAAAGAACTAAATAATTAACTCTTATTTATTTAATTATCAGCTGTTTTGAAATTGAAAACTCAGAACTCACATCTTTAAGGTTAATCACATTACAACTCAGGTTAACACTCAGTTTGTTGAACATCCTTTCTGAAACAGGCCCCAGGCATGAAGGTGTTGTGATCTGTCACATGGCTCCAATAAAAGCAAATTTTAACAATTCCCAGATAATCTGCAATTCCCTTCTACCAATATGAAGTAAATGTCAGGCGTTGGTGGTTGTTGTTGTTTCTAAATATAAATGAAAAACACATGAATATTAAATTTTTGCCAATAAATTTTACACTACCCCTTTAATGACAATGTTGAGGTTTAATACCTATACTATTTTCCCCCAGATTTCTTTATTTGTAAGATTTATCTGTTTTTCTGCCCTGTTTTCTGCATATTTGTTCTGAATTTGCATGTATTTCTTACATCCTTTTGATTATGTCTTCTTGTAATCTCACATTCATTGAATCTGACTGTTTCATAAATAAATTTGCTTCAGTCTGAGATGGTTAGTTAGTAGTTGACATGCACCTGACAAATAGCACTGAACCACTACTGAAAAAATGTGAACACACAAAATCCAGGAATATCGATCATAGACCCAACTACAAAATTCTGTGTCTACATTTTGGCTCTATGTGTCATGCCACATACGTGATTTCACCTTGTCTTGTTAATTAAGGAAGCTGTGGCTGCTGGTCAAGTCAATGCAATGCAGTAGAAAGCTGAAAAAAACAACAAAATAAATTATATTTAACATCAAGTGAATAATCACATAAAAATGTAATCATTTTCAAAATAAACTAGAAACCTGCAAGCAGATGTGAGCAGGCCCTCACTCCCCTCGCAATTTAGCAGATGGCGCAGGCCATGACACCAGAAGAAGTTTGGATTTTGCACAAAGAGCAAGCTGATGTAGCCTGTGTGGCACAACAGTCACCTTCTGCTTCCACCAGGTGGCGGTACAGGACACATTGACAGACATGCGCCTTGAGGTTGTGTTTCTGGTGTGAAATACATCACAACCACAAACTTGCACTGGCACAACACATACTAATACATGCTAATGCTGACACATGCCAGTGCTAGTGTTAAAGGTGTCAAGTTTTCTTGCATGCTAATGCTAAGCTAATTCCAAGTAGCATGGGAATGATAATGCTGAATGGAGGTAGATTTGTATCTTTATTATTCATTCAAAAAAAGGTTGCTTCTATCAAAAATATCTTTGAATGCAAAAAAAAAATACTTGAGACTCCAAAAAATGCATTGTAATACATTTTTTCTTTGACCGAAAATCTTTTCTTTGGTAGAAGTTAAGTTTTTTTGATTGAAATGATTTTTTAATTTTTTTTTTTAATTGAAGTTATGTTTTTTGTGTTTAGGCCTTATTATGCCAGGACCTTGGTGTCTTGCAGACTAGGGTAATTGAATACTCGAAATTGATGTAGATATGACTGTGGGTGTGAATGGTTGTCTGTCTATATATGTTGGCCCTGCGATGAACTGGCAACATGTCCAGGGTGAACCCCGCATCTTGCCCAAAAGCTACTGGGATAGACTCCTGCCCACCCCCACCCCCCGCGACCCCAGGATAAGTGGAGGAAAATGGATGGAAGTTTTGAAGTAATTTTTTCTTTCAATCATTTTGTGCGATACATACATACAAACATATACACATACATACATGACGCTCAGCATCGATGTGAACTCCTTCAAGAACTACACACAACCCTTCGATGTGTTCAGGGTGGGACTTTTATCAAGCACAAGAAGTTTGATCCAGATCTGACAATGTGTGGAGGAGTTAAAGGAATATCATTTTTTATGGCAAAGGATCAACCTTTGCTGCCACCTGACAGCCTGAGTATGTAACCAAAAGTCACAGTGTTTATGGGAATTCATCCCCAATTATTAAGAGGTGGCAGAAAAGATTTGAGTGGGATCTGATCAACAGACTAAATACATGACCTCAAGTGTAGAATGTCATTTCCTGTGACCACTGGGTGGCACTGTGACTGACAGTCAATACTAACCCCTGAATTTGTTCAGGGTGGGACATTTATCAACTTTGAGAAGTTTGAACCAGATTCAAGGATGTAAAAGAGATTCATAAGAGTTTAATTTTTGAAGGTGAATCATCAAAATGGTCCTGTCATGTTCACACACACTGGTGAAAACTCAGAAGCCTTACAATTATGATTGGTTCGGTATTAAGTAGAGATGGATGAAATTTGAAGAGAATTGGAAGAAGCTCCTAGGAGGGGCTCATTAAAGCAAGACATAGAAACTGAAAAAAGGGGAAAAATTGAAGGTTTTTTTTAATCAAAATAGCAAACTTCCTGTTGGTTGGAGTTTTTTTTTGTGTCTTAAGGTGCCCACTGAATTTCATGCATGTAGGTGAAACTCATACGAGGGGCCTTTTTTCTCTAAAATTTCAAAGGGGGCGCCATCAAGGCATTTCTTGAGAATGCATCCAGAAACCAATAAAATATCAAATTTTTCATTCGATTGGATGTGAATGCAAAAAATCGTGAGTTTTTGAGTATGCTGAAACCTCCAAAGAGGCAATTATTTCAGAAGAAAAAAAACCCTTTCAAAATACAAGAGGGCTCTTGAACACTCGAGTGCTCAGGCCTTAATAAAACGTTTTAAAAAGTTTATTTTTAAATGTATCACTGATGTATAGAAAGACAATGTTCCTTGATGAGTGTTCAGTGTTGAAGTGCCAGGCATCTTCCAGCAGACGGAGCTACAAGACACTGATTACAATGGTGAGGAAATGAAAATGACCTGCAGCTGAAGACAAATTGTATAAGTTTAAGAAAACAACACTGAAGGAAAGTGATTTCTATCCTAGGGTATTTGTTAGTCTTCAAACGTGTTTAATAGCCTTCAGCAATGGGACATGTAGTTAAAAGTGCTGGAAAAAATATTCAAGTAGTAGTCAAGGACTTCAGGATCTTTTTTCCAATCAGCAACAGAATCAACTATGGACGTGTTAAATGATTAAAGTGATAGGTCCCATTTATGTTAATATTAATGCATATTATATAGGTTAGTAGTTCTGGTTGGTCTAAATATCGTTGGTAGTACTGGTTATTAGTGTTCATGAGATTAGTGTGAGTCAACTGGGTTCTATATCTTTCCTCTGCCGGATGGAAAACCGCGGTTTGTTTCGTTTCTCTGGGAGGAGGAAGGGCGGTGCCCACAGGTAGAGGCTCCTTCAGCGGTCACACCACCGTCAGACAGAAGAGGCAGTGTATTCATAGGCGTAGACTCTCAGGTGCCACACACACACACACACACACACACACACACACACACACTTCCCTCCGCTGAGCCTGAACGACGAACTGAGCAACAAGGAGCCGGAATATTTGGAAATAACGAAACAGGGAAGTCGAAGGCATCAGTATGTTTAGCTGGGTGAAGCAGGAGCAAGGTGGCCGCAACAAGGAAGGAGAGATGTACCAGACGGTGACCGAGGGACTACAGACGCTTTACATCAAGAAGCTGCTGCCGTTGGAGGAGACGTACCTCTTCCATGACTTCCACTCCCCGGCCCTGGAGGCCGCCGACTTCCAGAGCAAGCCAATGGTGCTGCTGGTCGGCCAGTACTCCACCGGCAAGACAACCTTCATCAGGTACTCAGCACATATGTAGGCTGTAGGAAGAGCTGATGGGTCGGAGAGATGCACAACACTTTCAGCATTATCAGGTGTTTTATTATCATTTGTTTCGGCACCCCCTGTGTATGCACCAGACCTATGCGCCAGACCTCGTAGGAAAATGTTCTATTTAAACTTCCCTCCTTAAGGGACTGTTGTACTGAGTCATTATTTCATAATCAATCATTGGCACTGGAATTATTAAAAGTTAGGTAAAGACACCCGAAGCTGCTTTGCATTTTGTTAAATTTGGGTATCTCGGTCCTTTCCAATGCAATCTGCTAGAAAGCGACGGAATGGCTTGACATGACGTGACGTCCTGCACGGTTAATGAGAGGTATTCCGAACCCGAGAGTAAACATTTGTTGAGTAAGAGCAGCATCAGGTCGGTCATAGCATTGTATTATTTATCAGCAATATTGTAATGTTTTAAATTTGAAGTTGTTATGTTGGGTTTGGTATTATGAGTAGTTAGGCCATAATTGTCATTCATGGTAAACAGATATTTGATTTAAATGTCAGTGATAATTTATGTACACAAATGAAAGGTGAAATTAATCATTAACATGGAAGTATTAGATGTTCTGTCCTACATTTTGTTTAAAGTTGTACACTGCACTCACAGCAACTAAGGTGCCAGGGAAATTAGAATGATTTAGAAAAAAGGTCTCTGCACACTTAGATCCATGTAAACATTTTCGTCACTTCTTCTCAAGCTTTCGGTCAGTCGACCATCATCAGGGTATTGTACACCACATACAAAGCAGTTGTCTAGACGACATTTTTGTAGTTCAGAATGCTGAAGATATGAAACAACGCTTTATGACCAGGGGCTATCCCCTAATATGTATTAACACCACCCTTTTCTTGTCTCAGGCTGACCTATTAAAAAAGAAAGTAAAAAAAGAACAAGAAATTTTCTGTTGTATGCATCACAGCCTGTTGCCCTTTTGCTCATATGATAAAAAAAATACTATCATGAAATATTGGCCTCTTATTGCAGATGACCCCTCCCTTCAGGATAAAATTCAAGGAGCCGCCCCTATTTGTGTTTAGATGGGGTCCAAATCTCTGCATCAAGGTGGTAAAGGTATTAAAACAGTATTAAAACAGGATCAAACTGACTCTTTTGGTCACCTCTGTAAGATGGAAACTATCCATGTGGTCATTCCCAGTGTAACAACACACATAACATTAGGAATTTTAAACATCCGAGGACAGGTAAGATTTTTTTGTAAAGGGGTTACAAAGAATGTGATGTAAATATTGAAGTGCCCTTGTGACAAAGTTACGTTAGTAAAACCACACGCTCCTTAAAACAAAGGATCGGTGAACATAAAAGTCATATCAGACGAGCTGATCTTAATTATCCTGTAGCTGCCACTTAACTGTTTTTGCTCATCCAGTCTCCTCGCTTCACTATTGAAGAAGTGAAATTGGCCAGAGATGGCGATATAGATAGGAGACTGTGCCAAAGGGAACTGTTTTGGATACACAGCCTAGACTCATTGTACCCAAAAGGCTTTTGGCTATGATGACTGGACGTCTGATGTTTATGCACCTCTCTTCTCCTGAACTTACTTCTTTGTGTGCACGTCTTGTATGTTTGGAAACTACTTTTCTTTCTCACACACTGGGGTTTACTCTGTTCATTTTAATTCCACCCCATTTATTCATGGTATGCCATTAAAAACAATGTATATTGAGAAAACTACAAAAATGTCATCTAGACTACAACTCCCAACTGTCTGAGCAATCTCAGACAGGTGTCTCTATTCAGACTGACCGAAAGCTTGGGAAGAAGGAAAGAAAATGTTTGAATGGATATAAGTGTGCAGGTAGATCACAAGTGTAATTAAGTAAAACTTCACTAGTTTTAATTTTATTTGTGCGTGTTTGGTCCGTATGTCAAGTTAAGTCAATTTTATTTATATAGCGCCAAATCACAACAAAAGTTATCTCATTACACTTAACAAGTACATGTACAGCCAGATATTACACAAACAATGTTAACAAGCTGACCTGCATGCAGTTGTGAGGTGTGTTCGATGACGCTTTGCTGTTCTTGGTTTCTCAGTGCATCATTATCATCTCTGTATTATGGATTCTCCATTTTTCTAAGGCTGCTTTGGTGCTCCTGCAGAGTGCTGTGATATTTCCTGTGTTTTTGTTATGGAGTCTTATTGGAAACTGAGAAGACATTGTCTGGTTTGATGCTGATTCTTCTCTTTACATGTTGAAATGTTGTTCTTCTGATGTGTTGGTGTGTGTGTGTGTGTGTGTGTGTGGGGGGGGGTCACCTCGGACAAAAACATGTAATCAGTGAAAAAGAAAATGTCTTCATGTCCTGTGATGCCAACACAAACAGCCAAACAGAAAGTCCACCAACAGTATCACCACCAGCCTGGTAGTTTTTTTTTGTGTAATCCTGCTGGCAGATATACTGCAATAAAAGTCTAGTAAAGTAAATAAAGTCTACCAGACATCAAAGTGATGCATTGCAATACTTAGTGTCTGTAATCTTGTTTGCTGTGATAAATATGCTCTTTCTCATTTAGGATTTTCGTTGTGGTCTTTTGAGGATCTTAAATGTGACCTAACCTCTAGACTAATGTGAATGTCGCTAGTGAGGCTGAACCACTTGGTAATCCAACTTTAATGACCATGATCAATTACTAGTCAGTTTAATGTCACTGCAGGATTTTTAAATGAACTGAAACTTTTTTGGTGCCTGAGGAAGGAAACCATGTCAGTGCCAGTCTGACTGAACTCAGATCATCATACAGCCAAGTTAGCTTGGCTTATCACTTGTCTGCAGGCAGGGTGTGTGTGGTGTACAAATATTCACATTTTGGCAGCAAACCAACAAGCAGAACCAACATGGTTGTAGAGGTGTGTGTGTGTGTCTGTTAGTGACCTCACTATTGAGTCCCACCCTGCCCAGAGGAATGCTATGAATCATGGGAACTAAAAGGAATTTGATGAATCATGGGAGCAGGTTGCCAGTAAAGATTTTTTCTCTTGAAGTGAAATTTGTAGAATTAATGGTGCTGTTGGAATTAGCGTGTGACTGGTATCAGGTTGTGATGTTGCCTTTGAGCATGTCATGGGCTGACAGGCTAAATGAGGAGAAGCTTGGCTATCAGCCAATGACAACCATTTTAATCTAAATCAAACATCATGCCAAACAACAACCATTGCTTAAAGATGAGCATGAAGTGTTGAAACATGACAACAGTGTATTCTTGCATCAGTAGTGATGGTGCTATGTATCCCACATGCACAAACTGCATCTCAGATGAAACCTGCGGCTCATCAAATACCATTGATACCCTTTTTATCACTCTTTGACCAAAACCTGCTTAAAAAGCAGGCAAACACCATACATTGGGAATTCTTACCTTGGATTTCTTTCATGTATTTATCATGTTTTAAACTGCTACTGCAGTGAATGTTACTTTTCCTTCCTCGATATTTAACTCATGGCCAGGCTAAGATCCATGCTACTTGCAACCAGCTCACATGCAACAGGTGGACCCTCTAGATGGCCCTGGGCAATCATTTTGATGCTGACAGCTTGCCCGCTTTTCCATGTGGGTGATAATTTAGAAAATAATAGTAGTTTTGGTTGGGTTTTTTTTTTTTGCCTCCAGGAAGACTCACCTTCCCCATCTTCCTTGTCATGTCTTATCTCGATTTCAGACCGAACTCTTCTCCTTACCCTCCCTTGACTCACGATGTCAAATGATACACTAAATAACATGAAAGAAACAATCTACCTTACATTTTTAGGTGACATATGTCAAATGGTATATGATAGTAGCACAGTGAAAATTCCACAATGTTTGTTTTAGCACCCCCCCCCCCCAGAAAAAAAACCTACAATAGCCATGTGTAGCAAATACTCTTGAAAAGTAACTGAAGTTATGTGCTCCATTTATAAAATTCAAAATTATCACTCCAATCAGGATTGAAAACAGTGCAGTCATCAGGTTCTGGTCATTTTTCTTTCAAATACAGAGAATGCATTCTTGAGGATTTAAAAAAATAGATTTTTAAAAACAGTTTTTTTTTCTGTTAAATAGAACAGCGCTGTGATAATTAGATAATCTGCATACAGCCGCTCTGCTCACTTTTGATCAACTGATTGCTTCACACTGATTCACAGATGTGTGAACTTGTCTCACTTGTCAACACTTGCTACGTATCAGAGAGGCTTTTTTTTTTTTTTTAACTTGACGTGGTTTTCTGCGATGCTGCCCCATAATGACAAGTATGCTGCATGGTTCATTATAGATACCTGCAGGGATACAGCACCAAATTCCAGGCCCTGTACACTCTCAATATCAGTGGGCTCCTATCCATGCCAGTGCACAAGGCACGTAAGCAAAAAAAAGTTTTTTGGTTTTTTTTTTTTAATAAAAATGCATAAATAGGGTTTTAAGCTACATCAGATCAGGTTATATTGATGAGTGGTTCTCTCATTCACCACCTGAATTGGCTGGAGCCTATCCCAGCAGCTTTCGGGCATGAGGCAGGGGACACCGGTCCATTGCAGGGCCAACACACATAGACAGACAACCATTCACACTCACAGCCATGCCTACAGCCTATTTAGAGTATTCAATTAGCTTAGTCGCCATTTGCATGTCTTTAAACTGTGGGAGGATGCCGGGGTACCCAGAGAGAACCCACACAGGCACTGGGAGAACATGGAGACTCCCCACAGAAAGACCCCGTGCGTGCCTGAGCCGGGACTCAAACCTGGAACCCTCTTGCTGTGAGGCAACAGTGCTGACCACTGCACCACTTTGCCGCCCTTGAAATAATTCCAGAAATGCTTTTTTTCGGGTCATTATCATTGTTAGCTGTTTTTGTGGCCTGTTTTGTTGCTGTTTCAAGTATGTAGGCTATATGATTAAATTAATGAGGAATAACTGGACAAAATGTCAATCAAATGAAAAACTGTCAATACACAATCAGTGATATGGAGGGTGCTATGAGATGCTGATTTATCATTTTAAAAAGATTTTACTTGCCCTTTTTCCCTTGTTGCTATTGCAAAGTGTTGCTCAAGGGGGAATTTTGGGGAATTGTTATAGTGGCATTAAGTGTTCAATCTTCTCCTTTTGAAAAGTGAAATATTATGTCATGAACTGCTGCTTCATAAATAAATTTGAACTTGATGAATAAAGTTAAACTTGAATCCTGGGAACTCATCATGTGCCGTCATTGAAGGTCAACCGATGGTTAATGATGACCATGTCATCCTGGTGAAAATACTTTTGGATCACTGGCTCAGTGAAACACCACAAGAACTGAACTCTGAGCTCATTGACGGAGAGGCAACTGGTGTTCACAAGATCTCTTTGATGTCTGCATCAGCCTAAAAGGTGTGTTCACATCAAATGTAGGTGAATTTTCGCGTTCGCGGCCTTTATTTGTGCAAATTTGACTGCTGGATCATTTGTTTTTATTCATGTCATTCGCGCAAACTTTTCTCCCCCGCAAAGAGAATATTTCTGCATTTCTTTCCATCAGCAACCATGGCTGACATTACAGCTGTTGCTGGCTTGTACCTGTTGTGGAAGTCCCAGATACGGTGGAAAACCAAACGCCGCCGTGTCTGGATCCATAGCATTATCTGGAGGAGCACGAAGCTGGGTTAATTTAACCGCCTTCTTCAGGAACTGTGCCTGGATGACGGCTGTTTCCAGTGGTACTTCAGGCTGACTGACTGAATCTCATGGCTGATAGGCTGTCTTGACACAAAGTCACGTGAATTTGTCGCTCAAGTTGAGTATTTTCAATTTAAGCGTAGACACAAATATGTGAAATTCGCACCATTCGTGTTGTTATTTGCATAATTCGCGCCGCCCGGCGAGTATACACGCAAACTCACGTCTATTCGCCTCTCTACATAGACTTTACATGTAATTGTGATGAAAAATTTGCGTCATGTTTGGTGTGAACACACCTTAAGACAACAGGAATTCAGAGAAACTCTTAACAGCCATCTTGCATCCACAGTGTAAGAGGTTGATGTGGTCAAATCAAGATGAAAGGTTTGGTAGGAGCTGTAGATTCTGTCTTTGACTCTAAATTCAAGTGTTTTGTGACAGAAAAACCACTGTGATGTGAGTTGACAGCAGCCTGGAGCTGCCTCAAAGGTCAAAGTTGTCCACAGAACCAGACCAGTGCAGTGGTTCTCAAACTTTTTAAACCAAGTTCCACATCAGAAAAAAGTAGGCTCTCCAATAACCACCGTTTTTTATTCTGTTGAGTTTTACATCTGGTGGATGCTATGAGCTGAAATAACATTGAATTAATTGATCTGACTCCAGAAAACAATTGGCTGTGCACTCATTTTCCTAGTGGGTGGGTGCCATTCGAGACTTTTAGTGTTGCTGCTGGTGAAGACTAAAAGGAAGAGGAGCTGTTTCCTTTTGTAAGGAGACCTCTTGTATCCTGTTGGTTGAAAGGCAGGGAATTAGTTGGAAGTGTGCCAGTCGTCACAGTTTCCTGGTTTGGACCAGTGCACTTAGTACACTGCAAGAGGCCTCTGTCAACTCAGCTGCTTCCCTTCACCTCTAACTCAGAGCTCCAAGGCCCGCTTCACCACTGATGGGTTTGGAGATGACTGTTACTGTCCCTGATATCAACATAAGATGTGTGGTGCACAAGGAGTTCCATTTCTAAGTGCGTGCACCACTGAAATAGCAATATGCTAAGTCCTGGCAAATCCCAGGCTGAATGACATGAGGCACTCTTACTGGTTTGATGATGTCACGCCTGAAACACACCAATGAATAATCGGATGTCTATTGCCTGCCACTTTTCACTGTATGCTGCTGATGCCATACCCTTGGACCAGATGTGGGAGTGAAACCCCTGAAATACTCTGAAACGTGTTGTAAGCATATGATACTTTTTTTCTGTTCTTTTGTGGTATTTGCTTGTTGCAGAGAATGTCTGGAATGTTCCAGATGGGAATATAGATGGTGCCAGATTGGAGTTTGTGACTTTGAGGTATCTTGAGGAGGCTGTCAGTTTTAATGTTCATGTTATGTTTTGAAACATAGATTGAATTAAATATAAATAGTTAACCCTGTTGAAAGCCTTTCCTGTGTCTAACATGATTCTAATGGTTCTTGCTTGTTGTTGTGATGAATAGTCCATTTGATTAAAAAGTCTGTATGTGTTACTGAATGAATACTGTCTTATTTTGATTAAATCAGTATGATGAGGATTGATTAAGATAAAACTTTATTTCTATTTTGTGAGCAAGTGTTTCAGTTATGACTTTTAGATCATCTCATTTGTGGACAGTAACGGATGGGTAGTGAGGAGTGTTTGTTGGTTTTTAGGAGCATTAAAATTGAAATTGCAGCTGGTTTTTTTGCTGGTAAATTTGAGTTTTGTTTTCAGTTAGTCATTACTTTTGGCAAAGGTGTGGTAGAAGTTATCAGGCCCATGTGATTTGTAATTGAGTATGATTTTTAGGGCAGTAGAAAGTTCTTTGTTATTGGTGAAATATGGGAGTCTGTGTCAATGCTGTTGAGAAAAGAGCTCGAAGATTTTTCTGATGAATATGTCAGCACATTTTTAGAATATTTTTCTTGTGGCAATTGTGTTGGCTTTCCTGCTATCCTTGGTCAAAGAGATTATTTTTTTCCTTGTTCTGTTTAATGTTTTTGTTTGGCAAGTATTTACCAGATTCATTGTTGGAGTTGTGGGGATAGAATTAAGTTTTCCATCCATCCACTGCTTATCTAGTTAAGGGTCGCGGAGCGGGGGGCTGGAGCCTGTTCCAGCAGCCTTGGGGCGAGAGGTGGGGTACACCCTGGATGAATCACCAGTCCATCGCAGGGCCAACACATATAGACATATATCCATTTTCTCACACAGCCATGCCTACTGTCAATTTAGAGTATCCAATTAGCCTCGTCCCCTCTTGCATGTCTTTGGACTATGGGAGGTGGGTGGAGTACCCGGAGAGTACACATGTAGGCACAGGGAGAACATGCAAACTCCACACAGAAAGACCCCGTGCCCGAGCCATGGCTCGAACCCGAAACCTTCTTGCTGTGAGGCAACAGTGCTTACCACTTCACCAATGTGCAGCCCAAATGAAGTTTTCTTTTTTTTATGTTTTTGTTCAATTGTAATGTTAAAATAATGACCTGATTGGTCCTCTCTCAGGTACCTGTTGGAACAGGACTTCCCAGGGATGAGGATCGGTCCAGAGCCGACCACAGACGGCTTCATCGCAGTGATGTATGGGGAGAACGAAGGCGTTGTCCCAGGTAATGCCCTGGTGGTCGACCCAAAGAAACCGTTTCGGAAACTCAACGCCTTTGGCAACTCCTTCCTCAACAGGTGAAGACTCCCAAAAACACCTCAAATCTAGCTCAGTTTATCTAAGCTGTATAAGATGAACATGATAGTGACGTATTTAATCCATCTACAATCAAATTTAGATTGGCAGCACTTCAACTGTGACAGTATTTTTATGCCTGCATGCCAATAGTTTGGGTTACCTTTCTATCTTTCTCATGAACACCAGTAATGCCTTGAGGAACTTTTTAAAAATTGTACACAAATTGCTCAAAGGTCACTGTCACATCACGAAACAGTTTGTGAAAAACTTAACAATATAGGGAGTCCTGGATTGGGCAGTAGGGAACAAAAACAACGCTTTGTGACACGGATAGGAAAAAATTAAACATTCTGAGGTCATGAAATATAATTTCTTGTCTCCAATCGATTTTTTTGGGCCAAAAGATACAACTTACTCATAAATATGTACAGTACTTGAAATATAAAATAAATTTAGAAAAAAATGTTATATGTTGTGGCTACAAATTCATTAATTTGAAGAGAAACGTTTAAAGTTGTTGCCTTCAAAAAAAAAAAAATATATTTGTTTTTGTTTTTGTTTTTCCTCTCCATGGCCATTCTGGGGCCCCATCATATGTCTTCCATGAATCATGACAAAATTTCATGTAAGAAGTGTCTCAAAGTGTGAAATGGTACAAGTTCAATTTTCAAACCTTTTATCAAATTCTTTCAGGTTTGGCCAATATGGCCTACATCTTCTATTATTAGGGCCTGAGCTTGAAGGTACTTCAGGCGAAGACCCTATTATGTTTGCTCATTTTAAATGTAATTTTAAATCATGACAACAGCATTTGCTTTTCAACTTTAATAAAGATATAGTTCATAATAATCCTATTACATTTAATTTCTTTCTACTTTTATTTAGGACTTCATAGTCCTCATCTTGGCTTCCTGGGACACCTCTTTTGGCAAGATTATGCTACAATAATGAAATTGCCTTATTTGCTATATAAAAATATTGCCAAATCTCTACCAGTGTACCCCTTACAAGGTGTATATCTTATATCTTGTAATATTGACATTGTTTCATTGCACTGTTTGACAGATAACTCTAGTATATGTATGTATAAGTAAAAATTAAATAATCTGAAAAGAATAGGCATCATAATCTGTTTTTTTTTAATATAATGATATGCCAAATGGACACCTCATGGAGCAGCATGAACAACAAAGCTTAAGACTGATGACGAGGTCCATAACTCTAACTGTTCATGTTGTTGGGGACATCAAGTAGAAATTGAAACAGTGACCCACAGTGATAAGGTCTAGAGCTTTTTCATTGTCAGGGGACTAACTTGTCTGACTTTTGTGTATCTTTAGGCTGCAATCAAGACAGACAATGGGCTGAAGGAACCCTTTCAGTTCCAGGATGAAAGTCTTTAAATACAAGCAGATATTCCATTAAATATTTCTTGTGAAATAATATTGTATACTGTTGTTTTCTGCTTTCTATTGGTTACTTATAATGGTTACATCCCATCATGCAGTTTGTTGGCACAACAACATCCTTAATTGCTGCTACTTATATTTTGCAGCACAAATGACATCAAGAGACAGATTGCTGAGTGTGCTAGCCTGCCTTGGTTGCCCCTTCTTTTATATAAATAACAGAGAACTCACTGCGGCACTTCAGATCCCTCTGTCACCACTTTCCTGGGCAGTGACCTTTTCAGCTGCCTTCCATGTAAACTCACATTCCTGCTTGAAAGATTTAAACTTAGCTAAAAACTCTCAGTACTGAAACATATTTCCTCCATCCAGAAATATTTCTAGGAGAGACAGCTAGGAAGTGGAGGGATGGTGGAGCTGAGAGTGTTAATGGGTACTCAAGGTATTCCTGTAACCAGGAGTGCATCTCACCCCAGTGTCATGAAGGAACGTTTCACAATAACTTATTGTTTCCAGGGGGAAGTGTGTGTGCGTCACCACATGTCAGTACAGAGGTTTTGTTTTTTCCTGCTGCTGATACACCGCTTGGACACCGCAATACAATTTATTGCCACTGTTGTCCGTCAGCTAAATTTAACCATATAAGAGGTGACAGGGAGGTCAAATGCACATTGTCAAACAGAACGGCTTTCAGAAGGTGTTAGTGTGTGTTTTCATCTTGAGGAAACACACAAGAGAAAAAAATAATAAAGGGAAATGCCAGAAAAAGAAGGGGAGGTCAAAGAAAATCTTTTGACATCTTAACATACGTGTGTTTGTGTGTTCAGATTCATCTGCTCTCAGATGCCCAATCAGGTACTTCAGAGCATCAGCATCATCGACACACCCGGCATCCTGTCAGGAGAGAAGCAGCGCATCAGCAGAGGTGTGTGTGTGTGTGTGTGTGTGTGTGTGTGTGTGTGTGTGTGTGTGTGTGTGTGTGTGTGTGTGTGTGTGTGTGTGAGCTGACTAAGCTCTCTACTCTTTGTGCTGTTGCATAATTGTCCTTCACATTTTTTTTACTTCCTCATGTTATAGCTAGCACTTTGTAGCAAGCTAGTTGGCACTTTCAGCCATCACCCAACACTTGAACTGTTCACAGCGACTTACAACAGCAGAGGTCACAGTTTCCTGGTGGACACTCATCATAATCAGAAAGTTTTATTGTCTTCAAACTCTCTAACTATTCATCATGACATTTGTTCATACGAGTATCTTTACATATGACTCTGGTATTATCATGGTGAATGTCACTTGCTTAGAGTTTACAGGGGAGCTGAAAATCAAAGTCACAATTTTGTGTGCAAGGAAAAGCATTGCCAAATTTTAAAAAGTTTCTAATATCTGTGTGCTTTGAAAGCCTCCTGATGACATAATATTGTCCTTCAGTCCTCAACCATGGCACATTGCTATTTTGGATTGTCAGATAATGGTTGCACCAAAGACAAGGAAGAGGCTGGTCTGTGGTTAATGGCATTATGTGTGACGTGCTATTTAAAGGGCCCATCAGTCAGATGGGCGAATGTGTGGCATTGCAATCTAGCTCTATTGATGACTGATAAAAACTGGCCGCCTTCTCCTGCTAGGCCAGCTTTGCCTCTGATGGTTGTGGGGGATAACTTTTCCTCCTATTCAGTCATCACAGCCTTACCAAAAAACTGGCAAAATTCCCACTGTATTTGATGTTTTCAGTTTGACAGTAAAGAATGTAACCTGGTTTAATTTGTGTTTCCTCATCAAGTTCTCGTCTTTACTTTTACTTTTGGCTGAATGGTTGTGCTTTTATTGGTGAATCATTACTTAAAGCATACAATGTATACATTACAAATTTTACTTTATGTTTAATTGGTGTGACTTGGTGTGCACTTTAGGAAAGGGACTTCACTTTAAGATGGAACTCAGTTACTGCCCCACAATGCCAGTAACTTGGCAGAGCACCTGGACTGCAGAATGACTCGTCTTGCTGTGTTGACATGCACACCACAGTGCAAGCAGGGGCATGGATAAGTATTTGTGGGGCAGGGGCAGCGAGCCTAAGATCATCTTTACAATTGTTCACTTTTGGTCAATTTATCTTTTGTTTCAGTGCCTTGAGAGGCTTGCCATCATATTGGCAGTTTGTTTATGAAGAACATAAATGTCAAGGGCTTTTGGGGGAGCAGACTCTAGAGTGGAGTGACATTTGCTCCCCCTTGCCCCCTGCAGATCCACACCTGCTCTACACCATCTGTTGCTACAGCCTGACCACATGCTTCCTCTGACACATGTAGACATTGGCCTCAGAGAGGAATATTAACAGGAGGACATACTGTGTGGGAAGATCATGCTATTCCTTCACAACTAAAACTCGTTGGCTTTAAAGTAGCAGCACTGTAATAATGTTCATTTGGAGTAAAGTTTGAAAAAGGGAGTTATTCACTGGCCATATTAAATATTATAACCAAACAGAGGGGGGATGACTTATCGGCTGACAACACAGTAACAAACTCAGGAAAGGAAACAGCAACGAGAATGAAAATCAGCACAGCACCTATGACATCAGCTTTAGGAAAAGAGCTCCAAGGATGCAGCTGCAGCTTGTCCATGGCAGCATCCAGTCTAGGCCTTAAAATACATCAAGGTTGGATGAAGTGCTTGAGAGAGGCAAGTCCGGGACTTTGCACTGACCAGTATCTGTTAAGAGAAAAGTCAAGTAAGGCAAGTGAAGCTCAGTGGCAGGATTTAACCCACAGTCCACTGAGCATCAGCACCCCAGACACTGAGAGGAATTCAAGCTCAACATTTGAGAACCAGGAACCTAGCCAGCTGCAGCCTGCTTTGGAGAAGAACATCCATGGCCACAGACATCAACTGAAGTGGGCAACAATCAACATAGACCTAAGCAACATCCTGGACATACTCAGAAGTACAGTGGTGAAGAAGTTGGAGAGGATGGGAGATCCGATCTACTCTTATGGAGCAGAAAGTTTCAGAACAAAACATCCAATAAAGATGGAAATATCATCAGCCCCACCCAAGTCCAGAAGACAGCAAGAAATCGAGCACCTTGTCGAAGGGAGAAGGGAATTGAGAAAAGAAAGGAGAAAATCCTCACTGGGGGAGAGACTGGGTGTTGACCTCCTGCAAGTGGATCTGAAGGAATGTCTGGGAAGGCTGTGAAGAGCAGAAAACCTCAGAATGTGACATAAGTGGAAAGAGAGTGCGAGAATGTTCTTCTACAAGGACCCTTTCAGATTTGTTAAAGGGCTCTTCATCAAGGAAAAGAGCAGATCGCTCAAGGCTCCTAAAAAGGATGCCTACATAGATGACAAGACCATCTGGACCTCAACCATCATGTGTGCGAAGCACCTGTTGGAAAAAATACATAACAACATAACATGGACATGGATGAAGTTGAAACCCAGCAAATCCAGGAGCATATCCATCGTCTGAGGGAAAACTCATGGTCCATAGATTTTACATCAACAAAGTACCCATTCCAATGGTGTCAGAGCAGCCAATCAAAAGCTTGGGCGGGTAGTACAATGCAAACCTCAAAGATTCAGACCAAAATGATCAACTGAGGGAGGCAACCATTAAAGGCCATGTCACCGTAGATAAGACATCCATCCCTGTTAAGTTAAAGTTATGGTGCTTGCAATTTGGATTGCTCTGCAGGTTGATGTGGCCTCTCACAGTCTATGAAGTCCCTATCTCTAAAGTCGAGAAACTGGAGAGGACAGTCAGCTCCTACATCAAAAAATGGCTTGGACTCCCATGTTGCCTTAGCAGCATCGGCTTATATGGGCATTGTGCTCTGGAGCTGCCGGTCTCCAGCGTCACTGAAGAGTCCAAGTGTACCTGTTGGGGATGGAAGGAAGCCAACTCAGCTACATCATTAGAACCACCTATATTCTTCCCATTCCCAAGAGCCTCAGCTAGTGGGTTGGAGAAGATCCATCATATGCTCTCTGCCAAACTCCAGCATCACTGAGACAAATCCTCACTGGCTGTAAAACAGTCTTTCTCAGGGCCGTTACACCCTGAGACACAATCAGGTCCTACGGCAACTGGCGATTAGCCCGGAAACAAGGAGAGTTACCACCAATGCTCTCCCTCCTGTGTGCCTGGACTCCCAAGCACCACCCCCTTTTTGAAAGTTGGACAGCTTCCAGGGAAACCATCTGCCATAGCAGTCATAACCTTTCTCGACACAGCCCGGGATTGGAAAATGAAGTTGACCTGGATCAGAAACTCATCTTTCCACCAGAGATCGTCCATCGTCGTCTTCCGCTTATTCCTTACTAGTAAGGGTCGCGGGGGTGCTGGAGCCTATCCCAGCATCTATGGGCGAGAGGCGGGGTACACCCTGGACAGGTCACCAGTCCATCGCAGGGCCAACACACAGAGACAAACAACCATTCACACTCACATTCATACCTACGGTCAATTTAGAGAATCCAATCAGCCTGGTCCCCAAATTGCATGTCTTTGGACGGTGGGAGGAAGCTGGAGTACCCGGAGAGAACCCATGTAGGCACGGGGAGAACATGCAAACTCCACACAGAAAGATCCCGTGCCCGAGCCGAGACTTGAACCCGGAACCTTCTTGCTGTGAGGCCACAGTGCTAACCACTGCACCACCGTGCAGCCTCCACCAGAGATGATTACAGCTAATCTCAGGCTAGACCTGATATTGTGGTAACCTCGTAGAAACTCCTGTACATTGTGGAATTACTTAATTTCTATGGGAGTCTGTGGTGGATGCAGCCTATGAAGGCAACAAGCTGTGAAATCTCTTTCAGAGGCTCCGGAGTAAGGCAGACACTGACTTTGGATGAAGAGGAAGGACCCCATTTGGGCTGGTAGATGTCAACTGTGAGGAAAGTGGGGGAGGAACACCTTACTTTGGACCTTCACTCACTGCTCCCCTCTTCTCTCTCTTCATGGGGTGGGAGTGATATGCCTCCCTTCTCTCTCTTCCTTTCTGAACGGCAAGCATGAGGGGCAAAGGCGGGGGGGGGGGGTACACCTGGGACACTTGGCGTTGCTGTTGAGCCCATCCCGAGGTGTTGTGCGCCTATCAACGTAACACTGAGGACAGAGGGCACCCACTTGATGACCCAAATGAAGCATTTGCTTCATTCAAGCAACTGAAAAACACAGTGAGGCTAGAGACCGGCAGCTCCAGAGCACAATGCCCATATAAGCTGGTGACTGTGAGGTTCCTCTCCGTTGAACTAAATTTGGCCAAAATGTTTTATCATATAAAGGTAGTACACTGTGGAACAGCCTACCCCCCCAAATTAGAGATAGTCAAAGCTTTTTAACATTCAAGGGACATCTGAAGGTGTGGGTCCGATCAAGCCAAATTTGTGATCATAACCCACTGTGATCATTATGCAATCACATCTTTTGTGTAACCATTATTAATGTATGTTTTTTTTGGGTTTGTTTTTTGTAAACAATGTGGGTTTAAGTGCAATTACTATGGGCAACTTGAAATTTTACATTTATTACACCATATATATCCAAGCGATGTGCAATTCTTATTATCATATCCTTTGTATTTTTAATATCATATTATCTCGACGAACATTGTTTACCAACCATACAGCAAATCGCACTTTAACAATTCACTTTGCACTTTATACTGTCATATGCTTACTTTGATCTATCTCTTAGTTACTCACTGCTCTTCGCTGTAGCACATTTACCATCATGGTCTCCATAAGAGTGCAGTAATGTATCCCTGTACCCCCTTTTTTTCTTCTTTCTCTTTTTCTCTTTCTTTTGGTAATTGTCTTATTAGCTAAACACACACATAAATGTGTGTATATGTATGTTTGTATAATCTATCTATCTATCTCTATCTATCTATCTATCTATCTATCTATCTATCTATCTATCTATGTGTATATATGTGTGTGTGTGTGTGTGTGTGTATGTATATATGTGTGTGTATATGTATATGTGTGTGTATATATGTATGTATGTATGTATGTATGTGTGTGCGTGTATATATGTGACAGTGTTTGTATCATGTTGAGTCCCTGTATCATGTTGGCACCCTCAAAGGTTGCTATCTCAGCTAAGTACTCACGATGCATACCCTCCCAAGACTAGTGTTGCTGTTTTGCGCGCAGCAACACTGGTTTTATTGAATCAACTGAAAACAGTAATGACATTGTGGTGCCGCTGTTGCTCAGTCATCCTCATGATTAACTGATGTGTGAAGGTGTCAGCGGACTGGAAGCATCCAACCACAGGTTCAGGTTTCGCCTGCGGGCTCATGTTACTCCCACAGAGGTGCGTATTTGTTTGTGTGTGCAGTAATCACCCTCATCAGCAGGGAAACTTAGGAAAGGGAGGGGAGAGGGGAGGAGAGGACTCCATGTAACCTGATGTGTCCCCCAGCAGTCTAAGCCTATAGCAGCATAGCTATAAATGGTTCAGAGCTACCTGAACCAGCCCTAACTGAAAGCTCAGAACTTAATGTAACTGTGTCACTCATTACAGCCAAACGGTATCCACCGTCTCCTGCAGCTTTACCAGAGGAATTACTTTGATTGGTTCTCTGATGCTGCTGGATGACTGATGACTTCACATGTTCCATCTCCGTTTCAAGGGAAATGCCTTCAGTCTAACAATACTTCTTCCTCGCTAACACACTGTATTTCCAGAGTTAATCAAAGAAACACTGAAATTCTTTACAGTTTTATTAGTGACAGAGCTATCAAATTGATTTATAATCACCTGCAACAATGCAGAAGGTCCCGAAACTTTCTCCTGGTTAACTTTTTTATTGGATGATTATGATTGTCACTGTTGGTCAATCTGCTTGATAATCATTGTATCCTTAGTATTGTCTTCAAATATCTTTGTTTTTTTCCAAAACCAGGAAAATCCTCCTGAGATTAATTGACACAAAACTGAAAACCACAGAACTAAATTTCACAAATTATACACAGTGATGATATTTTGTGGGACTGGAAACGGACTGTTTTGGATGTGGAGCAGTGATGATGTTATGATGTTCTGGAGGTCATTGAGTTCTTGTACTGGATCAGGACCTGGGTAATCTGAAACCAGGATGGGACTTAGTTGGACAAACCACAACTGAAGATGAATGATGAGGAGAATGATAAAAGAGAAAACAATGAGAAAAAGATCAGGAAACAGAGTAAAAAGTAAACAGAGTAAAGGAGGAGAATTCCTTGTTCATATTTGCAATAGACAAGATGCTTCATGATCACTACAAAGAGTCTGAGCTCTGCCTGTCACCACAATCTGAAGACACAATAACTTGTGAAATAACTCTGACTGACTCCACCCTGATGGCAGCAGACCAGCATTGACTGCAGCCAAGTGGGCAAACAGCAGATCCACCCTGAAAGCACAAAACAAAAAGAAACAAGAAGAATTCAAGCATAACATGTTTGGCATCAATCGAGGTGATGAACCTAAAGAGAATTACCTCCAATTCTTAGTCCTGTGATGATAAGTGGTTGTAAATCTGGGCTGCAGTCTGCAATTTTTTAATCAATTTTCTTATATATCAAAGCTCTACAGCATCATACTGTCATATAAGCCCCTTAGGCTTATGATTTAAAATGCTTTTTGAGCTCGTCACCACCTCATAATTTTCACTTCATTTCACACAAGATGGAGTTTGTGTCTGTGTAGAAATTCCTGTGCTGCTGGGAAGATGCATACTAAGCTGGCTCTTTTGACAGCGCACTAGAAACTTAAGTTGAGCTGGCACCTTCCAGTTAGCCCTCTGCAAACATGAATTCAGATTAGTAATATAATTGTGCAGCTCCTCTAGGCTTTCCTTTTTTTATTGATATTTTGGTCAAATACTGAAAAAATACAATTATATACATAAGAATAAAATGCATTGTGTCCTTTTTCAGTATCAACCCGGTCTTTTTTTCCTTTCACCAACAAGAAAATAAAATGTAAACATAAAGGAATCTGCAGTCCAGCAACAACGTTCAAAACAAGCCAGGCCTACAACACAAGCTCTAAACAAAAAACAAAACGAAAACACAACAATCTAGGTCTTAAACACAATATACAAATCCTGTATTTGACCAAAACAAAATAATTATGTAAGAGTAGTCATATCCAGCAATTGTGCTAGGAATGGGCCCCACACACGCTTTTTTCATCTCAATTAATTGAGTTGTAGTTGATGACCCAGATGCATGTGCCTCCGCCATGTTGCATGTTGTTCTTCTTAGCAGGGTATTCAGTCACGTGATCTGCACCGTGGGAGGATTGCCAGATAATCGCTCATTTACAGCCAAAAAACAATGCTAAAGAAGCGGCCAGATCTGGCTCCTCGGTACCAATGGTACTTTGGGTATTCTAGAAAAATCAGTACTGTCACATTTTCAGAATCTTAGTACCGACTTGGTACCGAAGTGCCAGTGGAGATTGTTGCTCCTTTTGTAGTTTTATTCACTTTGCTTCATATTAATACTTTAATGGCCTATTTTTGGCTACTGTTATTAATGTTCTATATTTGATTTACTTTGTATTGTAGAACCACACACACACACCCCTTCATCGACAAATAAACAAGTGGAAAGTAACCCTAAGCCTGCATTCTTACCAATGCACCACAGTGGTAACAAGTGTTAAAAACTAACCAGAGACAGTTCATCAAACCCTTCATTACAAAATTGGTCCTTCGAGCCGGATTGTGTGTTACCGCTGTGGATCGTGAAGATGTTTCCATATGGTAGAGATGAAGTAACCGTACCAGCTAGTGCTCAGCCCAGACATCAGATACATCCACCTACCTGGTTTGCTGATTATGATGTTGCCTTGCCCGCCATTGAGGGACCTCCCTGGCTGCTGCCGCAGCAACGTCAGACCAGCTCTTCCAAGCAATGCAGGACCCCTACCACAATATAGAGAGAGCCACTGAGATGCTACCTCTCAATCCCCTGCCCCTTGATCAGTGGAATCCAGGAGCTGATGCTTGCCCAAAGCATCCCATGTAGTCAGTGTACTCGGGACCCCAGTACAACAGCACCCCAGACCCACTGTCTGGTTAGTCAGTGCTAGAGGCTTCACCTGCAATACTGGAAGAGCTGCAAAATATCAGGGTAGACAACCAGAGGCTGCAATTCATGATAATTGAGATGCAAAGGCAGCTTAATGCAAGACAACAGCCATATGTTCCACTTCTTCCTCCATCTATTTAGCCAGCAGTATATACTGCTGCCCTCAGCCCGCCAAGCCCAGCACAACAAGCCATTGCCCCAATCCACCAGTGCCTGTGCATGTAACCTGCAAAGAAGAGGAGGAGGATGACAACTGGCCACCTCCCCCACCTCCAGTGGCAGAGGAGGACATTAAACCTCAGTTATTCACAACTGTGCTGCCCACAGAGTTAGTGTTGGAGCTAACAGCATGTCTCAAGAGGATTGGGATAAATCCAGAGCAGCCACCCAGAGTAAGCACCACGCTCCTTCAATGAATTTACACCCAACAATTCTCCATGAGCAAGCACATCCTGCAACAGCGGTGACGAAAACCTTCCTTTAAACAGGCAGGAATGTCGAGCAGACCCAGGCTCAATGGGGACGGCCTTCTGCTTTGACCAGTTGGGGGGAAAGAGAGCAGGAGAGCAGGGCAGAGACAAAGACAGATAATGGAGGAAGACAGATATGCAGAAGGAAAAAGTGGGACAGAGATAAAAAAAGAGAGAAAGGGAAGAGACTGATGGACGGACGGGGACGTGAGCAGGTGGAGCTATGGGTGGTAGCTTGAGCCTCTTCAGGTCTACAGCCTCTTCCAGCAGCACCTGGGATCTGGGATGAGGGGAGCCCGAAGGCTCTGGAGAAGAAGACGAGTTAGTAATAGGTATGAGTATGATTTATGTATGACACATATAACTATTGCTGCTAGGTGTCCTGCTGAGATTCAGGGAGCATGCCGTCGCCATCAGCAGCAATATAAAAGGCATGTTCCATCAAGTAAGGTTGCTGCCAGAAGACAATTCCTTGCTCCATTTCTTGTGGCGGGATCTGAACAGAGAGGCACCACCCAACATCTATGAGTGGCAGGTCCTCCCCTTTGGAACCACCTCCAGCCCATGCTGTGCAATGTTTGCACTACAGAAGCATGTGACTGACAACAGCCAGCCAGAGGAGGACGTTTGAGTCACCATTGAGAGGTGCTTTTACGTGGATAACAATGTACAAAGCCTCTCGTCCCCCACAGCAGCAAGGCAGCTGGTTGACAAATTGCAGACGCTGTTAGCCACTGGTGGGTTCGAGCTGCGTCAGTGGGCTAGCAACACCCTGAGTTCATCAGTCACCTGCCTAAGGAAGCAAGATAGGAGGGCAGTGAGCGATTGCTGACAGAGTTGATGGCAGACCCTCAGGAGCTAGCACTTGGACTGCGATGGCTTTGTGCCTCAGACACTATTGGCTACTGGTTCCGCCTCACTGACTGGCCCACACTGACTATGCGGAACATTTACAGCACACTCGCGAACCTGTATGATCCTTTAGGCTTCCTCGTCCCCTACACCATGCAGGCTAAAGTCATTGTGCAGCACCTGTGGGACAGAGAGAGGGACTGGGATGATCTGTCCCTTCCAGACAATACTGTCAAGGTGTGGCTCACCTGGGAAGATGAGCTGCATCACCTTCCCAAGATCGTCCTGCCACAGTGTTACAGAAGCCCCTGTCTGGACCAACCCCACTCTGTCAGAGGCTTCCGCATATTCTGTGATGCATCCGAGAAGGCCTATGGTTCAGTTGTGTACCTACTGACTGAGGGCCCAGGAGGGAAAACCGAAGGAGCTTTCTTGACAGCACAGTTGAGAGTAGCCCCCAAGCGCCAGCTGTCGATGACACAATTGGAGTTGTGTGCAGCCACCACAGGTGCCTAGCTGGCAGCATTGTTGCAGCGTGAACTCACTCTGGTGCTTAATGATGTGGTACTCTGGACAGACTCTACCACGGTTCTCACATGGCTCCAGTCTGACTCCTGCTGATTTAAAGTGTTTGTGGGCACTAGAGTTACCGAAATCCAGGAGCTGACTGAAGCGCGAGCCTGGAGGTACTGTATGTGGACTCTGCAAACAACCCTGCAAACAACCCTGCAGACAACATCAACCAGAGGAAGACCCTAAGAGAACTGGCAGGGTAGAGCCAGTGGAGCCACGGTCCAGCATTCTTGCACGAGTCACCTCAGTGCTGGCCTGTCAAGCCAGAGTCTGAGCCTTTGGATGGCACCGAGCTATGCAAGACCACGTTCTGCAGTTCCATCACCATTGCTCCTCTTCCTTACCTCCTTGATGCTGGTCAGTTTACAAGTTTTGGGGACATGGTCGAGGTTGTTGTGCGGTCACACCACAGGGCAGCAACCAACCAATCCCCTCCCTCTTCACAAGACGATCAGGAAGGTGAAATGGAGCTGCTGAGGCAAGCACAGTTGGACGGTTTCACTGATGACCTTCAGCACTCGACAAACCTGTCCCCTCCGCTAGCTGTTTGATCGTCTTAGCCCCCGAGTATTACGACAAACTGAAGCTTATCCGGGTTGGAGGTAGACTTCGTCGCTGTGACATGCTGGACCAAGAAACCATTCACCCCATCGTCTTGGATCCAGCCCACCAGGTGACCAAACTCATTAATTCAGGATGCTGATCAAGACCTCCGCCATCCAGGTTGCGAGTGGCTCTTTGCAGAACTCCGTTGAAAGTACTGGATCCTTCGGGGACGAGAGGCTGTGAAAAGGCACCAACATACATGTCCTGACTGTCAGAGATGGAGGGCAAAACCTGTAGTACTCAAGATGGCAGACTTACCCCCTGCCCGCCTGCGTCTGCTGAAACCACCATTTTTCTCTACAGGTGTGGACTACTTTGGGCCCTTCAGTGTCAGAGTTGGACAGTGCAACGGGAAGCATTGGGGCATATTATTCAAGTGCCTTAGCATCTGAGCTGCCCACATAGACATCCTGAGCAGTTTCGACCAGGATTCATTATTGATGGCCCTCTGACGATTTATTTCACGCAGGGGAAAACCAGCAGAGCTTCTATTGGTCCAGGGGACAAATTTCACAGATGGTGAGAGGGAGTCCTTCACTCCTGACTCCTTCAAGGTTTTGCACCCCACCCTGCAGGCAGAACTGGCCAAACATCAGGTCAAATTCCTCTTCAACCCTCAGCCTTCTTTTTTTTTTCTTTGGAACATGTATTTATTGAGTTTTTACCGTTGTAAACATATATTTAGCAATAAAATTACAGACAGAACTATAACTATAAAGTAATCCCCACCCCCCTGAACTTATTCGAACTTGGATGGAAGTTAACTTTCTTTTTTTTTAAACATGTATTTATTGAGTTTTTACAGTTGTAAACATAGATTCAGCAATAAAATTACAGACAGAACTATAACTACAAAGTAAGCCCCCCCCCCCAAAAAAAAACTAAAAACAGCAAAACAAAAAAGCGGGCAAAGACATTACATAACCATTACATACACACAGTTTATCACATGGTTTAGGTGATGTCAGTTAGGCAAGGCAAGGCAATTTTATTTGTATAGCCCGTTTTCACAAAGAGTTTGTCTCAAAGGGCTTTACATGGCTTAACACCCATGAGGCTACTGGGCCAGACGGCCCGGAGCCAGTTTTCACATACACACCCATTCAAAACCTGGTATTATTAGGGCCTGAGCCAGTCCCTGGCGAAGACCCTATTATGTTTCGAAGTCACACTCACCACTTCAAAAGTAAATTTGACCCCCTAAACATGCATGAAAACTCACCAAATTTGGTAAGCACATCGGGTGCGGCAAAAAATTCGATAATTAAAAAAAAAAGAGGCGCTCTACTCAATAGCACCACCTACATACACAAAAAACCACGCCACAGACTGTAGGAATGTCCTACAGACAAGGGACAAACACCATTGAACTCGTCTCATCAAGACGGATAAATCATACACTCACACCCCTGACCTAACTGTAACAGGATGTCCACAATTTGGACACGAATGTCTAATTTTGGACAATTTTGCGCCCCGAACAAAATCTATCTCCTCCTAAACCGTAAATGCCAGGGCTTCCAAACTTTCACACATTACTCTCCCAACTGTGCTGATTAAAAGTTGTTCAAGGTTAATATACTACGCGCTCGGTTTGGATTTTATGAGCCGTCAAAGTGGGGGAGACACTTTTCGCCTTACAATGGAAGTCCATGGGGAGAGCGTGTCCTCTCAGGGTACATACTCTCAAAAAAATGCTTCTCACATCGACACCATACATTCCACAGCTTTTAAAAACACACCACTGTATTCCTGACAAAAATCCCTACAAAAATATGGTATTTTGTGTGACTTTTGACCAACGTATGCCGACTTATTCAGCTTTAACACACTACATTTCTCTGAATCCTCCACTCTCTCCACTCCAGCACAGATCAGACACAGTGCAGCGGGGAAGGGGTTCTTAATGGGCCAGCTGGCAGCTCTGCTCTCAGCTCTGCTCTCAGCTCTGACAGAGATGGCAGAGAGCGAGCAGAGAAGGGAGGGGCTCTTAATGGGCCAGCTCTCAGCTCTGCACTCACACTGTGCAGCGCACTGAGGCTCGTATCTCCTCAACTACAAGGCCTAGGGATTTGCCGATTACACCGTTGGATTCGGGCCGGTGTACGGCCGCGCGGGGGCTCAGGCCCTAACAACGCTGCTTGCAGCTTTAATACTGTTCTTGCTCTCAATGAGTGCGCGCTATATGCGCATAATGCGCATAACGCACATAATCTAATTTGACCCCCTGAACATGCATGAAATTCGCTGAAATTCGGCACAATCGTTCGGTCTGTCTCAACATTCACTAATCAAAAACAAAAACACCACAAAAGTCTATAGCGCCACCTAGGGAGCCACACAAAAAAGAGATAATTTTTTAAAATTTAGAGCGCTATAACTCCTCACACAAAAGTCCCACAAACATGGGACCAACACCGTTAGACTCGTCTCATCAAGACAAACAATTCTTACACTCTGACCTCTGACCTGTCTACAACAGAATGTCCACAATTGGACAAAACTGTCAAAATCAGGAATTTTTTTACTCTCCGAACAAAATCTATCTCCTCCTACACCGTAAATGCCAGGGCTTCCAAACTTTCACACATTACTCTCCCAACTGTGCTGATTAAAAGTTGTTAAAGGTTAATATACTACGCGCTCGATTTGAATTTTATAAGCCGTCAAAGTGGGGGAGACACGTTTCACGCTTACAATGGAAGTCTATGGGGAGAGCGTGTCCTCTCAGGGTACATACTGTCAAACTAATGCTTCTCACATCTACACCATACATCCCAGAGCTTTTAAAAGCACACCACTGTAATCCTGACAAAAATCCCTACAAAAATATGGTATTATGTGTGACTTTTGACCAACGTATGCTGACTTATTCAGCTTTTCCACACTACATTTCTCTTAATCCTCCACTCTCTCCACTCTAGCACACATCAGAGACAGTGCAGCGGGGGAGGGGTTGTTAAAGGGCCAGCTCTCAGCTCTGCTCTCACACTGGGCAGCGCACTGAGGCTCTATCTCCTAAACTACAAGGCCTAGGGATTTGACGATTACACCGTTGGATTCGGGCCAGTGTCAAGGCGGCCGCGCGGGGGCTCAGGCCCTAACAACGCTGCTTACAGCTTTAATTAGGGCCTGAGCCAGTCCCTGGCGAAGACCCTATTATGTTTCGAAGTCACACTCACCACTTCAAAAGTAAATTTGACCCCCTAAACATGCATGAAAACTCACCAAATTTGGTAAGCACATCGGGTGCGGCAAAAAATTCGATAATTAAAAAAAAAAGAGGCGCTCTACTCAATAGCACCACCTACATACACAAAAAACCACGCCACAGACTGTAGGAATGTCCTACAGACAAGGGACAAACACCATTGAACTCGTCTCATCAAGACGGATAAATCATACACTCACACCCCTGACCTAACTGTAACAGGATGTCCACAATTTGGACACGAATGTCTAATTTTGGACAATTTTGCGCCCCGAACAAAATCTATCTCCTCCTAAACCGTAAATGCCAGGGCTTCCAAACTTTCACACATTACTCTCCCAACTGTGCTGATTAAAAGTTGTTCAAGGTTAATATACTACGCGCTCGGTTTGGATTTTATGAGCCGTCAAAGTGGGGGAGACACTTTTCGCCTTACAATGGAAGTCCATGGGGAGAGCGTGTCCTCTCAGGGTACATACTCTCAAAAAAATGCTTCTCACATCGACACCATACATTCCACAGCTTTTAAAAACACACCACTGTATTCCTGACAAAAATCCCTACAAAAATATGGTATTTTGTGTGACTTTTGACCAACGTATGCCGACTTATTCAGCTTTAACACACTACATTTCTCTGAATCCTCCACTCTCTCCACTCCAGCACAGATCAGACACAGTGCAGCGGGGAAGGGGTTCTTAATGGGCCAGCTGGCAGCTCTGCTCTCAGCTCTGCTCTCAGCTCTGACAGAGATGGCAGAGAGCGAGCAGAGAAGGGAGGGGCTCTTAATGGGCCAGCTCTCAGCTCTGCACTCACACTGTGCAGCGCACTGAGGCTCGTATCTCCTCAACTACAAGGCCTAGGGATTTGCCGATTACACCGTTGGATTCGGGCCGGTGTACGGCCGCGCGGGGGCTCAGGCCCTAACAACGCTGCTTGCAGCTTTAATACTGTTCTTGCTCTCAATGAGTGCGCGCTATATGCGCATAATGCGCATAACGCACATAATCTAATTTGACCCCCTGAACATGCATGAAATTCGCTGAAATTCGGCACAATCGTTCGGTCTGTCTCAACATTCACTAATCAAAAACAAAAACACCACAAAAGTCTATAGCGCCACCTAGGGAGCCACACAAAAAAGAGATAATTTTTTAAAATTTAGAGCGCTATAACTCCTCACACAAAAGTCCCACAAACATGGGACCAACACCGTTAGACTCGTCTCATCAAGACAAACAATTCTTACACTCTGACCTCTGACCTGTCTACAACAGAATGTCCACAATTGGACAAAACTGTCAAAATCAGGAATTTTTTTACTCTCCGAACAAAATCTATCTCCTCCTACACCGTAAATGCCAGGGCTTCCAAACTTTCACACATTACTCTCCCAACTGTGCTGATTAAAAGTTGTTCAAGGTTAATATACTACGCGCTCGATTTGAATTTTATAAGCCGTCAAAGTGGGGGAGACACGTTTCACGCTTACAATGGAAGTCTATGGGGAGAGCGTGTCCTCTCAGGGTACATACTGTCAAACTAATGCTTCTCACATCTACACCATACATCCCAGAGCTTTTAAAAGCACACCACTGTAATCCTGACAAAAATCCCTACAAAAATATGGTATTATGTGTGACTTTTGACCAACGTATGCTGACTTATTCAGCTTTTCCACACTACATTTCTCTTAATCCTCCACTCTCTCCACTCTAGCACACATCAGAGACAGTGCAGCGGGGGAGGGGTTGTTAAAGGGCCAGCTCTCAGCTCTGCTCTCACACTGGGCAGCGCACTGAGGCTCTATCTCCTAAACTACAAGGCCTAGGGATTTGACGATTACACCGTTGGATTCGGCCCGGCGATCCGGCCGCGGTTAGGCGGGGGCTCAGGCCCTAACAACGCTGCTTGCAGCTTTAATTCCCATTTACAGCTCTAGTTTTGCTTTCGGTCTTCTAGGCTTTCCTAATGTTATCAGACCAAATGGATCCAATTCTGATGTGTGTATGTTATTTTCTGATTTATACACAATGTTACAGCTGCTAAATCAATGATGGAGTAGTCTATGGCATAATTTATGATGTAAGCGCATGTCAACATTTGCTTGTACTAAGTTTTATTGCCAGAAGATGGAGATACAGTAAAAGCACTGCACTATAGCTTTACTGTTGTTTGGTCAAAAACAGTAATGCACAATGTCATCAAATGTCTTGTTTTGACTTAACAATAAAACCTCCCCAAATACTCAAATAACTACCACAAAAGATGAAAAAAACTATTACTATATATCTTTAATTTGGAACTCAGAAATTGTGTTGTGCCTTTTTTGGGCTGGTCTTTGGGCCCAATGAGGACCAGCCGTCCTAATAAGTTTAGTGTTTATATCAGAATAGGTTTCCAATAGGTAACAATAGCAGGTACACACACATGCACACACACACAAACACCATTTTGACCATGTCATCATGTTCGTGAGTCTGATGTGAGCATCCCTGGTGTGTCCTAGTGCCTGAATGCTGGATTCTGATATGTCATGATGTCATCAACCCATGTGTGTGTTGAGTCACATTTGGCCCGTCCAACATCTTAAGCTTGAGAAACTTTAATGGCTTCCAGATGGAAGGAACGCCCTGCTGCTGCTTCCTGTGGCCCTCTTTCCTCCCTCTAAAGGCAACCCCTCCTCTCCCGTCCTGCTGAGGCCTCAAACTAATGCTGTTTTCCATGCTGATTCAATAGGAGTGCATATTTGATTTCATAATTTTGTTGGTAATTCAATGCTGAATACATCAGTTGACTGAAAGAAAATAGATCCTCAGAAGTGGAGCAGAACCACACTTCATGCCTGTAGAACTCCTTTATTACTGTGGTGAAGCCTCTTACAATTGGCTGAGAGGAGAATTCTTTCTTAGTTATTTTTCAGTTACATTTTGACCTTGTACCCCTTGATATGTGTTTTTTAGTATGATCTTGGTGATGTGATTCTTTGGGATTTAATTCTTTTGTTTCATGATGAGTGGGTTTTCATCAGAGGTGCACTGATTCTAAATACCCTGTCCAATTCTGATTTCCCCACAAAAAAGCCTTCCAGTGAAATGAAGCCTGCTTGACAGCAGAAACCAATAGTTTTTGTACTTAAACTGAAATGATTCTCTGTCACTAAAGAAAAATCTCTAAAGGAAGCTCCAGGTTAGTGGATAGGGCTAAATGAAGCTGTTTTCATTTATTCACATAAAATATTCTGGGTGACACGGTGGTGCAGTGGTTAGCACTGTTGCAGCAAGAAGGTTCTGGGTTCAAGTCCTGGCTCAAGCACAGGGTCTTTCTATGTGGAGTTTGCATGGTCTCCCTGTGCATGCGTGGGTTCTCTCCGGGTACTCCGGCTTCCTCCCATTCCAAAGACATGCAAAAGGGGACTAGGCTAATTGGATACTCTAAATTGACCGTAGGTGTGGCAGTGAGTGGGAATTGTAGTCTGTCTATATATGTTGGCCCTGCGATGGACTGGCGACCCATCCAGGATATACCCCGCCTCTCGCCCGAATGCTACTGGGTCGCCCCTCGCGACAATTATCATGATAAGCGATAGAAAATTGATGGATGGATTTCACATTCCAATAATAAAAACATCATCCAGTTACAACCCTAGAAATAAAAATCAAATTAATTGTTTGTAACTTACCTTTTGGGAAGTAATGGTTCTGCTGTGTCATGAGCTGTAGATTTAGCCACTAGCTTCTTGAAATTGGGTGTGGTCAGCTAGGTCATTTTTGTGGGAAGTTTGTTTTTCCTCCAAAGTTTATTTTGGATTTATAAAACTAAATTTGAAAAATGAGTCTCCTGAATCTGCAGTGAAGCATTTTCATGTCAAAAATATGCAATAGCCTAGTGCAGTGGTCAGCAACTAGCCACCAGTGGGCAAAAACTGGGTCCCCAAAGATGAAAATGGATCTGTCAGATTGTTTTGATAATCAGACATTTTTAAAATTAAATACTTTATTCTTTGCTTAGCTGCAAAAAATGCAATGCTGCCATCACCATTAGTGCATGTTTTAATTATGGCTACTGATGTGATCAGCCTTTAGAAACTACTGACCTCCGCTTTCTACGCTGCTGGTCTGACAGTTTCACATCTGCATTTCTAAACTGTCAGACCAGCAGCAGTCTTGTGACACAGGAAAAACTGACTTTAAAATGAGAAGTGAGATAAATAATTTCATAAGTATGTTTAAATCCTCTGAGACAAAACTCTCCAATACATCCATTCCACCACGACAAATAATGGACTAAAACTATTTTCATAGGACTAAAGATTAAACCCTGGTAGAGTCAGTAGTAAATCTAAATAGGTGTAGATCAGGGGTGCTCAATCAAGACTCAAGATCTACTTTTGAAATTGTCCTCTGAGATCTACCAGTCATGTTTGTGCATTGCAAAAATGTGTGTATGCACAGATACACACACACACACACACATTTCTTTTCATAAAATGCATCTTAATGTGCTTGAAAATAATTAAATTACTACACCTGAGATCCCCCGACAATAAGCCTATAGCAGCATATCTAAGGGCTAGTCTAAGCAGCCCTAACTATAAGCTTTATCAAAAAGGAAGGTCTTAAGTCTGCTCTTAAAGGTAGAGAGGGTGTCTGTATCCCGGACCGAAACTGGGAGACGGTTCCACAGGAGTGGAGCTTGATAGCTGAAGGCTCTGGCTCCCATTTACTTTGAAACTCTAGGAACTGCAACCTGCATCCTGAGAGCCGTGGTGGAGGAAGTACCGAGGTTTAGTACTTAAGTAAAATTCAAGATATTCTCCAAAATATATACTCAAGTGAAAGTAGGATTACTACATCAACAATCTTACTTAAGTAAAAGTACTAAGTACCAACTTCTAAATTTACTTGAAAGTATTTTTTAAAGTAAAATTACTCACACAATGGGTTGTCTCACTGTATGGGCTGTGCCACCACTACTTGTAATAAATACAAGCAATTCTACAGTATACTGTACTGGAAACATTGGTGTTTTTATTGCAGAAGCTCTCTGCAATACTGTTTGTACTCCATATGGTAAATATAGCCTACAATTAAATGCTAAAGCTATGTAAAACATCGTGCCCTCTTAAGAGCAGTAAAAGAAAACAAAATAGCACAGGTGTATTATTCTGAGCCCTTTAATCAAATTTCAACAGCCCTTTCATACATGGGAAACTGTGGCCATATTGTAAAACTACTCAACGAAAGGCTGCTGTTCATCTTCAAAAATCAAAAACCATTGACCTAAAAACACAACACATCTAAGAATGACAAACAATGAAGGCCCTTGAAATGAAAAGCCAGGGGGAGTGGCACTGCAGGAAAAAACTTAAGAAAAGAAAAAAAGAAAGCTAAGATGAAGGACCTTCAAATTGTTTTTTGGCCAGGCTATGAAAGGCTAAAGAGAAGAAATAACTATGTAAAGAACATGGGAGTATAAGTGGCCTAATGTTCAGTTTGCTCATTAGCAAAACATTACCAGTGCTTTTTGTTCAATTCCAACAAATGTTGATTCTCAAAGTTTTTTGACCCTAACCTGCCTCTTTTTGCAGAAAAAATGTGTCCTGCTGTTCTAAACAGTAATTCACATGCTGCAGATGCGAGCAATGGTGTGTTTAGCTTCAGGGACACATTGAAAACTGTGGGCACTGCCCTTAGACTGTCCATTGAGGTAGCATAGTTGGCCAGGTAGGCATCCAGCTGTTTTGTGGCTTCTTGGACATTTCCCTTCAGAAGGCCAAAGAAGTCATCCTCCTTTGACCCAGAATGGCTTCCTGCTGGTGTTGATAAGGCAGGTTCCTCCTCCATGTCACTTGATGTAGTCCATACACAATATACAGATACCATTAACCCTATACAAAGTGCTGTATTTTTCTCACACCTTGTAAAATACTATAATTACAGCTTTGTTAGAGTTTTGTATAGTCTCATCTGAAAATAAAGTATTTTTGGATCAACTGAATCAGGACACCTTTTCCTTACAAATTAAACACTTGCCAATGAAATCATTGTTTAAAAACAACGTACCCAGCTTCAGCAAATCCTCATTGCTGGTCCATGATGTGCGGAACTTGGGAAGCAAAATTGCAGCAGCTATGAGCTCTGGGTCCTTGAGCATATCTCCAAACTGCTGCTGTATTCCTTCTTGAATAGCAGAGATCAGTGGCTGGCAGAACTTGGATGAAGTTTGGAGGCAATCTAACTTCATAGTCAGGAGGGTTATCGTAAGTGCCAGCCATCCCATGTGGACATCCACCTCTCCCTGCAATATGTTGAGCGCCTTGGATACTGGGCTCATAGTTGACGCATACTCTGCCAAGAAAGCAAGCTCTGCAGGGCTGAGCCTGTAAAAAAACAGCATTAGAATATGCATATTGTCAGCAAGAGAATTGAGAAATAATGTATGTAACATGCCTCGACTACACTGTGTTATTACTATCCAGATACACAGTGACATTACATATCGTATCTGTGCTGCTCACAGCCAAACTTGCATTGGGACTTTAAGTGCAATGGTAACCGCTCTGATTGCTCCTTTTCCACTTTCCACGAAGTACAAATACTTCATTACATTCCACCACTGCCTGGGAGCAAAGGGTTCTAGCTGGGTAATAAGGGACTATGAGCTCTGTCAAATATGAAGGTGCCTGATTGTTGAGGACTTTGTATGTGAGAGGGAGAATTTTACATTCTATTCTGAATTTGACAGGGAGCCAATGCAGAGAAGCCAGTACAGGAGAGACATGGTCTCTTATACCAGTTCTAAGCAACACGTGGGCAGCAGTGTTTTTGACTAGCTGGAGAGTATTTAGGGACTTAATGGTGCAGCCTGATAGAAGGGAATTGCAGTAATCCAGCCTGGAAGTGACAAAAGCATGGACTAGTTTTTCTGCGTCTGTTTGAGACAGGATGTGCCTGATCTTAGCAATGTTACGTAAATGAACGAAAGCAGTCCTAGAGATTTGCTTAATGTGGGAGTCAAATGACAGATCCTGATCAAAGAGAACTCCTTGGTTCCTTACGATAGTGCTGGGGGCCAGGGAAATGCCATTCAGGGTGCCTATCTCATCAGATAGGGTGTTTCTAAAGCCCCTTTCACACTGCACCAAAAACACGGGTGAACATGGGTGTTTGGGCACTCTGAAAGGTTGATATTGGTCTATAGTTGCCCAAAACTTCTGGATCCAGGGTTGTTTTTTTGAGAAGGGGTTTAATTACTGCTACTTTAAAGGACAGTGGGACATAAGCAGATAACAGTGACACACTGATCATATCTAAGAGATAGGTGCTAACGAGGGTTAGAGAGTGCAGTTTTGTCAGCTGATGGCAGGAGGAGAAGAATTTTCTCTTTAATTGATTAGGATAATTTTGTAATTGAAGAAGTCCATGAAATTTTTGCTACCCAGGGAAACAGGAATACTTGGTTCAATAGAGCTGTGGCTCTCTGTCAGTCTGGCTACAGAACTGAAGAGGAACCTGGGGTTGTTCTTGTGTTCCCCGATTAGTGCCGAGTAGTAGGCTGCCCTAGTTTTACGAAGGGCTTTCTTATAGCTTTAAGGCTATCTTGCCAGACTATATGTGACTCCTCCAGTTTGGAGGAGCGTCATATTCTCTCCAGTTTCTGAGATTTTGTTTTTTCATTGAGCATTTAAATGTAAGGAGTTAAGTCATTCATAGATTTGAAAACAATAGGGTTTATTTTTTTAACTCAGTTCTTTGTTTTATACAATACAATACAATAAACATGTTTGGCAGTGACACATATATAACGGGATGCCATCAGAATTGGAATGATATGACATATACTGCCGAATGAAAAACCCATGTGGTACCATGTATTAGTTAAAAAATGCTACCATTTTTTAATTTGTACCAGCCAAAAGAAATGGCTTCTGGTTAGATACAATGAAGGCCAGTCTAGAACTGTGCACTTGAGAGCAAGACAGTGTTTAAGGCACTGATTCACAGTATTGAATGCTGCACTAAGTTCAAGTACCCATGGAGACTTTGTGGTTGTCTGTGTTATTTTTTCTCAATTGCTAAAATGTATTTCATGAAGTCTTCCACCCTTTTCTGGGCGGCATGGCTCAGGTATAGAGTGGCCATCTAGCAACCAAAGGGTCGCTGGTTCGATCCTCGACCCCGATGACCATGTCAAAGTGTCCTTGAGCAAGATACTGAACCCATAATTGCTCCTGATGAGTTGGTTGGCGCCTTGCATGGCAGCCTCCACCATCAGTGTGTGTGTGTGTGTGAATGGGTGAATAAGACGACACTTTAAAGCGCTTTGAGTGCCGCGAAGGTAGAAAAGCGCTATTCAGATTCAGATTCAGATGACTTTATTTATCTCAGAGGGGCAATTAATTACACAACTCAAAGCCTGATACAACTATCACAAGCCGACACAATTATTACAGATTGAAAGTAATAATGGTACACTTCAGAAATTTAACACAGCACATATACATTTGTTGTGTGTGTACGCTAAACTTGACCAGTCCGTTGACCCAATGGAGGCAAGTGAGAGTGAGGCGTCGCAGCAGGGCCGCGCCACTAAGCCCGGGCGGGGCAGGCTGCAGCCAACAGGCGCTGCCACCCCAAGGGAGGTGGAGAGGGCAGAGGCGGGGGCGACTGCTCTCGCCAAGTCCCAACCCAGGAATATAAAATTATAAAATTGAGTCCATTTACCAATTTACCATTTCCTTTAGACTGTAAACTTAAAACCCATTTTTATGGCCTGAGCCAGAAAGCACTTCTGGCGAAGACCCTATTATGTTTGCTCGGCAGAGCAACACATTAGCAGCACTAAAAACACTAAAAACACCCACAAAACAGTGTCCCAGGCCCCCCCAACACCCATGAGGCAATTGGGCCAGACGGCCCGGAGCCAGTTTTCACATACACACCCATTCAAAACCTGGTATTATACTGTTCTTGCTCTCAATGAGTGCGCGCTATATGCGCATAATGCGCATAACGCGCATAACGCGCATAATCTAATTTGACCCCCTGAACATGCATGAAATTCGCTGAAATTCGGCACAATCGTTCGGTCTGTCTCAACATTCACTCATCAAAAACAAAAACACCACAAAAGTCTATAGCGCCACCTAGGGAGCCACACAAAAAAAAGATATTTTTTTTTAATTTATAGCACTATAACTCCTCACACAAGTCCCACAAACATGGGACCAACACCGTTGGACTCGTCTCATCAAGACGAACAATTCTTACACTCTGACCTCTCACCTATCTACAACAGAATGTCCACAAATTGGACAAAACTGTCAAAATCAGGATTTTTTTTTACTCTCCGAACAAAATCTATCTCCTCCTACACCGTAAATGCCAGGGCTTCCAAACTTTCACACATTACTCTCCCAACTGTGCTGATTAAAAGTTGTTAAAGGTTAATATACTACGCGCTCAGTTTGGATTTTATAAGCTGTGAAAGGGGGGGAGACACGTTTCACGCTTACAATGGAAGTCCATGGGGAGAGCGTGTCCTCTCAGGGTACATACTGTCAAACTAATGCTTCTCACATCTACACCATACATCCCAGAGCTTTTAAAAGCACACCACTGTAATCCTGACAAACATCCCTACAAAAATATGGTATTATGTGTGACTTTTGACCAACGTATGCCGACTTATTCAGCTTTTCCACACTACATTTCTCTTAATCCTCCACTCTCTCCACTCTAGCACACATCAGAGACAGTGCAGCAGGGGAGGGGTTCTTAAAGGGCCAGCTGGCAGCTCTGCTCTCACACTGGGCAGCGCACTGAGGCTTCTATCTCCTAAACTACAAGGCCTAGGGATTTGACGATTACACCGTTGGATTCGGGCTGGTGCGGCCGCGCGGGGGCTCAGGCCCTAACAACGCTGCTTGCAGCTTTAATTAGGGCCTGAGCCAGTCCCTGGCGAAGACCCTATTATGTTTCGAAGTCACACTCGCCACTCCAAAAGTAAATTTGACCCCCTAAACATGCATGAAAACTCACCAAATTTGGTAAGCACATAGGGTGCGGCGAAAAATTCGATAATTAAAAAAAAAAGAGGCGCTCTACTCAATAGCGCCACCTACATACACAAAAAACCACGCCACAGACTGTAGGAATGTCCTACAGACATGGGACAAACACCATTGAACTCGTCTCATCAAGACGGATAAATCATACACTCACACCCCTGACCTAACTGTAACAGGATGTCCACAATTTGGACACAAATGTCTAATTTTGGACAATTTTGCGCCCCGAACTAAATCTATCTCCTCCTAAACCGTAAATGCCAGGGCTTCCAAACTTTCACACATTACTCTCCCAACTGTGCTCTTCAAAAATCTTTAAAGGCTAATATACTACGCGCTCGGTTTGGATTTTATGAGCCGTCAAAGTGGGGGAGACACTTTTGGCCTTACAATGGAAGTCTATGGGGAGAGCGTGTCCTCTCAGGGTACATACTCTCAAACAAATGCTTCTCACATCTACACCATACATTCCACAGCTTTTAAAAACACACCACTGTATTCCTGACAAAAATCCCTAAAAAAATATGGTATTTTGTGTGACTTTTGACCAACGTATGCCGACTTATTCAGCTTTTCCACACTACATTTCTCTGAATCCTCCACTCTCTCCACTCTAGCACAGATCAGACACAGTGCAGCGGGGGAGGGGTTCTTAAAGGGCCAGCTGGCAGCTCTGCTCTCAGCTCTGCTCTCAGCTCTGACAGAGATGGCAGAGAGCGAGCAGAGAAGGGAGGGGCTCTTAAAGGGCCGGGTCTCAGCTCTGCACTCACACTGTGCAGTGCACTGAGGCTCGTATCTCCTAAACTACAAGGCCTAGGGATTTGCCGATTACACCGTTGGATTCGGGCCGGTGTCAAGGACGCGGCCGTAGGCCGCGCGGGGGCTCAGGCCCTAACAACGCTGCTTGCAGCTTTAATTCAAACTACATTCACAAAACCACTGATTCTTCCTGCAAAATCAAACTATTGCCTCAAAAAGAGTCCAAATTGTGTCCAAAACCAAACAGTGTTGTCGGATCTGACCCCAAGTAAATCAAAATGAAAAACAACACTGAAAACTCATTACACACAATGTAAAAAAATGAAAACAATGATCAGAATATAAAGCTGTAGAAATAATCTTGTTGTCCACAATAGACAAAATGCAGTTTGGAATACAAAAACATCCTGTTTAGCACTTACAGTATATACATCCATCCATCCATCTATCCATTTGCTTCCACTTATCCTGTTAAGGGTCGTGGGGGGACCTGAAGCATGTCCCAGCAGCTTTCAGGTGTGAGGGACGGGTTGCTAATCCATTGCAGGGTCAACATATACAGTATAGACAGACAACCATTCACACACACACCCATGACTTTGGTTCATATCGAGTATCCAATTAGCCTTGTCCCAATTTGCATGTCTCCAGAGTACCTGGAGAGAACTCATGCAGGTGTAGGAGAACATGCAAACTCCACACAGAAAGACCCCATGCCCGAGCCAGGGCTCATACCTGGAACCTTCTTGCTGTGAGGCAACAGTGCTAACCACTGCACCACCGTGCCGCCCACTTGTATACAGTTTAAAAAAAATATATGAACAAGAATCACATTACTACTTCAAAGAGCATACAGTATCTACTGTACAATTATTCATCCACAATATCATTTCGACATGCTGGGTCAGGACTTCAACCACATCAAAGCCATGTTCACCCCGGCCAGTCAACATGCATAATAACCCCTGGTTTCCCTTTGTGTAAGGTTGGCAGTCGTAAACCTTCCAACGGCATGAAGAGAAGGGGGAGTATTTTGGAATGCTAACTGTCATGAATCCTTGATTGGTATTAAACCACACTGTCTCCCCTGGATGGCATAATGAAAACTCACATTGTCCCACACAATGACATATACAGGATGTTCTTTTGTTCATGATCTTCACGCCCTCACACAATGTCTTGAAGATATCTAAGAAATGTCAGGAGATGCTGCATGTTATTGGACCCCAAGGTGGTGTGATGTTGGCAAACTCCATGATCGCTGATGGCAGTCCATAACGCAACATTACCACTTCGCTGGCCAGGGACTGCATCAATGGCTCATTGGCTAATCACATTCCAACCCTCTCCTTTTGGTCAGATTGAACTTCACCTCATCGAGGAAAATATATTGCTGTGGTTTTTTTAAGGTTGCGTCACTCTCTATGTAAAAATTCATATAGTTTTCCAAGTGTTACTGAAAAACAGGCGTATGCTGTAGAAAAGACTGAACACTTGAACACCTACCTGCACATACTGGAATCTTTGCTCCTCGACCCTCTTTGAGTTGCATTCAAAGGACACTTTGAACGGTCTCTTCATATGCATTCTGCTGCATTTGAGGACATGATCAATGGTGGAAAAGCTGACATTAATGCCTTCAAAATTCACGTTGTCTTCAATGATTTTCTGCTGTATTTCATGCAGTTTGATTGCCTTTGATCTGGCGGACCATGTTGAAATTGAGCTACAATGTGATCAATTTTGAATTGCTGTGTTTGTTTAGACAACTGTGATTTAATTAGTTTCACTTTTTCAGCCTGTGCTTGATGTGGTGTGGGTTTGTAAGATTTTGCCAACAGCGTGGTCAATTCAAGAAATGGGTTCAGGGCACTGAGCATTTGGGTAAGACAGTAGGGTTTAGTGTTTTGGCAATTGAAAAATACTATGATTCAGCAATTTGACTGGAGATGGTGAGAAGGAGAGTGGGGCCAAGGAAACATTGATACACACTTAACAAAAACATTAAAAAAAAACAATTATAAACCCTTCCTATCCACTGGGTAACAAATCTTCCCTTGATTTAGATCATTCCTCTCTTTCAAAGCCTCATTAACCTCACTGGATGCAATTGCCAGAAAAAAAAAACAACTTTAACCTGGAGCGGCATGGCTCAGAGGTAGAGTGGCCATTTAGCAACCAAAGGGTCGCTGGTTTGATCTTCACTTACGGTGACCATGTCAAAGTATCCTTGAGCAAGATACTGAGCCCCTAATTGCTCCTGATGGCCCTGCGAAGGACTGGTGACCCATCCAGGGTGAACCCCGCCTCTCACCCAATGTCTCACCTAGGATAGACTCCAGCCCCTACCCCACCCCCCATGACCCTTAACGGATAAGTGGTATAGAAAATGGTTGGATGGAACCTTTAACCGAATGTAGGTCAAAATTGCTTGAAAAACAACTGTTTTGGAAAACTAAGTTTTGTCTCTAAATGCAGCTGCTCTTTATAAGTGTCTGAATCAGTTGTAATAATTCTCTTTACTGTCTGCAGGTTATGACTTTGCTGAAGTCCTACGTTGGTTTGGAGAGCGTGTTGACCGCATTATTCTACTCTTTGATGCTCACAAACTGGATATTTCTGATGAGTTTTCTGAGGCTATCAAAGCCTTCAAAGGACAAGATGACAAGATCAGAGTTGTCCTCAACAAGGCTGACCAGGTGGGCAGATTACAATTCCACGTTCTTCGGGTGATGCTTTGAATTTTCCTAAAGCTCCTCACTTGGTCCTCTCTTGTGCTCTCAGGTGGACACACAGCAGCTGATGAGGGTGTATGGCGCCCTCATGTGGTCCTTGGGGAAGGTTATTAATACTCCAGAAGTGGTGAGAGTTTATCTGGGTTCCTTCTGGGCTAAACCACTTCAGAACACAGAGAACAGGTCAGTTAGCAGGCTGGGATACAGTGACTGTTCATCACCCATATACTGCCTCCTCCATCCATCCATCCATTGCTCACTCACTGACTCTGTCACTCACTCACTCCCTCCCCCCATCACACACACACACTCTCACTCATCCAGTTTTCACTTACTCACTTATCTCTTATAGGCGCCTTTTTGAGGCTGAGTCTCAGGATCTGTTCAGGGACATTCAGAGTCTTCCGAGGAATGCAGCGCTGCGGAAACTAAACGACCTCATCAAGAGAGCAAGACTGGCCAAGGTGAGACAGGAAATGACTTGTCAGCATTATAATTAACACCCTGACATTCTGATCAAACATGTAGATGGCTTTTGTAAAACATAAAGATGATAATATTCAGACTGCTGTGCAGTGATCTGAACTCCTGGTTCCATTAGAACATAGAGATTTCCCCTCCCAACCATCCCTGTAAAAGACATGAACTTCCTGCTCTCTGATGATTTAACACTTGTTGGGCTCCTCCCTTCTTTTTTCTAACTAGTTATCTAACACATACATGACATCTGTTGTGAAATTCTTCATCTTCAGCCATTTAATATGTTGAGGACAGGATTTAACCTGTGATAAAAAAAAAAATGTCATGTTCTTACAGAAAAATCCTGAAGCAAGGATTTTTTTGAGTGTGGAGTATTTGCATACAAAGTGTAAATATTTTATAACCATATTGCTGCAGTGTCTTAGTGAAAGTTCTAGATATGTACACGGCATCATGTCTGGGTGCATGACACTGTCACCAAGTCATCTCCAGGAACTGTTTAAATGACTACTGCTTCCAAAGTAGATTTAACTATGTTTTAATTGAATTGGAAAGATCAAACTGTTGCTGAAATAACAATATCATGATGGGGATTTGTACATTGTAAAGTATTTATGTATGACTTGTCAGGTGTTTTGCTAAAATTCTGCTTTCCAGCTTTAGAAAGTCTTTTCAGCTTTTACCACAAATTACATCGATGAAATATACCCCATACACGTTCTAAAGTTAATTTTCATAAAGTTCTGCTGGAAGTAGTTGTAAACAAAACACACACACACACTTACTTGCAGACTTTCAGGCTTCCCACCCATCCTTCCTGCTTTCCTTCCACCCCCATAATATATAGTGTCAGTGTTGAGGCCTGACTGTCATCCTAAATTCCTTCCTCTTCTTCCTGCTTCTATGAATCCATCCTCCATCAATAGGTCCACCTCTCATTAGGCGCCACTCCATCTGCTCTTTGGTTTCACCCCTCAACTCCTTCATCAATCATCCTTGTCATCCTCCTCATCTCAGCATGTTTTGATCCAAGTAGATTCATTTTCACATCTGCAGTATCAACTTGATTGCCATGTTTTAATTTGCCTGTAATTAAAGTATCAACATGAACAATTCATTCACTTTCATGTGATCCATTAAATTAGATTCTTCTAATTAAGCCCTTGTCATTCTTGAACTCTTTTACCTTTATTTTTTTAAACAAGCGATGGCATCACATGATATAATGACATCAATTTTGAAGGTATTTAATTCTCATCCAAGAGGTTGAAACAGTCCTGTTGACCATTGCATTGCACTTAAGACATACCATGACATGGATGACTATGAGTCTTCACGTAGAGTTTCAGCATAATTTAAATGGAGCACTGTTTTTTGTATATATATGTGTATGTGTATATATATATATGTGTGTGTATATATATATATGTACATATGTGTGTGTGTGTGTGTGTATATATGTACATATGTGTGTGTATATATATATATATATGTGTGTGTGTATATATGTATATATATATATATATGTGTGTGTATATATATGTATATATATATGTATATATATATGTGTGTGTGTGTATATATATATGTATGTATATATATATATATATATATATATATATATATATATATATATATATATATATGTGTATACACACTCTCAATATAACTGTCTTTTTGTTCTTGTAAATGTTTAAAAGGCAGCTAAAATTAGCTCTTGCACCTGCAGGTCCATGCTTACATCATCAGCTACCTCAAAAAGGAGATGCCGTCTCTGTTTGGTCGGGAGAAGAAAAAGGAGGAGCTGATCATGCGGCTGCCAGAGATCTACACACTCCTGCAGAGAGAGCATCACATCAGCCCTGGAGACTTCCCAAATGTTGCCAAGATGCAGGTACAAACATTAAAAAAGTGCTGGTGGTCTCAAAAATTAGATTCTAACAAATTTAGGAAGTGACCACTGTCATGGGATGAAACATCATACAGCTGTTTGGTCAGGCCTGTAGAGACACTTTGCTGCAGGTGTATGTTTTCCCTCATGACTCTTGTGAGAGGATGTTTTAGATGTTTCAGTTCCCTGGTGAGGCCAGACCACACACACACACACACACACACACACACACACACACACACACACACACACACACACACAAAAACCCTGACAGATGTGTTCTTGGAACACTCTTGCACACTGTGTTCTGACTCAGAGGTCAGACGTCAGCAGAGGTTGCGATGTGCAGGTGCAGTGTTCTATCACATGATCACAAAACCAGAGTGTCTCAGTTCTCCTCCAAAAGGATTAAAACCAAATACCCATTGACATTTGTAGTAATTCAGTTTAAAGTCCATTAATTTTAATGTTTTTGTTTTGAATGCTATAAACCCAGTCCTCTGTTATCAAATCTGGACAGTCCTGTGCCATTTAATGTGGTTAATTATATATATATATAATACTTACAAGTATAATATTTTAGATATCTCTCATAACCTCAAGCAGTTGTTCTGTTCAACATTTACAGACTATGTCATTGTTTTTATTACTGTAGTCCTTCTTCTTGATGGAAACAAAAAAGTCACAAATTCAAGCAAGTCTTTAATGGAGTGGAATACAGCAATGATGTCATCTGATGTCATTATCTGGTAAAAAGTTATATGTTTATGAAAAACTAAAGCAGGTGTCTTTCCTGCAGGATATGTTGCAGCACTATGACTTCAGTAAGTTTCCATCTCTGAAGATGAAGCTGATCGAGTCAGTTGATAAGATGTTGGCCACTAAGATCGCTGTGCTCATGGGCATGATCCGGGATGAGGAGTCTAAGCAGCCACCGGCGATGGTTTCAGGTGGTGCCTTTGAAGGGTCTCAGGATGGGCCTTTTGGTCAGGGCTACGGTGAGGGTATCAGTGCTGGGGCTGACGCTGAGGACTGGATCGTCAGCCGAGACAAGCACCGTTACGATGAGATCTTCTACACCCTGATGCCTGTCAATGGCAAAATCACTGGTGTCAATGCCAAGAAGGAGATGATGAACTCACGGTTGCCCAACACCGTGCTGGGAAAGATCTGGAAGCTGGCTGACTGCGACAGGGATGGCATGCTGGACGATGAGGAGTTTGCGCTTGCTCAGCACCTCATCAAAATCAAATTAGAGGGCTACGAGCTGCCGACTGAGCTCCCTGACCACCTGGTGCCCCCCACCCACCGCAAGAACCTCAATGCAGATGCCCTGTACAACCACAGTGAGGACTAGAACACTGGCGTTATGCAAAGTTTGCCACCACTGACACTTTGCAGTTGGTTTTCAGACAAGCATAGCAATGTGTCTGCTTCAGAGGTCAAAGCTGATTGTGAATAAAAAATGATGCTTTTAATTGGAAAAGATTTGTCTAATGCATTTAAGCTGAATGGAATCCTATGTAATTTACTAATTCAGGTTTCGTTTGGACTCTTTTACAGTACAGGTGCTTTAGAATTATTTTCCTACTTAACCAACTTTCTGCCTTATTTCATACGCTTTATTTTGAAAACCACAGTAGCAACTTGACAAGCACAGTTACCTGCATAATATCCTCCTCCTGTTGGATGGTCGGCACATTTTCCATTTTTGTTATTGTGAAATATTGATAATGATGTTAAATAAGATTACATTTTATTGTATTGTACATTTCAGCTATATGATACCATTCAAATTTTTTTGCATGAAAGCAAAGCAAAGCAATGTTATTTCGTCTCATAAATCACCTTATAGCCAAAACTAAGGATGAGCAATTGAATTAGATAAATTATCACAGTGATTCCATGACTAAATTGTAACCCCAACAAAATGTAATGGAATGATATGCGCTGCCTGTTAAGTTTTTTTTGTTGTTGTTTTGTTTGGTTTTTGGAATTGATATGACCAAGAGGCGGTGATTATAGATTTGTGTCAGTGCCACAGTCCAGGTCTGGTTGGTACAGCAACAAAATCCATTTGATTAGCCTTCAGAGAACATCTTGGTCTAAATTAAAATTGTGAAACCCTCTTGAAGACAGGACTTGAACAGCCATCTTAACCTTCTTCCGAGACAATCATCTTACCAAATATAGATGTCACATGACTGCCTTTGCCTTTCATAATTTTGCTTTAATTGACAACATTGGTGTTGAGGGTCACTTTGGATCACTACTCTGATGACATCAAAGTCCCCATAACAAGATCACAAGTTGTCTTTATGCTTTCACCTGGTATCTGCTACTCACATTCTCATTCATCTGACACAAGGTAAAATATAAACCAGGGCACAGGTAGGTGACCAGGGGTCACAGGTCAATGTCTGTTGTGTTTGAACAGCAGAGAGTCAGGAGGAGATGATGATGGAGGTGACTGCTGCTGCTTGTGGCTAACTTATCCTTACAGATGTTTCAGTGGACAATTTCTGTCCATTTGCTGCCATTTCTTCATAATGTAACAGCAGCAGAGAAGGGGCCAGCTGGAAGCCTTTGACCTTTGATGGATGGCCAGAGTGAAGCATATAATTATTCTTAATAATTAGCCTTAAAATTCAATTCAAATCTAAATTTGCACATTTTCCAAGAGGGACAGCTTGTTTAGATGACATAGATCAGAATTTATGGTTTTTGGGCTGAAGTTTGTTTTTCACAGCAGTGCCTTACAGTTTCATGTCATGATTGTCAAAGCTTTGAAAGTATCTTATTCTAGAGGATATTCTTGAAAAGCAAATATGCTGCTGTTACCTTGCGTAACTGACTGTAAATTAACTGGTCTATTGAAAGTTTCATCCTCAGTTCATGCTTAGGAAGTTAGCACACCACCATGCTTGTCACACGCTGCCTCCTATTGAAGTGCTAGCTTTCTGCATTTTTAGACTGACTGACAAAACAGTCAAAGAGCCAGTCAAGCCAATGCCACCAACCCTTTGCTGGTATAAACCCAAAGACCAAAGAAACACAATTTGTCAAGAACCTATGGCAAGATGATGTGAAAACAACAAAACCAACTAAAACCTTTGGATTGTTTCATCTCATAGCTAATTAATCTGAACAGCTGTGCTTGCATACCAGTGTGGGCCCACAAAGCCAAGAGCAACACAAGTGAAATCACAAATGAGGCGTGATCAGATGAGGTGAAAACTGGTTGACCTTCTCTTTCCCGTCTGCCAAGATCCCTTCAAACGACCTTGCTGCTGCCTACCTACAAGTTTTTGACAGCTCTCTGAACAACTGGAAAAAACAAAAAACAGATCAAGTAAGTCTGGAGAAAAGGGAAGCAAAATAAAAATTAAGCAGAGAAAATTAAGAGTTATAGAGAAAAACTTGTACCAATAAATGCTGAAGAAATTGTTTTAGACAACTAGGTATCCCTAGCATGCCAGCCAAAGTTTGGCAACTCTTTGGCAAAGCCTTACAGTAAAGTCTAAAACCAAAGTTTTAGATGTCTTTACTTGCTGCCTTATGACTTGTTGGTAAATATAGATGACAGTTGTTCTCCCTGCAGTCATTGTTAGTGGGATGCTCATGTTGCATGAGGTTAGATTTATTTAATCATATTGATAATGATATGGTTCTATGGTCACTCTCTTGCCCATGGAAATGCAAAGCGCTTCTAGGAAGGTTTCTAGTTTCAGACATTTCTGTTCTAATGATGAGACCAAAGGTATCTGTGAGAAATATGCAGTTTTTGTTTTGTGCCTTTAAAGTAAACAAATATTTAAAGTTTATGTGTGATGTCAAAGTGTTCAAATGCTGGGAGTCTTTTGAGAGGGCATCTGACAAGCCACTAGGCAAGGTTAAGGTTTCCTGAACTGACCAGATTTTATATTAATGTAAAGATGCTTCGCTTGGACTGAACATCAGATTTAAATCATCCTAATTTCTGATTGGGATGTAATTTGTGTTCTTCTTGATTGATCATCTCCTAATGTTTCACTGAGCCCTCATCTCTGAGGAAATAATGTAAATAATATCCGGTTCCTCTGCAGAACCCCTTTCAGGATGAGATGGACAAATTTGCATTGATTATACTTGTGAATGGACAAGGAGGATCCTTCCTCCCAAGCATTGCTGCTTGTGAGTTAAATTTATCCTGATAAACACATGATTCCGTTTTACTTGTATGACCGAGCGGAGAGTGTATATTTTATTAAACTGTATCTACAGATGTTAATGTATTGGTGTGTTTTTCTGTGTGATGGTTTAGTGTTATGCAATAGGAATTTAATTAATTCATGACCTGAACATATAGCTTGTCCCCCTAATTTAGTTATATCAGGCCACAAGGTACAGATTGTTCCCTCAAACCTATCAAAGTTCTGATGATGTTGCTGTTACTAAAAATGATCCACAATCATCCAAATAACTTATTGAAGAAAGAAAACACAGCAAAATTTAGACTTTGCATCACCAGGTTGAAAGAAATGACTGTGTCAAGATTTTCTGGACAAAGCCATTCCTGACAAAGACATGGCAACTATCAATAATTAGATAGTGAGGACACAAGGGCACTTTGTCTTGCTGACTGTGTTTTCATACAGTCAGTGTTAACTTTGACCCCCCTTTGACCTGCTCATGCTGTAAATCTAATGGCTTTTAAGTTCACAGCAAACATTTTTATGGTTTAGAAAGACACGTCAGATCACTTAATGTTGGAGCAGAAGGTGTTTTGTGGTTGATTAATTCAAGCTTTATGTTGTCTAACATTCTAGAACAAAAGAATACTGACAGGAGTGAAGGGTATGAAGAATGACTGTTTCCTTGATACGTGCTCACATCTTCAGCAGTATCTCTTATGCTTCCTTGTGTTTTCTGAGCTGTGGTTAATTATTTATCTTTTCCTCATTTGTTTGTGGTTTTTCAGAATTTATTACCTGCAGGATATTTTAGTCCTGTTTGTTAATGCGAGTTTCCTGCAGTTGAGGGTCTCTGGTAGAATAAGTCTGAAGACAGAAATAAAAATGTACAGGATGTTTGAGAGCAAATGTAAGAAGGTAGTTAAGTTTCTATTGCTTCTAAATGTTGAACATGATTACTTCAAGTTAGTCACATGTCAAGCTGAGATGTGAAAACAAGATAGTAATATATCTTGACATGTTTTACACAATGTCACCTGGTTGATATTACTGAGTAACTCAAAATAGCAGCATGTTTACCACCTTTCTTTTCAGCCAGAATACAGCTACATGGGTTGTGTTTTCTGTGAAACTGCATTTTATATATATGTATATTTATCCATCCATCCATCCATTGTCTTCTGTTTATTCCTATTTCGGGTCGGGGGGGGGGGGGGGGGGCTCACCACAACCCTCATTTGTCCCCAAACACACCAACAGTCCAAGGAGCTCATCAGCTGGTGTTTCAGCACAGCAGGGGATTATGGGTCTGTAGTTTAATGCACTATGTTGGTGTCTTCAGGGACAAAAAGCTAACAGTATTTCAGGCTAATTAGCCTGCTACAGTGGTGGTTGAACAGTGAGACATCATAGTGGCGGCTGAAAAACTGCTGACTTTTTTTTTTTTAACCTGTCCTGTTCAGTAGCTGGGGCAAGCAGCATCAATGTTCCTGGTGCCTTGTTGTACTGAAGCAGTTTTACTCTGCATAGGAGGAATCTGATTATTATTAGGAATGGTATTGGTGCATTGATAAAGCTACCAGACTGAGGCTCAGGAGTGATAGGAAGAGAGAACAGGGACAGAATAGGGAAGACGGGGGGGGGGGGGGACAAAAACAACAACAACAACAATAGCAGAAAAAAACACAAAATAAACAAACAAAGAAAAAGTAACAACAACAACAGAGAGGAGAAAAGAAAAAAAAGAAGGAAAGAATATTGGTTGCAGAGTTTCCAGTGCAGGCTTACCATTTGGTTTGATATAATTTTTAGATAAATGTCTGAGTCTGTGATTATGGGTCAGTTGTGCACCGCATGCGTGTATGTGTGTATACGCGTGTGTATGTGTGTGTGCTACGGTTTGTCTTGTATGCTGTGCGTAGCTGGCTGTAGCTGATGTGGGGGGGCCAGGACCAGGCCACCAGAGCACCCAGAAACCCTCAGGACACGGGGAGCCCAAGGCCACCCCTCCCCCCAGGAAACAGCCACAGGCCCAACCCATGCCAGGACCCGTAGGAAAGCATAGGAGCAGCAATCCCAACCCGGAAGCAACCCACAGAGAGACGGGGCAGAGAGGACTCCGGACCCATCGGGCGCATGTTGAGCGGAGACTTCCCAGCTCATTTATTTATTTATTTTTTTATTTTATTTGTTAAAAGCGGGACAGTGCACATTAATGTACATTTGCATGTAAATATGCCAGATTGTAGCCAAAGGCTAGTCCCACTGGCAGGTTGTTCTTACGTATAGACAGACAAGGTTGTTGTTATGTCTACGTTACTTACATTCAGAAAAGTAGGAAACCACAGTTATTACAAAACAAAGACAGACCCACAGAACCACCGAACCAAATACAGTCATGGACAAAAAACAAAACAAAACAACGAACAAACGGTACTGACTTCAGTGTACTGAATTCACACATAACTATTGCACCAGGCCCAGTTTGAAGTGCATATAGGGATTGACTGTAAAATGCAAGGTGTGTGGTATATTGCAGCTGGAATGATTGCACAGTACCCGGCAAGGTGTACAAGATGCACAGGGCATAGTAAAAAACGATTTAAATAATTGCACAGAACCCAGTATGATGCAATAAAGTGCAGAGTGCATAATATATTACAGTTTAGTTAAACATGTTCACAGATTTGGCGTCCTCTTAACTACTGTTTAAGTTGTTTCTTGAATATGCTAAAACTTGAGCACCCCCTTATGAATGTTGGGATGTCATTCCAGAAGGAGCACCCCTTGAATGATAAGGTGTTTTGAGCAAAAGATGATCGCCTAAAATGGAGTTCACGGTCCCCTATATCCGTGGCTCTAGTCACTCGTGTGCTAGGGCCACGGACAGATCTCTGTTGAATGAACTCATTCAGTGGCCAAGCCATGTACAAGTTTAAAGATAAGACAAGATGACTTAAATTGTTTTAAGTTATCAAAATTCAAGAAATCATATTTTTCAAGAATGCTACAGTGGTGGTATGAAAAGGGCTTTTTATCCAGGACTTTCAGGGCTTTTTGGAGACAGGATTCTATGGGTTTAAGAGTAGAGTCACAAGTGTAAGACCAGCTGGTGATACAGTAATTAATGTGAAAAAATCATGGCGTGTAAATACGTTATGTCTGCTCTGTCAGTCAGGGATGATCTGATCTGTTTGAAGTTGTAAAGGTTGAAGTTAACAATTTTTTACAACATTTTTAATATGGCTCTTAAATGATAGAGTTGGGTCCAAGATGACACCAAGATATTTAAATTCACTAACATTCTGGAGCTCCTCACCCCTCAAATAAACTTTAGAAGGAGACCTGTGTGATTTGCTAAATGTCATGCAGACTGTTTTTTTTTTTAGTGTTAAGCAAGAGGCACCAATTAGTCAGCCACTCCTGGATTTTAGCTAATGCAGCTGTTAATTTTAGAGCTGCGTCTTGAGGGGTTTTAGCTGGCCCCTATCGTGAAGCAGGCTAGTTCTCCAGCGCTGAGCTAACCCATAACAGAGCTAATGTCGAAGCTAGAAGGGGAGACCATGCTGTGCCGTGAAAAGAGTAGCCTGAACGAGTCCTTCTCTGCTGTACAATATCTGGGCCAACATTAAGTTTCAGTCTTCAAACATTGAATCTTTTCTTGCAGCCGAGAAAAAGCAGCCTGCCCTTCTCTGTCCAGGGGAACTCTAGGATGCCTCCTCCCTTTTATCAATTTTAAAGACAATAGAATATTTTGAATAATATAATACATGAATGAAAGAATTAATATATGAAAAGTATTAATTAAAAAAAATACCAAGGCAAAAACTGGAACAACAGAGGATTCTGGAAAACGGTGTTCCACTCAAGGCTGCACGGTGGTGCAGTGGTTAGCACTGTCGCCTCACAGCAAGAAGGTTGCGGGTTCGAGTCCTGGCTCGGGTACGGGATCTTTCTGTGTGGAGTTTGCATGTTCTCCCCGTGCCTGCGTGGGTTCTGTCTAGGTACTCTGGCTTCTTCTCACCATCCAAAAACATGCAATTCGAGAATAGGCTAATTGAATGCGCTAAATTGACCATAGGTGTGAGTGTGAATGGTTGTCTGTCTATGTATGTTGGCCCTGCGATGACATATTTAGTCAAGTTTCATCATGTGATATCATGCTATTTTATTGAAATAACCACAGGTAATTCTTATGTAAATTTTCAAAACAATTACATAGAGTCCCCTACCAAAAAGCTACTGTAGCTAATGTTTACGAGTTCATAAGGAACAAAAGGTGTCCTGGGACCAATGAGTTGAACAGGGAGACCAGTGTTGGGAAGAAGCTGTTCCTGAACCTGGTGGTTTTGGTCTGGAGGCTCCTGTACAGCCTCGAAGAGATCAAAATGTCAAACAGTCTAGGTGCTGTGTGGCAGGAGCCTTTTCTGATGTTATTTGCTCTCCTGAGATAACGCTTCCTATAGATGTTCTCAATAGCAAGAAGTGAGGCTCCAGTTATGCACTGGGGTGTTTTCACCACCTTCTACAGAGACTTCCAGTCTGAGACAGAGCAGTTCCCATACCAGACTCATATTGTTGGTTAGGATGCTCTTGATGGTGCAGTGGTAGAAACTTGGGAGCCTTCTCAATCAGGTTGGAGTTGCCCAGGTGAGGTCTTGCAGGATGTGTATCCTCAGGAATTTGAAGATGGTAAAGCACTCCACCTGCGTCATTGATATGGATGGGTATGTATGTGTGTGTGCGTGTGCCAGCTTTCCAGACTGAAGTGCATGATGAGCTCTTTGGTCTTCTTGGTGTTGAGCTGCAGGTTGTTGCCATCGCAAAACGCAGCCAGGTGGTCCACCTCTTCCCTGTAGGCCAACTCATCATTGACCTTGTGAGGCCAATCACCATGGTGTCATCTTCCAATTTGATAATCATATTAGAACCATTGGATGATACGGTGGTGCAGTGGTTAGCACTGTTGCCTCACAGCAAGAAGATTCCAGGTTTGATCCCTGGATTGGGCACGGGATCTTTCTGTGTGGAGTTTGCATGTTCTCCCTGTGCCTGCGTGGGTTCTCTCTGGGTACTCCGGTTCCCTCCCACAATCCAAAGACATCAAGAGGGGACTAGGTAAATGGGATACTCTAAATTGACCATAGGTGTGCCTGTGAGTGTGAATGGTTGTCTGTCTATATGTGTTGGCCCTGCAAAGGACTGGCAACACATCCAGGGTGTACCCTGCCTCTTGAAGGCAGCTGGGATAGGTTCCAGTCCCCCACAACCCTTAACAGTAAAAGCAGTAGAAAATGGATAGATGGATGGATTGATTAGAACCATGCATAGGTTTGCAGTCATGAATGAAGAGGGAGTAAAGGAACAGACTCATCCCACTGCATTGTGGTAGGCCAATGTTTAGCGTGAGGGTGTAAGGTGGTCTAACCAAACATGTCTGTTGGTCAGAAGGTCGAACAACCATTTTCAGATAGAATCACTGATGCCCAGATAAGTTTTGTGATTAACTTAGAGGGGAATACAGTGTTAAATGCTGAACTGAAGTCTATGAACAGCATTCTGGTGTATGTGTTGTAATGACAACACGTGTCCATGTGCGAGAGGACAGAGTGCAGTGTGATGGATACTGCATTTTCTGTGCGGTGGGTTTGCAGTCACTGATAAATGCCTCGCAACATATGTCTAGGATGGAGTTGGAAAGGTGCTCCTTAACCTTCAGCTTGTAGCAGTGTTTGGCCTTCTTGATGCCCTACTTCAGGTCAGCCCGAGCTGGACTGTAGGTGGCTTGTACATTTCCTGATCTGCAGGCAGGGTTGCAGGCCTACAGCATGAAACAGGCATCCCTGTCATCAAAAACAAGAAACAGGTACACAAGGGCAGGGAAGGAGTTGTAAGGATAATTAAAGCTGCAAGCAGCGTTGTTAGGGCCTGAGCCCCCGCGCGGCCTGTGGCCGTGTCCTTCACACCGGCCCGAATCCAACGGTGTAATCGTCAAATCCCTAGGCCTTGTAGTTTAGGAGATAGAAGCCTCAGTGCGCTGCCCAGTGTGAGAGCAGAGCTGAGAGCTGGCCCTTTAAGAACCCCTCCCCCACTGCACTGTCTCTGATGTGTGCTGGAGTGGAGAGAGTGGAGGATTAAGAGAAATGTAGTGTGGAAAAGCTGAATAAGTCGGCATACGTTGGTCAAAAGTCACACATAATACCATATTTTTGTAGGGATTTTTGTCAGGATTACAGTGGTGTGCTTTTAAAAGCTCTGGGATGTATGGTGTAGATGTGAGAAGCATTAGTTTGACAGTATGTACCCTGAGAGGACACGCTCTCCCCATAGACTTCCATTGTAAGCGTGAAACGTGTCTCCCCCACTTTGACAGCTTATAAAATCCAAACTGAGCGTGTAGTATATTAACCTTTAACAACTTTTAATCAGCACAGTTGGGAGAGTAATGTGTGAAAGTTTGGAAGCCCTGGCATTTACGGTGTAGGAGGAGATAGATTTTGTTCGGAGAGTAAAAAAATTCCTGATTTTGACAGTTTTGTCCAATTTGTGGACATTCTGTTGCAGATAGGTGAGAGGTCAGAGTGTAAGAATTGTTTGTCTTGATGAGACGAGTCCAACAGTGTTGGTCCCATGTTTGTGGGACTTGTGTGAGGAGTTATAGTGCTATAAATTAAAAAAAATATATCTTTTTTTTGTGTGGCTCCCTAGGTGGCGCTGTAGACTTTTGTGGTGTTTTTGTTTTTGATTAGTGAATGTTGAGACAGACCGAACGATTGTGCCGAATTTCAGCGAATTTCATGCATGTTCTGCGATGGACTGGCGATGGACTGGCCCTGCGATGGACTGGCGACCTGTGCAGGGTGTACCCCGCCTCTCGCCCGTAGATGCTGGGATAGGCTCCAGCCCCCCTGTGACCCTTACTAGTAAGGAATAAGCGGAAGACGACTGAAAAAAATATTTAAATTAAATTTGGAAATATTAAAAATTAAACCAATAACAAACATGACTGAAAATATAGAGCCACTCTGCCATTTCGACCTACTTTGTGGTTGAAGGTGGAATTGACTTGCATCGTCTTCTTCTACCTTTGACCTAAACAACTTAAAATACAGACAGTGCTACTTTATCTAAACAACCCACACTTTGGTTGAAGGCGTAATTAACTTGCATAAATGTGATGTCGACATTCAGAGGTTACAAATATGTGGTTGTTACCTTGTAACTACAATGCCACAGAAACACCTTTGGTCATTCAACCATGTAACGTGGATATGACTGGAGCTCAGGTTGATGTCACATCTAAATATAGACTTGTTTTTCTAAAAACAGAAAAAAGTCACAATGATATATACTTACATTTTCTTAATTTCTTATTCATTGACCTATTCTATTATCCTTATACATATTTGTTTTGATGTCATTACTAAATGATTTATTTCTTTGCTCATTGTTTTTCCTTGAATTTTGTTTGTAATTTTAACTCTTGTAGTGCAAAAAAAAAAATAGATGATGACAATCGACTCTTTCTAAAGGCTTCAAAGATCTCCAGAATTTCCTACAGTCACTCACAATACAGTGTCTGACTCATTGTCATGATGGGATCAAATGTTACACTATTTTTGCCAGTCTACTCCTTTATGTGGATGTGTGGTCTGCAAGGTCACAACAACAACATGACTTCAAATCTGTATTTAGTTTTGATGTACATAACCCTGTGTAAGGACTGGTAACTGACTTAAAGACTGATTTTTCTGTTGTTAGTGAACACATCAGCATTTCACCCTACTTCTTAACATTATTCACACTTTTTTCCTAGAGATTTCCACTTTTTTCTTGAACTGTATTGTAGCGTAGGTAAATGAAAACAAATGTTGGGCACCAGACAGGAGCACAATGACCCTATCAATATTTCTTTAAATTCATTTGTCTTCACTAGTTTTTTTTTCTTTCAAAAATCAAAAACCTCACTCCAAAAGAGTCCACAGATGGTTAACTTAAAGTATTCATTTTTCTATTAAAGAAAACACAAATCAACAATACCAAACAAAAAATCACATTCACAACCCTTTTTAGGGTACACTGGTGAATGAACAGTGAAATAAAATTAAATTCCTTTTGTTTCAGGTGAGAATGAGTGTGTGTGTGTGTGGGTGGGGGGGGGGGGTGTGTTGAAAGGGTCAGAGTTCAGTTCAGTTCATGTAGAATTGAGCCAATTGTCCATAAGTTCATTGATTGTAGGGGAATGGTATGTGTGTGGGGTTAAATGAAGTGGAGGTGGTGGCAGGATTTGGAGTTGGGGACAGAAGTGAGAGAGGAAGCATGGAGGCTGATTAGCAGAGACGCCACTTATCTGTGTATGGGGTTGCCGACCAGTATTGCTCCAAGTGCCACACCAAAGGAATAATTCTTTTGGCACACGTGTGGTAGATTTGGTCCTTGTTCTCCCAATAGTTTAGCTTTTGGCCTCAGCTTAGTGGTCATCTGCCCAGCTCACATCCTTCTTCCTGCAGTCTTTGTTCTGCTGTGAGCCTTCTCCCTATCCCCCAACTCACAGGTACATTTGATGATCAGTCTAGCCCCTCCCCTTACCTGTGGAGAGGAAGGGCAGACTGCCTTCCTGCCACAGTATGATTAAAAAAAAAACCCTCCTGATTGTGATTTTATTCTTGACATTTCCTCTGTTCCTGACATTTGGCTTTTTCTTTTCTAATCTTCCTCCTATCATTCTCCCCCTCCTCTCTGGCCATAATACTCATTTGAAGATAATACACGCAAGGAAAAGGGCCATGACTCACAAAGACTAATGAATTGACAAGACGCAGGTGAGCAACCTCAAAAATGCCAGAAAACAGACTGAGTAGAAATGAAAAGTGAACAAAGACACAGTAGGGAGGTGATTTCATAACAAAACCGAACTGACTATGAACATAGAGAAACTCAGTCGCAATAGAAATAACAAAAAATTACAACTTCAGAGTAATAATGTCAAAACTCCACAGCTTAAGTCCATAACAATAAATGGACATGGTCCAGATGGGACAGATGACAGAGCATTTATTTCTTTGTCTTGATACATGGAGATCATGTTTCTTCTGATTCGAATAAAAATATGAATCTGATCATTATAAAAGCAAATAAAAACATGTCATAGATAAATAAAGAATTAGAGTCAAACAGCTGGGAAAAAAGAAGACAATGTTTAATTAGAGGAGCCAACAGTAACACTGAGACAAATAGCCCTGCAAATTTTAATAATTTTGTTAGCTTTCCTGCTAAGGTGCCTTACTTATTTAACATCCAAACACTTTGTCCTCCTTTGTTTATGTTCAATTCAGTGCCTCTGTTTTTCCATGCTGGTGGCGTCTGAATGTCTGTTTGCTGTTGAATCAGTATGCAGGTGCATGCAGGCTGCTTCTTTATTATTATTAGGGCCTGAGCCTTAAGGTACTTCAGGCGAAGACCCTATTATGTTTGCTCGTTATTATTATTATTATTATTATTATTATTATTATTATCAGTGTAAGCATCATTTATCCACTGAGCAGTGACTTGGCATTGTCCATGTTGGTGGAAAATGGAAATTTAAGATTCAGACTCAGCTGCTAGAAATACTGCAGCTTAGTGTTGGGTTTTGCAGTGATGACATTACTGTGATCTACTGTCATTAACGCTATTGATCATTGTTGTAACAATTGATCGATTTTCTTGGGGGAAAAAACCATAAACAATGCTTTTCTTGAAGTAGGGTATTTGCTGTTTTTTTTTTTTTTTTTATACAGTGGTAGTTTCATTCTGTTTCTCCAAAGGGTCAAAATGTGTATGATGTGTAAGTCAGGAGGAAATAATTTTCCTGATTTCAAAATTGGTTATCATTTTTCAGGATTTTCCCTTACATGGAAGACTGAAAGTTATGTTTAATCTGAACTGTTCTATTTTAGAAACTCATCTTGTTGTCATCAGTAGAGTGCTAAGTAGTCCCCAGACAGCAGGAACACTGCCTCTAAGATGGTCTGATGAACCCATTTCATGTTTCAGGTTAATACCAGTGACCTTTTAACAGATTGACCTGATTCCTCTCACACCATATAATTAGGGCCTGAGCCAGAAGGTACTTCTGGCGAAGACCCTATTATGTTTGCTCGGCAGAGCAACACATTAGCAGCACTAATTTCATGTGTTTTCCCTCTGACACTGAACTCTGAGGCCTGCTGCTACTCGTCATGCTCAAAATTCCTCAGGGATTTATGCAGGAAAGACAGAAACAGAGTGCTCACCCTGCCTCTGTTCCATCCACAAGTAAACATTTTTCTCTTAGAATGCTCAGTGAAAAGTAGGCGGAATCCTGTTGAGGGCATTGTCAGCTGAGAAAGACAGAAAAAAAGTGACAACTTTATTCTAAAATCAATGTTGTATCTTTCACTTACAAGAGTTGAGTCCAATTGCCTATATTGATCAATTTTGAGAATATTCACTAATACAAATGTTGTACCTTCCATCAAAAATCCCTAAAAAGGTTTTAGAGGCTGACTGCCAATGTCCATGTTAACATTTCCATGAAGGAACAACTCAGTAAACATACAGCAGTAAGCAATCAATTGACGAGGTTGTCAAGAGTTCTGCAGTTGAAAGGAGGTTCAGGTCGATGGCTGCACATCTCAACTAAATATCTTCTAATCGCCTCCTGCAGGACAACGTGGAACTGACCACGACATGGAGCTGAAGATTGGAATCGTTCTCATTCGTCTGCTGGAGCTCATCTCTAGAGAGACACTGTCACCACCTTGCCAATACAAGCTGAGGGTCCACTGCCCAAGACCAACAACATTGTTATTAGCTTCCTTAAAACCAAAGTAACTTTCTTTTTTTGTTCGCCAAGCAGAATATCTTAATACTTACTATCCGGTAGTAAATTATACCACCAATGTGGACACAGACACAGTATTTTGAAATCCATCCATCCATCCATCAGTTCTATGCTGTTAAGGGTCGCGAGGGGGTTGGAGCTTTTCCCAGGAGCCTTCGGACAGGAGGGGGGGTACGCCCTGGATGGGTCTCCAGTCCATCACAGGGCCAACACATATAGACAGACAACCATTCACACTCACAGTCATACCGCATACCCACAGTCAATTTAAATCCAATTAACCTAGTCCCTTCTTGCATGTCTTTGGGCTGTGGGAGGAAGCCGGAGTACCCGGAGAGAACCCATGTAGGCACAGGGAGAACATGCAAACTGCACACAGAAAGATCTCGTGCCCGAGCGGGGGCTTGAACCCGGAACCTTCTTGCTGTGAGGCGACAGTGCTAACCACTGCATCACCTTGCCACCCTGTATTTTGAAATAGATACTATTATTCACTTATTGACCATCACTCTACTCAATGAAGTATTTGACATTATTCTTTAAAAACAGCCAGTAAGTGATCAGTAAAAATATAAAATCAGGATTTGAGGTTTAATTTTTGAGGAATAATAACATTACAAATTGCTTCTGACTATTCAGACGACCCGGCAGTGACCATCTGGATCACTGGTATATAGCAGTCCTGTTTTTTCCCAAGGCTTTTTAGACCCTGGCCCCCAGTCAACAGGCCTGACCCATCTATATTTACAGTAAACCCCTGTTGGTGTTTGCTCAGATCTCACGGGCTTGATGACTGATACTTGCAGGTCAATAAAAGACAGGAAGGTCCAATGTAAGTTGTTTGGCTCTATCTTGTGTTTACATGTAGGTATTACAACCTTCTTGTCAGCTGGTGTCCAAAAAATAGTTATTCACATGACAAAAAGAAAATCAAGAGAAAATATAAACTATATTGTTGAATAATTTTAATAAATTCTTAAGCAAAACATTCAGGTACATCATTATGGATATTTGTCAATAAATTGACCAAACTGACCAACGACACCTGAATAGTTTTTCCAAGATGTTTAAATTTATAACTGATGTTTAATTGAGAACAGCATTTTTAGAATAATGGGAAGTTAAAACAATCTTAACTTGCTCCTACCTGTGGGCTGGGTTACACAAAAAAGCATGTTTGAAACTATAAATTTCCATTTTTCAATGACTTGACAAAAGGATAACTGTTCCTTGGTACAATGTTTAATTGCTTGTGTTTGAGTCGCTGCTTCAGAATAACAATTTTGAATTAAAAAAGAAGAATATGATTTATCAATCAGTCAAACTTTACTGGTAAAGAACAGTTCATCCATACATCCATTTTCTACCGCTTATCCTGTTAAGGATCGTGGAGGGGCTGGAGCCTATCCCAGCAGCCTTTGGGCGAGAGGCAGGGTACACCCTGGACGGGGTGGCAAGTCCATCGCAGGACCAACATATATACACAGACAACTACTGACACTCACAGCCAAGCCTATGGTCAATTTAGAGTATCCAATCAGCCTTGTCTGCATTTGCATATCTTTGGACTGTGGGAGGAAGCCGGAGTATGCAGAGAGAACCCACACAGGCACAGGGAGAGCATACAAACTTCACACAGAAAGTTCCCGTGCCTGAGCCGGGACTCAAACCTGGAACCTTCTTGCTGTGAGGCAACAATGCTAACCACTGCACCACACCAGTGGATTGCACATTGTCAAGCCTCTACCCTTCATCCTGTCTGACTGGTGTCTTGGTCACTGGGTTGGGACTCGGCGAGAGCAGTCGCACTCCTCCTCCTCTTCTTTTCTGTCTTACTATCATTCTTTGTCTCAACTTCTATCCAACGCAGCTGTGAGCTCTCTACCTAAAACTAATGGAATTGATCAACTGGTCTCTCAACGCTATTGACACCATATTTTTGACAAGGAAATCAGGATCGGAGGAACCTGCTTGTCTGCATGGAACCGACCCTGTGGGCTACGTTCTCGATTCCTGGGGGAGATGGCTTACTGCGTGCTTGACACCTCTCTCCGTGGAGGACATCGAGGACCTCTACTTATTTGGGTTCATGGTTGTGGGGCTTCTTCTCGTCGGACTTGGAGGTGCCCTCACATACCGCAAAATTGGCAAGACGATGGCTGCCACCAGATCTGGATCTCCACAACTGACCGTCATTTACAATGCAATTATTGAGGCTGGCAAAGTGGGGCAACAACAGACGCTTGAACTGAAACAACAGACTCTTGAACTGAAACGCAGGATGGAAACCAGCTCGGAGCAGTTGGCCGCTTTGCGAAGAGGAGAGTGATGTTGAAGACCAGAAAATTTTAACTTATGATTTGGATTGGACTGAAAGAGAAGACGGATTGGAATGTGTGCTCCTCTGCCCTAACCCAAACACAGCTTCCTTATCGGCTGCTGAAGGTCATCTGCCCCACTGTTTATCCTCCAGGAGAACTCCTTCTGCCTTGGTGACGCAAATGGCACGTACTATCCCCCCCTCCACCGTGTGTTCCTGACCCCCCCGCCTCTGCCCTCTCCACCTCCCTTGGGGTGGCAGTGCCTGTTGGCTGCAGCCTGCCCCTGCGCTTGGTGGCGCAGCCCTGCTGCGACGCCTCCCTCTCACTTGCCTCCATTGGGTCAACGGACTTCTCAGGTTTAGCGTACATACACAACAAATGTATATGCGCTGTTGTTAAATTTCTGAAGTGTACCATTATTACTTTCAATCTGTAATAATTGTGACCGCTTGGGATAGTTATATCAAGCTTTGAGTTGTGTAATGCATTTCACCTTGGGCTCGATCCCTTGGTGACAAATAAAACACTCTTGACTCTTGGTAGAAGCAAACCCCCTGACCAGGACAAGGTGTGGAAAACTGAAAAATAAAATAACTTAAAATTCCTTCATCCAGATTTCAACAATCAATTCCATAAGACAATTGGATGAGCCTAAATCTCAAATAAAATTTTTAATTAACAGTAAGAGTTTTCACCATATCCAATTTTTACAAAACTAAAAGGTAGTCTTATAAAAGAATTTTACTTTTCAAGGCTTTTCTGAAACAGCATAACAAACAACACAACAGGCTGTATGAAATAGAACAACGTTTTACAACAAGAATCTTTCCCGAGGTCTGAAATCTGACTCCAGTGTTAGGCTATGACCTCATTGGGTCATTTGCATACTAAGACTGATTGGCTATTTACTGGCAGGGTGGTGGTGGGGGGGGGGGGGGTAGTGGAGTGTAGCATGTGAAACTACAAAGATACACACACAGGGAGAGAGATGAGGAAAAGCTGAACTTGTGTCTTTCTGGGCGGATGTCACAACAAGTGTGATTAATTGCGTTCATTTTTAACACATACATTTTGTGGGTAACCTGTTTAACAAATTGGTGCTGGTGGAAGTGGCTGGGTTAAGGGCGGTCTGGGCTTCATGCTGAGGCTGCTGCCCCCACAACCCAGACGGACAGCTAAGTGGAGGATGATGAAGATGAATATATCATATATATATATATGATATAGCATATCGTGAACTCACAAAACGGTACGAAATATGAAACAGGGCTCATGGAGACTTAAGGTTGAGTAGCCATGAAGGCAAGAAACTAATCTCGCAGCTCCCACGCTAATTAAATTAAATAACCCAAGCTAATTTTCAAAGCCCCAGTTACTTGATCAGATAACACTGAAAAATCTGTAAACTTAGTTGTAGGGGCATACAACATGCCTGGGAATAAATATAAAAAGACGGGACAAGGTAGAAACTCAAGACGACACCCCACGATCGACAAGTCTCTCGACAAAGAAAATAATACTAGCATTAGCACTAGCCAACCCGCCATAGAGGAACTAAGTGAAGAAGAAAATGTGGCAAACTTAGATGTGATTCTCCAGGAACTGAGAGAGTTTCGCAAAGAAAATGGAGACACGTTGAAGGACATTAAGGAAGACATTAATAACACGAACAACAGGATTGACGAGGCAGAAATTCGAATCACCGAGGCGGAGGACAGAATACAGGAAGTAGAGGGAGCGATACTGGAGAGGCTTAAGTGACAGACTCGCATGGAAGCAAGGTTAACTGATCAGAAGGGCCAAACCAGAAGGGACAATATTAGAATCCATGGTATCAGCGAGGTGGCTGAGGAAAATTCTTCCTCTGCAATGCTCTTTGTCGAAACGCTACAGAAAGAAAACCTGGACCTTTTGCCCTCCACAGATCTGTGCATTGAAAGGGGTCACCAGGCTCTGGGTCCTCGACCTCCACATGACGCACCGCCGAGATCGATAGTGGTCAAGTTTGCTAGCCACTGCACCAAAGAGGATATTGTGAAGGCAGCCTGGCAGAAACATGGATTTGTTTACAAGGAGAAAAGAGTGAATATAGACCATGACTATGCCCCGGAGGTGTTGAACAAACATTAAGGATTACGCAGAGGCAAAATGGGTGTTGAAGGAGAAAAAAATACGATTCCAGACGCCATTCCCAATCAGACTGAGAGTATTTTTTTCAAGAAAAAACTAAACTCCTGTGAGAGTGCTCAAGCCGCCAGACAGCTGGGAGTATAAAATCAATCACCGGACTTGGCGCATGCCTCTCCGGGAAAAAGTTGCTGAGACAGCCACTGCACAAACAGGGTATAAGGAGAAGCTGGACGCTTTCAAGAGAAAGTAACTGATATTGTCTCTACATGTCTGCAGCAGGAGCAGAAGTAAGTGATTTTGCCATCTGAAAAAGTAAATCCTTGTGGATAAAGAGTCTGGATCTGAGCAGACTTGCAATTTGGACTGTCAGATCCTTATTTTGTTGACCGTTTTTTTCCAAATATGTTTGAGAAAGTCAGGATCTTTGCTTTCGTTTCGTCTGATTTTTGGACTATATTTCTTAGGCATGAACACTGCTCTAATTAATTTATTATGGGGGGATAGGCTAAGGCTGTACTGCTCTTTTTTTTTTGTTTTGAGGGCCTTCTACCCCTTACGGGAAAGGAAGGAAATCCCTCAGAAATGTCGGGACATCATGGCCACCACAGGGTCACAAAAAAGACCCCACTTCAGGGAGTTATTTCAGTGTTGTACATGTTTTTATTTTCAGCACTATGTTTGAAGCTGCAAAGTTTCAGTTCATGTTGGAGCCATGTGTTTTGTTTGTGTAGCTTTTCAGGCATGGCTACTTTTAACACAGGATGGGTGACAATATAAAAAAAAAAGGACAATGAACACAGACTTAAAGTAGTATCATACAATGTAAATGGCATTCTCAATCCTTTCAAGAGGAGTACAATTTTGAATGAACTTAAAAGGTGTGTTCTTACAGGAGACACATCTCTTGTAATAAAATCACGCTAAACTGAAAAGAAAGGGATTTAATTCGATTTTTTTCTGCTTCTTACAAATTGGTTGCAAGAAGGAGGGTCTCAGTACTAATATCAGGAAGATTTATTTTGAAGTCAAGTTTTAAATTAAAGATAAGGAGGGAAGATACATCATGGTGGGTGGAGTAAAGGAAGGAAAAGAAGTCACTTCACTGAACATCTATGCGCCTCCCGGGGCAAATTGGTCGTTTTATAAACAAATATTTGACCTAATGTTATCCAAAGTGCAGGGCCTCGTGATATGTGGAAGAGACTTAATCGTTAGACTAAACCCTAGTTAGGGCCTGAGCCAGAAGGCACTTCTGGCGAAGATCCTATTATGTTTGCTCGGCAGAGCAACACATTAGCAGCACTAAAAACACTAAAAACACCCACAAAACAGTGTCCCAGGCCCCCCCAACACCCATGAGGCAACTGGGCCAGACGGCCCGGAGCCAGTTTTCACATACACACCCATTCAAAACCTGGTATTATTCTGTTCTTGCTCTCAATGAGTGCGTGCTATATGCGCATAATGCGCATAACGCGCATAATCTAATTTGACCCCCTGAACATGCATGAAATTCGCTGAAATTCGGCACAATCGTTCGGTCTGTCTCAACATTCACTAATCAAAAACAAAAACACCACAAAAGTCTATAGCGCCACCTAGGGCGCAATAACTTCTCACACAAAAGTCCCACAAACATGGGACCAACACCGTTGGACTCGTCTCATCAAGACGAACAATTCTTACACTCTGACCTCTCACCTATCTACAACAGAATGTCCACAAATTGGACAAAACTGTCAAAATCAGGACTTTTTTTACTCTCCGAACAAAATCTATCTCCTCCTACACCGTAAATGCCAGGGCTTCGAAACTTTCACACATTACTCTCCCAACTGTGCTGATTAAAAGTTGTTCAAGGTTAATATACTACGCGCTTGGTTTGGAGTTTATAAGCCGTCAAAGTGGGGGAGACACGTTTCACGCTTACAATGGAAGTCTATGGGGAGAGCGTGTCCTCTCAGGGTACATACTGTCAAACTAATGCTTCTCACATCTACACCATACATCCCAGAGCTTTTAAAAGCACACCACTGTAATCCTGACAAAAATCCCTACAAAAATATGGTATTATGTGTGACTTTTGACCAACGTATGCCGAGTTATTCAGCTTTTCCACAATACATTTCTCTTAATCCTCCACTCTAGCACACATCAGAGACAGTGCAGCGGGGGAGGGGTTCTTAAAGGGCCAGCTCTCAGCTCTGCTCTCACACTGGGCAGCGCACTGAGCAGCGTTGTTAGGGACAGAGCCCCCGCGCGGCCTATGGTCGCGTCCTTGACACCGGCCCGAATCCAACGGTGTAATCGTCAAATCCCTAGGCCTTGTAGTTTTGGAGATAGAAGCCTCAGTGCGCTGCCCAGTGTGAGAGCAGAGCTGAGAGCTGGCCCTTTAAGAACCCCTCCCCCGCTGCACTGTCTCTGATGTGTGCTAGAGTGGAGAGAGTGGAGGATTCAGAGAAATGTAGTGTGGAAAAGCTGAATAAGTCGGCATACGTTGGTCAAAAGTCACACATAATACCATATTTTTGTAGGGATTTTTGTCAGGATTACAGTGGTGTGCTTTTAAAAGCTCTGGGATGTATGGTGTAGATGTGAGAAGCATTAGTTTGACAGTATGTACCCTGAGAGGACACGCTCTCCCCATAGACTTCCATTGTAAGCGTGAAACGTGTCTCCCCCAATTTGACGGCTTATAAACTCCAAACCGAGCACGTAGTATATTAACCTTTAACAACATTTAATCAGCACAGTTGGGAGAGTAATGTGTGAAAGTTTCGAAGCCCTGGCATTTACGGTGTAGGAGGAGATAGATTTTGTTCGGAAAGTAAAAAAAGTCCTGATTTTGACAGTTTTGTTCAATTTGTGGACATTCTGTTGTAGATAGGTGAGAGGTCAGAGTGTAAGAATTGTTCGTCTTGATGAGACGAGTCCAACGGTGTTGGTCCCATGTTTGTGGGACTTTTGTGTGAGGAGTTATAGCGCTCTAAATTTAAAAAAATTATCTCTTTTTTGTGTGGCTCTCTAGGTGGCGCTGTAGACTTTTGTGGTGTTTTTGTTTTTGATTAGTGAATGTTGAGACAGACCGAACGATTGTGCCGAATTTCAACGAATGTCATGCATGTTCAGGGGGTCAAATTAGATTATGCGCATTATGCGCATATAGCACGCACTCATTGAGAGCAAGAACAGTATACCAGGTTTTGAATGGGTGTGTATGTGAAAACTGGCTCCGGGCCGTCTGGCCCAGTTGCCTCATGGGTGTTGGGGGGGCCTGGGACACTGTTTTGTGGGTGTTTTTAGTGTTTTTAGTGCTGCTAATGTTTTGCTCTGCCAAGCAAACATAATAGGGTCTTCGCCAGAAGTGCCTTCTGGCTTTCGCCAGAAGTGCCTTCTGCCTCAGGCCCTAAAAATACTCAACATAAAAACGCACGTGGTAGACTGCAACATGCCGAGTTCACTCACGAGTGTGTATTTATGTGTGTATTTATGTCACCCCTTTTTCTTTCCTGTCGTTGTTTTGTGTTACATGTTATTTTTAAATGTGATGTTTATTTGGTTTGTCGTGCAGGTATATAATATTGTTACATTTGCCACACACATGCACTCTCATCCTCTTTGGTGCCACCACACACAAGCGCACGCACAAAGATACAGGTACACGTTCTTTTGCTCACTCACCTACTTATTACAATTTACACTCAGTAGATTAGTTTAGATACGAACAAAGTACAGTTTGTCACTTGGAATGTACATGGAATTGGCTCACGTGAAAAAGGGCTAAAAATTTTAACACACCTACAAAATTTACAAGCAGACATTGTCCTATTACAGGACACCCATTTACCTAAAACAGGTAATCATATGTTAAGCCCGCAGTTCCCGCACACATACACAGCTAGTTATAACACCAAACAAAGAGGCGTAGCCATTCTGTTTCACAAAAACGTCAGGTTCACTTGTAAAAACACCATCATAGACCCAGAAGGTAGGTTTGTAATAGTCAACATATCCACACACAACACAGAGGTATGTACTGCCAGGATATATGGTCCAAATGCTGATGACCCCTCCTTCTTCCACAGCTTCTTCACAGCACTTTCAGCCCACTCAGACACAGCACTCATAGTAGGAGGGGACTTCAACCTGGTATTCAACCCACAAGTGGACAGAATCAATAGAGCAGATAGTCAGCGCAATTGCCACCAACAACCTGTGACCCAGAAGAAATCAATTACATTTTTTGGGAATTCTATTAAAAACTTTACTCACCTTAGATTAACCCATCCAAATCTTGCATTGAAACCTTTCTGAGCACAACTGACTTGCCAAAATTAAATCAAGACCAACTAATGGCTCTGGAGTCACCTATTTCAATTGAGGAACTTCAAGAAGCCCTTAAACAAATGCCAAATAAGAGAGCCCCGGGACCGGATGGCTTTCTTGCAGAATTCTACAAAGAGTTCTGGCCTGAGCTTGCACCAATATTCTACAAAATGTTCACTGAAATACAGGAAACCTCGACCCTGCCACCGACATGAACCATGCGATTATTAGCCTTCTCCTTAAACTGGACAAAGACTCAGCACTTCCATCAAGCTATCGTCCAATATCACTTATAAATGCAGATATTAAAGTTATCTGCAAGGCACTAGCTAGAAGGCTTGAAAAAGTAACACCTCACATAATACATCCTGACCAGACCGGGTTTATTAGAGGACGGCACTCTACCAACAACACATGTAGACTTATCAACCTGATGGACTACTGTAACAGTCAGAGCAAGGATGCCATAATTGTCTCCCTAGATGTAGAAAAAGCATTTGACAGGGTATTTTGGAATTTTCTCCTCACCACTTACAAAAGTTTGGGTTTGGAGATAACTTTGTAAACTGGATCAAAACATTTTATCGCACTCCCAGTGCTTGTGTCAGAACAAATGATCAAACTTCTCCAAGGTTCTCTCTCTCCAAAGTGGATGGAACCAGACAGGATTGTCCACTTTCCCCGTCCCTTTTTGCTATATTCATAGAGCCACTCGCAGCTGCAGTGCGGCAAAACAAAAACATCAAGGGAATTGATACTACAAATGTACATTTCCTACGGGATGCACAATCATCTCTCCCTGAAACGATAGCACTCATCGACAAATTGTCAACCATTTCTGACTCCTCAGTTAATTGGAGCAAGTCAACTGTTCTTCCCATCAACTCAGGTTTCCAGAGTACGCTCGCCGCACCACTACGTCCAGGAAACATTAAATACCTGGGCATCAACATCTCTGACAAACTGAACAAGAAGGTTCCAGGTTCGAGTCCCGGCTCGGGCACGGGATCTTTCTGTGTGGAGTTTGCATGTTCTCCCCGTGTCTGCGTGGGTTCTCTCCGGGTACTCCGGCTTCTTCCCACAGTCCAAAGACATGCAATTGGGGACTAGGCTGATTGAATTCTCTAAATTGACCGTAGGTATGAATGTGAGTGTGAATGGTTGTTCGTCTCTGTATGTTGGCCCTGCGATGGACTGGCGACCTGTCCAGGGTGTACCCCGCCTCTCGCCCGTTGACGCTGGGATAGGCTCCAGCCCCCCCGCGACCCTTAATGTGGAGGAATAAGCGGAAGATGAAGATGGATGGAGATGGGTTCTCCACAGAACACACTACACAGGACAAAGGATGTTCCAGGTGGGCCTCACACAAACAAACATTTGTCCATATTGTGCAACTGGCTCACCAGACTGCTATCTGCATGCTATATGGCTTTGTACACCTGTTAACAATTTTTGGCAGCGGGTTTGTCAAGACCTATCACGGTGGTTAGGGTACCCCATCCCATCTCCCCCTCACTTTGTCTGCTAGGTGACCTCACTAATGTTAATATGGAAGTAAACAAATCCTGCATGCTTCTCACTGCTCTAAGCATTGCAAAGAAGGCCATCCTGATGAATTGGAAATCCAAGAACAACCTCAGCATTACTCAATATAGAAACCCTTTATTAGACCATATTTCCATGGAGAGAATGTCTGCTTGGGAGGAAAGTCGATCGTCAGAGTTTGAACAAATCTGGTCCCTGATAATCAAATCCATCACATAGTTTTGATGGGGGATTGGGCTTCGTGGCCCTGGCCCTGGGGCGGGTGGCTATGGACGCTGGCTACCTTGGGTGTCCGGTGGCTCGCTCCTCCAGGAGGGAGGGACGTAAGGGGGTGGAGAGGGAGGTAGAGGTGGATTGCTTGGTACCTGGGACATGCTGGCCTGGGACCCTGCTGCTCCCCCGGGGGGTCGCACCCACATTTGGGAGGGGTTTGCTAACCTCGGCCCGTCCTTGGGCGGGCTGCTTCCTGGCGCGATGTCATGGACTGCCGCCACTCCCGGACAATGGAAGGATGCTGGGGGACGTCTGAGGGATGGGGGCTGACCTCCTTGATGCTGATCGAACTGGGGGCCCTGACCATGGGCTGCTGGCTGGGGGTTCCGCCGTGCAACGGGGGCCTGGGCCTTCCTGCCCTCGCACTGCGCGGTGGTGGACCCTCTGCCCGGTGGGCCTGGTCGTTGTGGTGGGCTGTGGTTGCCCCGCCTGGTGTGGGTGGGTGTCGGCCTCGCCGCTGGCGGACCTCTTGGGGGGCTCTGGTTGGGTCTCGGGCCAGAGGGGCCCTATGCCCCTAGGCTCTGCTCATGCTGTGGGGGGGTGCCCGGCGGGACCGGGGTCCTCTCTTCCCCGTCTCTCTGTGGATTGCTTCCGGGTGGGGGTTGCTGCTCCTATGCTTTCCTACGGGTCCTGGCATGGGTTGGACCTGTGGCTGTTTCCTGGGGGCAAGACAAGGCAAGGCAATTTTATTTGTATAGCCCGTTTTCACAAACAGTTTGTCTCAAAGGGCTTCACATGGCATCAAAACAACATCCTCTGCCCTTAGACCCTCACATCGACTGAGGAAAAACTCCATAGAAAACCCTTTTAACAGGGAAAAATCTGAGAAACCTCAGGGTGAGCAACAGAGGAGGGATCCCTCACCCAGGACGGACAGACGTGCAGTAGATGTTGTTACAAACAAGAAAACAGTTTACAATGCAGAATGTGGGAAACACGGAAATGTTAATAACAGCTGAAGAAGGAAGCATCTGGAAGGGGAGGCAGGGAGAGCAAGCCAGCTTGATGGGGGACTGGATGGCAGACTGGTTCATGGAAGGGGAGCGCAGGCCGGTGTAACAGTAGGGAATAAGGGGGGGGGGGCGATGCAGGCGGCGGTTGGGGCTCTGGTGGATCTGTGGAAACACAGAGAGACTGCGAGACACCAAGGCCAAACTACGAAGTGCAACAAGTAGTGGTAATGACAGTTCAAACAATGTGCAGGGAGGAGAGGAGGAGAGAGGGGGAGAGAGGAGAGGAGAGGAGAGGAGAGGAGGGAAGGGCTCCATGTAAACTGATGTGTCCCCCAGCAGTCTAAGCCTATAGCAGCATAGCTATCAATGGTTCAGAGCTACCTGAACCAGTCGTAACTGAAGGCTCTGTCATAAAGGAAAGTCTTAAGCCTGGACTTAAACGTAGTTAAAGTGTCTGGTGGCTGGTTCAACAGTAGAGGAGCCCGGTAACTAAAGGCTCTACCTCCCAGTCTGTTTTTATTGATGCTGGGAATCACTAAAAGACCTGCATTCTGGGAGCGGAGTGCTCTGGTCGGACAGTAGGGACTAATGAGCTCTTTCAAATAGGATGGAGCTTCATCATTGAGAGCCTTATAAGTCAGCAGAAGGATTTTGAAGTCGATTCTAGATCCTACAGGAAGCCAGTGGAGAGAAGCTAAAGTGGGAGAGATGTGTTCTCTCTTCTTAACTCCCGTCAAAACCCTCGCTGCAGCATTCTGGACCAGCTGGAGACTCTTTAGGGAGTATTTAGGACATCCTGACAGGAGAGAGTTGCAGTAGTCCAGCCGAGAAGTGATAAATGCATGCACCAGTTTTTCAGCATCACTCTGGGAAAGGATATTCCTAATCTTAGCGATACTTCGCAGATGGAAGAAGGCGGTCCTAGTCACATGCTTTATGTGGCGGGGAGGGGTGGCCTGGGGCTCCCCGTGTCCTGGGGGTTTCTGGGTGCTCTGGTGGCCTGGTCCTGACCTACTTGCTATCCTGGACTGGGGGTGTGATGTCCTGGCCCCCCCACATCAGCTACAGCCAGCTACACACAGCATCCAAGACAAACCGTTGCACACACACATACACACACACACACACACACACATACACACGCGTATACACGCATGCGGCACACAACTGACCCATAAACACACACTCAGACATTTATCTAAAAATCATATTAAACCAAATGGTAAGCCTGCACCGGAAATTCTGCAACCAATGTTTTTTCCTTTTCTCCTCTCTGTTGTTTTTGTTACTTTTTCTTTGTTTGTTTGTTTGTTTTTTGTTTTTTTCTGCTATTGCTGTTGTTGTTTTTGTCTCTCCCCTCCCCCTTGTCTTCCCTATTCTGTCCCTGTTCTCTCTTTCTATCCACTCCTGAGCCTCAGTCCGGTAGCTTTATCAATGAACCAATACCATTCCTAATAAAATTAAACATAAATGGCAATAGGAGGAGTTTATCAGATTCCTCCTATGCAGAGTAAAACTGCTTCAGTACAACAAGGCACCAGGGACATTGATGCTGCTTGCCCCAGCTACTGAACAGGACAGGTTAAAAAAAAAAAAAGACTGGTTTAATGTGATGCATGAAATTTATGTCAAGGAAAAATTAACATTCGCCTTGAGATTCAAGATGGATCAATTTGCAGAATGCTGGAAAGGATGGATTGATTTCATTGGCCCACGTAGATCAGACTTCAGGTCTGGCATAATGGAACATCGCTTGTAATGTACCCCCATGTCCTTTCTGTGCTACACGCCCCTTTTCATTTTATATATTTTATTTAATCTTTACTTAGGTTCCTTATCCTTTCTTTTTCTGTTTTCCCAATTTTCACAATATCACTTATACAGAAATAAGCGTACAAAGTATACAATTCTGTATATGTTGGCTTAAAACTTAAAAAGACAATAAAAAAAAAGAAACAGGGCTCACATTACAAAATACGATACAAAATAAAGATGAAAGAAAATCAAAAATCAGAGATGTAAAAATCAAATATTCTTAATTTTCTTCGTTAATATGCAGACATACAAGTTATTGCTGCATTAGTACGAAATAAAATGCTCCTTTCTTTGAAAAAAATAAATGTGTATTTTTTTTCCCTTATTTAGACTACAGTGCAACTACAAATGTAAAATTTCAATTGAAAAAAGGGCTTTGTTGTTTTAAACAACAAGCACAACTACATTCTTGAATGAAAAGGAAAGCAAATATAAAATAATCCTCAGGGATGCAGTCGAATCCAGATCTATAATGTCTGACCTCAGTGAACTGTAATATTTAGACTTCAACAGGTGCACATTACTTCTACCTTGCTCACCGCAGTGTACGGTGTTGTGTACCGACATAGTTTGCACACGGTTTTTGTTTTATCCACAATCTTCTCACCGTTGCTTGTCTTTTACATGGGAAGCCAAAATAAGTTCATACAGCCGATTTGTTCCATGAAGGAGCATCCACTACTTGCTCGACCTCGTCTTCCTCCATTTAGAAATAATTGTTTTGCTTCTTCTTGTTCTTGTTCTTCTTCTTCTTTCTTCTTCTTCTTTGTGTGGGAGGAGAGTGAGTGGAGGAGCAGAGTGGGAGAGAGAGTTTTGGCTTCTTTTCCCTTTTTTCTGTCCTTTTTTCTCTTTGTTCTTTTGGTGGTGGCTTGTGTGGGTGTTTGTGTTTGTACTGGTTTAGTTTTGAGTTTAGTTTATCTTTTTGTTAGTGTGTTTTCTGGCTGGCCTGTGGCTGGCTGGGCGCTGGTTAGGAGCCGTCAAGGCCACTGACAGCCTGTCCAAGCTGTCATGGAGACATGGTGTCAAGGTGGGCACTGGCTCCATGTACAGTGTGGAGGAGGTGGCGCTGGCTGTGGGGGAGCTGGTTGGGCACAGAAATCCGCCTCCCGGATGAACAAGGTGGTGGTGCTTTTATTGGAGAAGGTGAAGCAGCCGAACAGGCTGGTGGAGACAGGGATCACGGTAAACGGGCTGTTCAAGCCGGTGCTGCCGCTGATGCAGCCCGCGACCTAGATCACCCTGTCAAATGTGCCGCCGTTCATCAGCGATAGTTTCCTCATTAATGAGCTGTCCCGCCATGGGAAGGTGGTGTCTCTCGCGAGAAAGGTGCTGTCTGGGTGTAAGTCACCATTATTGAAACACGTCATGTCTCACCGCAGACAGGTCTTTATGATTTTAAATAATAGAGCAGAGGAGTTTAACTATCGCTTCATGGTGTGGACAGACAGGTGGCTATAAACTACCCGCTGTTCGCTACCTCCTTCCTGTTAAAATGCTTTGGCTGTGGGGAGGAGGGACACCTGGTCAGAGCCTGTCTGAACTGGGCCAGCTCGGCCAAGGCGCGCCCCCCCCCCCCCCGCAGTGCTTGGTGCCGGGCACGGCGCTGGACTCCCGCCACGGCACAGCAGGGGGTGAACGGAGCCGAAAGAGAGAGGCGGGTGGAGCAGAGTGAGCACAGGGAGGTGAGTGAGGAGGGGGGGGGGTGAGACCGGGAAGATTGGTGACACAGGTGAGGTGGTGGGGGAGACAGGTGAGGTGGTAGAGATGTCAGGTGAGAGGGACAGTAATATGAGTAAGGCAGGCAAGGCAGGAGGTTTAGTGGAGGAGATTGATAAAGTTAATGAGGCAGGTGAGATGGTGGAAGAGACAGGTGAGGCTGTGGAGGAGACAGGTGAGGCTGTAGAGGAGACAGCTGAGTCAGGTGAGATGGTGGGTGATAAGAGTGAGACAGGTAAAGGTTGGTGAAACAGGTGAGATGGCAGACAAACAGTGTGAGGCTGTTGATGATATTGTGTGCCCGGCATGTCTGAAAGTGTGTCTGAGAGTATATGTGTCTTGAGAGTGTGTGTGCATCTGAGAGTGTCTGTGCATACACCTACTCCTGCACAGCAGTGCAGTATGCGTAAGAGCACGCTGTCTGCAGTGGGGGGTTGTAAAGTCTGGCTGGCTGGAGGCCCCATCAGCCACCAGTGCAGACAGTGACAGTGACGCAGATGCATATCTGTCTGACTGCATTGATGTGTCTAACATTACCATTGCAAGTCAAGTAAAAAATGTACAAGAAAAAAGTTTGAAGCTGTTCTTACATCAAACAAAGGGCATAAAAGGCCTGAACATAGAACAACATTTTCCAGGCTACAGTTTATCAATTCAGCATAAAAATGTTATCAAGGCAAGGCAAGGCAAGGCAATTTTCAAGAATAAAGCCACCTCTTATCTAACCAATAAAGAGGTTTTTAGATGAAAACAATTAATGGGCAAGGCAAGAAAAGAGCTTAATTTTTAACAACATGGCTGCCTTGATTTTATTTTTTTTGATCTTTTTAGTGCCAGTGCTTTTAACCTCTCCCTTATGGATTCCTTTAGAGCAGGGGCGTTAAACATGAATGCCGCCAGAGTGGCAGAGAAACGGGTTTTGGTGTTTGACACATCAAGGAGGAATAAGATTGATATATGGTTTTTTACAGCGATGTGGGCAATGCACCTGACTGGGACAAAGAGTGAGAGGGACAGGTGGTCCTGAGTCACCATAGTTCTGCAAGTGGGGGTTGGGGCTCCTGCTCTCAAGATCATTCACCCCTTCAATGCTAGAAGTGGAGCATGTAGAACCAGGGAGATGTCTTTTAGTAAAAGCACGTTTTAATTAACAGACTTTTTAAAAAATCAATATTTATGCCCCAACTAACGGAACAGAGAGGAAGAGCTTTTTAGAAGAACTTAGCATGAAACTGAGCAGCTGTGGTTTAGAGGATTTTTTTAATCTTGGGTGGGGATTTTTACAGTACAGAAAATGGTTTTTAGATCTAAACCATGCAGAGCCTCATCCAGGGTCCCAACACGTTCTGAAGCAGCTGGTCCACTCCCGTGGCCTCATGGATGTGTGGAGGTGGATGCATGCAGACTGCCAGCAGTATACATGGTCCCACTTGGGAGAAGGCAGGGTTTTTATGCCTACGCTTGACTGTTTTTATTGTTTAAGAATCATTTTAATGTTTGCAAAAGCTGCAGCATTACACCAGCTGTTTTTACTGATTATCCATTGGTTTTATGTAATGTTTCTATAAAAATATTTTACCAAAGAGCACCAACTGGCATTTTAATTTGGTTTTAACTTTTGATAAAGGTTTTAGAGAGGCTTTTAATTACTTTTTAGACTAGTTTTAGAGCTGTATACTCTCAATGTCACACGCAATGCATGCAGATCTATTAGAGAGCTGGAGAGTGAGATCACGGACTGTGAGACATTGAGTGCGTCCACAGAAAATCAAGGATATGTTGAAATCCTCAAGTCCAAAAAAATTGCCTTAAAAGACCTGCTGGGTACTAAAGTGCAAGGTGCATTGGTCCAGTCACAGGTCCAGAATATCACTGAGATGGATGCTCCCTCCAGCTTCTTCTTTGGCCCAGAAAAGCAGCACGGACAGAGGAAATAGTCACTCCCTGCTGTGAGACACGGGGCAGGAGCTGACAGAGCCTGGCCAGCTCAGAAAGCACACCACAGATTTTTATTCCTCCCTCTACTCGAGTGAGTACGAGGAGAGGACAGACCTATTCGAGGAGTTTTGTGGCGAACTACCTCAAGTCTCAGAAGCAACAAGCGACCTACTCGATAGGCCGCTTCAAAAGCTGGAGCTTTACGCTGCCCTGCTAAAAATGTAGGGATGGCGGGCTCCTGGCATTGACAGCCTCACAGTTGAGTTTTACAAAGCTTTCTGGGACATTTTAGCAGTTGATATTTTAGAGGTTTTTAATGAGAGCTTGGCCTCAGCTTCATTACCAGTATCATGCCGCAGGGCCGTTGCAGCCCTCCTGCCAAAGAAAGGCAACCCTCAAGACATAAGGAACTGGTGCCCTGTGTCACTCCTCTACACAGATTACAAGATATTATCAAAAGTTCTAGCTATCAGGCTAAGGGAGTCCATGGAAGAGGTCATCCACCATGACTAGACCTACTGTGTACCCGGCAGGTCTATGGTGGACAATGTCCATTTAATTCGGGATGTTTTGGACATCTCCAGCCTTTTGGGGCTTATCACTGGGCTGATTTCGCTAGACCAGGAAAAGGTATTTGACCATGTTGAACACTGCTTTCTGTAGAAAACCACGGAGAGGTTTGGGTTCCACACAAGTTTTATTGCCAAGATCCAGGCATTGTATGGAGGCATTGAGTCTATACTGAAGCTGAACGGCAGTCTGTGTGCTCCCTTCAGGGTATGTAGAGGCATCCGGCAGGGCAGCGCTTTGTCCGGCATGCCCTATGCATGCTCCATCAAACCCCTCCTCTGCAAAATATGCTCAAGCATTGCTGGTTTGGTTTTACCTGGTTTTAATAAGAACATTGTTTTATCCGCTTATGCTGACGACCTTACAGTAATGATAAAAAAATCAAAAAGATGCTGACATTTTATATAAATTAATTGACTCTTTCAATGTTTTGTCTGCTGCGAGGGTACACTGGAATAAGAGCGAAGCTCTCGCTGTCGGTCAGTGGAGTGGTGGTCTCCCAGTGCTAACCCCAGAACATGCTCTGGAAGAGGTCAGGAATTAAATATCTGTGAGTATTCCTGGGAGACAAAAACGTAGTTCAAAAAAACAGCAGCTCTGTTTTTAATTGATTTTAAAATGTATACATTTTAATGGGATACCTCCTTTTTATAAAAATGTTTTTATGTCACGGGCCCGTTTTAAGAGCAGTTCAGGTAAGAGCTCTAACTCTCTGTTTTGGCTTTTAAATCAACCTGTTATCTATGGTGCCAGATTAGACATCTCCTGTGAGGCCATGCTGGGCTTGACGACAGCACTGCTCCGCTCCAGGATTCTACAATTAAAACAGGTGGTGGATGCAGCTGGACCGGTGCTAAAAACATGCTGAGGCATTGGTGATGCCCCTGGGGGTCCGATCCACTAGGACAATACAGAGAGTCCTTGAGCTGAGGAAAAGGAGACTCACAGAAGCAGAGAGACTTCTCCTTGCAAAGTATGGCAGAAGGACAGAACCCAACCAAAGAAATCCTTTCCCCGATCTCCACCTGACCCCCATCTTGGAGAAGCCTCTGGCCCGATGCTGGAGAAGGCCAGAGCAACAAACCTCCACACCGAGAACAAAAAGACCCTGTATTATAACTGTGTGAAGGTGATCTGCAGGAGAGGACTTGAAAAGAGAGCATTGTGCTCATGTCCAGCTCCATGCTGGAAAGTTCTCTACCCCACCCCCCAACCAAAAAACAGACTGCAGACCTCCAGTGGAGGATACTACATGGTGCAATGCTGTTGTCTCTGTTTTTAACCCTGCTGTTTCAAACGCCTGTCAATTCTATGGTCACCCTGAAACACTTTTTAATGTTTTTATCAAGCGTGAGAGACTTTCGGGTTTCCTCACTCATTTAACTCAGGTTTTTAAGTAATTTAATGTGCAGTTCTCTGAAAAAAACATTCATTTATGGTGCTATGGAAAGGAAAAAAGTAAAAAGAAATGGCAGCTCCTCAACTTTGTTTCTGGCACAGCAAAGCTGACCATATACATGTCCAAGAGAAACAGAGTTGAGGAGCGTTCAGGTTAGGACGCACCTTCAGTGTGGTGCAGCAACGTGAAGTGCAGATGGAGGCTGGAGTTTGTTTTTTATAAAATCTCTGGTGACCTGCAAACTTTTATCAATACCTGGTGTCATAATGATATTTTGTGCTCTATTAAAGACAACAACATTTTACACTTTACTCATTAAAAAAAAAAAAATTATTGACAAATATTGAAAAATAAAGTGTTTTAAATGTGTTGTTTTTAATAGTGCTTTTAAGTTTGAGAACTGTACAGTTTTATGTCTCAAATAAAGTTGTGTTAAAAAATCAAAAATCTTTGAATTTCATTTTGCATATTTTACACACACACACACACACACACACACACACACACACACACACACACACACACACACATATATATATATATATATATTATATATATCAAATATTAGTTTGGTTTTTTTTTTGTTTATGCTGTCTGGTTTCTGAATTGTACCAAGGTGCTTGTTTCCTCGGATTTATAGATATCTTTTTAGTGGGGCAATTGGCAATTGAGTCCAAAGTTGTTCTTAAGGTGCTCTGATGCACTATCGATGAAATGATCAATTTGGGAGTGACTAAGGTCGACATCAGTGTCCTCCGTTACAATGGGATTTGACACTGAATTTAGCACCAATAGAATTGCTTCCTTAAATCCAGCCACAGCCTGATCAGACAAACATCTGGAAACTACAGTTTTCCTGAGTGGTGTGTAATCGATTAGTACAAAATTTAAAAGTGATTATTTGATGGTCAGACAAAAGCGCGTTCTGTGGAAATACAACTAGATGTTGGGCTTCAATTCCATATGTTAGAATGAGGTCAAGCGTGTGGTTGTGATGGTGAGTGTATTCATGGACAGACTGATGGAAACCAATTCAGTCTAGAAAAGAGAGAAATGCAGTACCCAGACTGTCGTTATCAACATCCACATGAATATTGAAGTCACCTACAATAATGACTTTATCTGATTTGAGAACTAAACTGGATATAAACTCTGAGAATTCAGATAAGAATTTAGAGTGAGGACCAGTAGGGCAGTACACAATAATAATAAAAAAGCGGCTGTAGAGCTTTCCAGGCTGGATAAACGTCTGTCAAAAATGGCAGCAACTCCACCTCCTCGGCCAGAGCCTTGAGGAATATGAATGTTCATGAGACTGGGAGAAGTGGATTCATTTAGACTAACATACTCATCATCACGCAGGTCATGGCCTGATGGAGCTAAGAGGACCCTAACCCTACCTAACCCTAACCAAAAAGCAGAGATGACATTCTCCCGCCACCAAACTCGACCCCCTCCACCACCCAGCTGCGCCTAGAAATTCAGTCCATAAAGGTTATGAACAGAACAGGTGACAAAGGGCAGCCTTAGCAAAGTCCAACTCTCACCAGGAACAAGTCTGACTGACTGACAGCAACGCAGACAAGACTCTCACTCCTTCGGTAGAAAGACTGAACGGCCCTTTGTAAGGGCCCATCCACCTCATATTCCCGGAGTACCCCCCACAGGGTGCTCCTGGGAACACAGTCATAAGCCTTTTCCAGATCCACAAAATACATGTGGACTGGTTGGGCAAACTCCCATGCCCCCTCCAGCACCCTCGCAAGGGTGAAGAGCTGATCCACAATTCCACGGACAAAAACCACACTGCTCCTTCTCAATCTGAGTTTCGACTATTGCCCTGACCCTCCTCTCCAGTACCCTGGTGTAGACCTTTCCAGGGAGGCTGAGGAGTGTGATCCACCAATAGTTGGAACACACCCTCTGGTCCCCTTTCTTAAAGATGGTGACCAGTCTGCCACTCCAAAGGCACCACCCCCAATGTCCATGCAGTGTTGCAGAGACGTGTCAACCAAGACAGACCCACAACATCTAGAGCCTTGAGATACCCAGGGTGGATCTCATCCATCCCTGGAGTTCTGCTCAGTTGCTTAACTGACTCGGCGACTTCTGACTTCTGAGATTGGACAACCCCCCAAAACTCTGGCTCCTCCATGGAATAGGTGTTGTAGGATTGACGAGTTTCTCAAAGTGTTCCTTCTACCGCCATATTATCTCCCCAGATGATGTCAGCAGCCTCCCGGGCAAGTTCCCGCCTTCCCCCCCCTGAGATGACCAACGGTTTGCCAGAACCCACCGATAGTCATCGTCCATGGCCTCACCGAACTCCTCCAATACCTGAGTTTTTTCCTTGCTGACTGCCATGGCTGCAGACCGCTTGGCCTGCCAGTACCAGTCGGCAGCCTCTTGAGACCCACAGCCCAACCATGCCCTGTAAGCCTTCTTCTTCAGCCTGACGGTTCCCCTCACCTCTGGTGTCCACCAGCAGGTTTGAGGATTACCACCGCGACCGGTCCTAGCTGCCTTACGGCCACAGCTCACGACAGCTGCCTCGATAATGGCAGAGTGGAACATGGCCCATTCGGACTTAATGTCCTCCACTGCCCCTAGGATGTAGTCAAAGCTCTGCCGGAGGTGGGAGTTGAAGATCATTCTGACAGGTTCTTCCACCAGGTGTTCCCAGCAAACCCTTACTACTCGTTTGGGCCTGCCAGATCTGTGTGGCGTCTTCCCCTGCCACCTCCTTCTGCTGACTTATAAGGCTCTTAATGATAACGCTCCATCCTATCTGAAAGAGCTAATTATTCCTTACTGTCCAACTAGAGCCCTCTGCTCCCAGAATGCAGGTCTGTTATTGACTCTCACTATCTCTAAAATCAGACTGGGAGGTAGAGCCTTCAGTTACCGGGCTCCTTTACTATGAAACCAGCTTTCTCCATGGGTCAGAGAGGCAGACACTCTAACAACATTTAAGTCTAGGCTTAAGACCATCCTCTAAAACAGAGCTTTCAGTTAGGGATGGTTCGTGTAGCTCTGAACCATTTTATTGCTATGCTGCTAGAGGCTTAGACTGCTGGGGGACACATCTGGTTACATAGAGCCCTCTCCTCTCCTCTCCTCTCCCCTCCTCTCCTCTCCTCTCCTCACATTTTGAACTGTCATTATTATTATCTGCTGCACTTTGTAGTTTGGCCTTGTTGTCTCGCAGTCTCTTTGTGTTTCCACAGATCCACCAGAGATAGCCTGCGTTCCCCTCCCATGAACCAGTCTGCCATCCAGTCCTCACATTAAACTGGCCCGCTCTCCCTGCTTCCATTGCCTACCAGAATCTTCCTTCTTCAGCTGTTGTTAACATTTCCATGTTTCCCACATTCTGTATGATAAACTGCCTCTTGCCCGTAGCCGCTGGGATAGGCTCCAGCCCCCTGACCCTTAACAGGAATAAGGGAAAGACAATGGATGGATGGATGGATGTGAGGGTCTAAGGGCAGATTATGTTGTTATGATTCCATGTTAAGCCCTTTGAGACAAACTGTTTGTAAAAATTGTCTTTACAAATAAAATTGCCTTGCCTTGCTTCAGACTTTTTTGAACAAATAGATTTAAGTGGAGCGACAGTATCAAGGATGTTTTGACAAGAGGAGAGGAACAGAGAGATTATCTCCTCTGTATTAAAACATAAGGAGGATCCTCAGTCAGCGATAACATTATTAATGGCAGCTGAGAACTGAACAACAGTGGATAGGTTAAGCGTATAACCAATACAAGCGGGAGTGCACTGTTTAGCAATATTACTTGGGAGAGAAAACTGAAATAAAACAGGTATGTGATGAAGCAGCTTGGATCACATATTTCAACGTTACAAACAGGTAAACCATAAGATAAGACCAGAACCTGCCCTAGCCATTTTTCAAACAAACAATAGGGACCAATGGCTTCAAGGAAAAAATTTTTTTTTTATATATTAACAGGACTTTTTTAAAAGGAAAATATCAAGAATGAATAACTTATTAAATATTAACTACCTGCCCTTTTGGAAACATTATTAACATTATTAACAAAGTCACTCAGTCCTCCTTGTGACAGCAAATGTTTTTGCTTCAAACATGTATTGATAAGGTGTTATGTTCAACAGAATTAGTTTAAGGCCATAGGCTGTATGTCAGTGAGGGTAGCTGGATTGCTGGATGTGGTGGCACTGGATGATGATTGACCTGCAGCTTTATACAAAAATACAGAGCTGTCATGGTGTGGGGATGAGGAATAGACCCAAATGCAGACGGAGACAAGGAGTGTTCACAAAAAGGGGTATTTAATAATCCAAAGACAAGTACAACCAAGGACTGAAAGCACCAACTAAGGTGCAAGTACAAAGTGCAAAGGAAAAACGCAAAGTAGCCACATAAGGAGGTCAACAGGAGCGGCTGGAGTGGCGACAGCCAGGACCCTCCGCAGCTGGACTGGAGTGGAGGAGTAGAACAAATAACTACGGCATCCTGCTGCACCAGCTGTGTTCAGCTCCTTAAGTTCAAACTTAGTCCAAACTAAGTTCAAAATTAGTTATACTTAAATTGTGATTTATGCATTTCTGAAATCAAATATTGTACCATTGAGATAAGATAACAACATAACTCTAAGTAACAACTAAATAGTTACACACATGCTGCTTGGCTAGGTGTAAGTCATAAAATGTCACAGAACTCACTAATAGTAAAACATTTCTGCCACACAGCACAATTTTTTCTTGAGCCTAATTGCTGCCAATTTGCAACCCAGTAATCCAGTGTAGACCTAATTGATTGATAAATTTCAATACCAATCTATTTCACAACAATGTGCTATGATGCCAAGTGGCGTTCACATCTCTGGTGCAAGCCAGTGAGTGCAGAAATTTGTTTTTGTGGATAAGTTAGCCGTTATCACTGATATTTGTCAGTGAAATTTCGGCACATGAAGGAGCAGTTACCCAGATAGTTAGCTTTTGCCTTGCCAGTCAGTCTTATATCCTTCAATCTGTAATGTTAAATGATTCCAACAGCTATTGTAGCATTATTATATAGCATTAGTTTTATTACTACTTAGCTAGCTACCTGCTCCAATGAAACATCTAACAATGTTACACGCTTGGACCTTTTCATTTTTATGAAATGCAGCTAAACAGTAAATATCTGCCTATCTTGACCCAAACACAGACTTGGATGCACATTATTTATATTGGACAAATAAAATGCATCCTATGAAGCTACTGAATTTTTTCCCTATAAAAATATATCATAAATAGTCTGAGCCAGCTTTTCAATTATTATCAGGTGTAGTATGTTGAAAGGGAGGTCCTAGATGTACTGCTAGGTGCAATAAGAGTGAACCTAATGGTTTTTTTTCAACAATAAAAAATTATGGAAAATACACTAGGCAATGAAGCCACTGATATTTATCTTTGTGTCCACTTTCGGTTTTACACTTTGTAGACAGACCCTCGGCGCTCGACCAAAAGCAGAATGTTCATGAGGAAGCATTCTATTTGTCCATGTAAATAAATTACATTTAGATAGTTTTTTCAGGCGAAAACTGTGTTGTAGGTTATTGTCCATGGTTAGATAGAGCTGCCTAATGTGTAATGAAAACATTTTGCCGATGACTTATTGAACCACAAAACGCAAATCTGTCAATTTCTGTCTAACTTTACTGGAGAACAATGAATCAGGTGAGAGCGACCCAACTCGAATGAGTTCAGCTCAAAGCTTGAGAAGGAGGAGAGCTGCTTGCAATAAAAGTTTTTTCTTAAAAACAGTTGCTATTCCTCCTCCTCGACTGGTTGTCCTCAGGTACTTAAAGTATGTACAATTAGACGGTAATAGTTCATAGAAGATGTGTGTGTGTGTGGGGGGGATGGGCTGGATCTCCTCATCTGAGCCGACCACAGGTACCAGCCAGGTGTCGATAGGATCCACGGATCGGCAAGAAGCGAAGACCCGATCCGTTTTCAGCCAGAAAAGACTTAGGAGATAGTATCAAACAGGCTTTCAGCTTCGGCAGCCAGGCACTGCGTTTACCCCTGCATCTATGACGCTTCCTCCAGGGAGGTGGAGCCAGTGCACAGTTCAGGTGAGCAGGTATTCCTGATAGGAGCTTGGACAGAAAGTTTTCTGTCTACCATGATCAAACTTGATCAAACACCAGTAGGGAGTTGACATTTTCAGAAACAAGCGATGGAAACAGCACAAAGAACAAAAAAAGTTGGCAGCGGCAGATTGCAGGCCATCATGTGTCAATCGACCAGTATTAATCAGGTCCGTGGAGTTGACCAGATTCCCTTGCATCAGGAAAGCCACAAACTAACCACTTTTATCACTCACTCCATTTGGGAGTTACACCTCCTGCCAACTCCTTTTTGGCAGAAACATTACAAGGGCAGGAAGGATCAGAAGTCTATATGATGACTGTTCATCAAGAAACTGAGGAGACCCAGGATAGACATCTGGACCAGGTGCTGGAGTTCCAGAGGCACCCAGTCTCAAACTAAATAAAGACAAGAGTTAGTTCAGACTGCAGCAGATTGGTTTTTGAGGGCACACCTTCCACAGTGTTGCGAGACCTGACCCAGTGAAAGTGGAGGAATTGAAATTTTCCCACCACCCCAAAATGTGTCAGATCTCAAGTGGTCCCTGGGGATGGTCAGCAACATGGCAAAATATATCCAGAACTCTCCACATAAGGACAACTGCTGTCAAACTGTCAAAGACAAAGGTGGAATGGATTTGGAGACCTTTTCAATTGATTGTCCTTTTAAGACTAAAAACAGCCTTAGCATCAGCACCCATACTCTTCTATGATGCTAACAGGCTCAGGATGGTATTGGCTGATGCCAGCAGCTATGGGCTTGGATGAGTAATGTTACAGCAGCATGATGTTGACTAGAACCCTGTGGCCTATTGCTCCAGGAGGCTCACTGATGCAGGGACCAAGTATGCACAAATAGAGAAAGAATGCTAGTGTGTAGGTATGTGAACACATTGAGAAATATCTATTGGCACTTGAAAGCTTTAAACTAATCACTGGACTTAAGCCCTTGGTGCCCCTAACGAATGATAAAGACCTCAACAATGTCCCCATAGGTGCCACAGACTGCTGATGAGATTAATGCACTTTCCATTGGCACATTAGCAGTTGTAGATGCTCTTTCCAGAGGCCCAGTGCAGGGTGTGGTAGACTAGAGGTTCACTGACTAGGGCTGGGTTTAAAAAGTCAATAGAATCAATTTTAATCGATCTCCCTTTAAATGGTTCATAAAATCCAATGATCGATCTTTTAACTTGAGCAATTTTTTCTTCATTGGACATACGGAGAAGCAGCATGAAGTATCAACCCTCCTAGTCTTGCGTGATCAGCATATAGTGCTGCTTTCCACAAAGATCTTGTGAGATGTTACTGCCAGCAGTAAAGCAAACATGGCGAGTCCATCTCTCAGGCACCGCTGACGAGTTTAAAAGCTGATGTTTGGAAGTATTTCGGATTTAACAAGTTGGAAGAAAATGATGAGTTGGACAAAAAACAAGTAAGATGCAAAACATGCGATGGGAAGGTAAAATACAGTGGCAACACAACGAATATTCGCAATCATTTGACAAGATGTCACCCAGAAACACAGTCAGCACGGCTCAAACAAACCAGCTTGGAGCAGGTACTGGTGGCCATTTTACCAGCAAACTCTCAACGTGCAGAGAAAATAACCGAGGCCATTGCAATTTTATATGCAAAGACATATGACCACAGTCTCATTAAAACTGTGGAGCCACACTATGTTTTGCCTACACAAAAACAATTAAGTGAGATGACAATCCCAAGCATGTATGCATGTTTGGAAGAAAGCAATTCTTGAGTTTAATTCTTAATGTAAACATATTTTTTAATAATGTAACAGGCCAAAAGGTTACTTGTTAAATTTACAGGATTATTTTAACTGAAATCCCTGACTGAATCGATACTGAATCGGATCGGTGTCGAATCTTGAGTCAAATGGAATAGTGACCTTGTCATATCAAATCAAATCAATCTGGAAAATCTGAATCAATACTCAGCCCTAACACTGACATAGCTGCACACATCAACTCTATCCTGAGCCAATCCCAGCTTCTGTATGAGCTCAGAGACTGCACCCGCCACATACCCCAAGCTACGGCTAGTGAGCCAAATCATCCTCTCAGACTGGCCAGATTTTAAAAGAAAATATCAGAGACGGTCAGAGACTTCTATAGGGTGAGAGGAAAGTTGTTTGTGGTCAATGGGTTAGTTATCTGGGGAAACTGCATTTATTTAAAAACTTTATTTTAATTGTTTTTTTTGTGGAAAAAAACACAAACATATACAGGTGCTAGTCATGTAATTAGAATATCATGAAAAAGTTTATTTATTTCAGTAACTCCATTCAAAAAGTGAAATTGTGTTATGTAGACATTCATTACAGACTGATGTATTTCAAGTGTTTTTCTTTTAATTTTGGTGATTATAACTGACAAGTAATGAAAATCACCAATTCTGTATCTCAGAAAATTAGAATATTGTGAAAAGGTTCAATATTGAAGACACCTGGTGCCACACTCGAATCAGCTAATTAACTCAAAACACCTGCAAAGGCCTTTAAATCGTCTCTCAGTCTAGTTCCATAGGCTACACAATCCTGGGGAAGATTACTGACTTGACAGTTGTCCAAAAGATGACCATTGACACCTTGCACAAGGAGGGCAAGACACTTAAGATCATTGCTAAAGAGGCTGGCTGTTTACTGAGCTCTGTGTCCAAGCACATTAATAGAGAAGTGAAGGAAAGGATGTGGTAGAAACAAGTGAACAAGCAATAGGGATAACTGCACCCTGGAGAGGATTGTGAAACAAAACCCATTAAAAAATGTGGGGGAGATTCACAAAGAGTGGCCTGCAGCTGGAGTCAGTGCTTCAAGAACCACCACGCACAGACGTGTGCAAGACATGGGTTTCAGCTGTCACATTCCTTGTGTCAAGCCACTCTTGAACAGGAGACAGCGTCAGAAGCATCTTGCCTGGGCTAAAGACAAAAAGGACTGGACTGCTGCTGAGCGGTCCAAAGTTCTGTTCTCTGATGAAGTAAATTTTGCATTTCATTGGAAATCAAGGTCCCAGAGTCATCATCATCAAGTCCCTTAAACGACCGTGTGTGATTTGCATGTTGAGTTGAAACTATTGACGCTATTTGCTCCTCCTCTACCTGCTTTGTGGTAAGTGTGACCTCACTTCCTGTCCGTGCATTGCTGAATTTAGAGCTTTGCTTTGTTGCGCTAGCTAAAGTGTGATCATCCCTGCTAATTCCTTATTTGTTGACTAATTACCTGCCAAAACTACATATCTATTTGCTTTATTTGGCCGAAGTTTAAAGACCATCTATCTTGAAAGCGCTTGCTTAGAGTGTAAACTCTCCATTCTGAGCAAGCGATGGCTTCCCTCTCTCGCTCTCCTCTTTCCTGCTCAGTGTGCCACATGTTCAGTTACTCCTGTGCCTCCTTCAGTGATACTGATAAGTGTGTTAAAGGTAGTTTGTTTGTAGCATTGGAGGCGAGGCTTAGCGAGGTTGAATTGGACCTGCGGCGGCTCCGCACTGATGGATCCAAGCAGCTCCCGAGTGGTTGGGAAACCAGGGCGGCTGGGTGACTGTCTGAAGGAAGCATAGTCCTAAGCAGAAGCCTGCTGTCAGTGACCAACCACCAATTCACGTCTTGAATAGGTTCTCCCCACTTGGCGACACACCCACCGAGAAAACAACTCTGGTAATTGGAAGTTCCATTCCGAGAAACATGAAATTAGTGACACCGGCGACCATCGTCAAGTGCATTCCAGGGGCCAGAGCGGGCGATGTCGAGTCAAATTTGAAACTGGCTAAAAGTAAACGTAAATATGGTAAAATCGTTATTCACGTTGGTGGTAATGACATCTGACTGCGCCAGTCGTAGGTCACAAAAATTAATATTGAGTATTTGTGTACATTTGCGAAGACAATGTCAGACTCCGTGGTGTTCTCTGGACCCCTGCCTAATCGGACCAGCAATGACATGTTTAGCTGCATGTTGTCATTCAACTGCTGGCTGTCGAGATGGTGTCTAGAAAACCAAGTGGGCTTTATAGACAACTGGAAAACTTTCTGGGGGAGACCTGGGGCCTCATGTATCAATACTTGCGTGGATCTCATACGAAAAAACTGCGGTCACAAGAATCGCAAAAGTTGCGTACGCACAAAAAAATCCGGATGTATCAATTTTTTTTTAAACAAAACTTTATTGAAGATATGAAAATACAAACTCTCAAAGAGGATAATAAACACAGATCAAATTAAATACAATATAAAAATAACTAAAAATTGGGATTTTGAAAGGAAACAAAAACAAAGTGCAGTAAAAATTAAATGGTGCATATAAATTACAAAGTAAATTAGGCATTTAAATTCACATAACGGAGCATAAAGACAGGTATTTTAAAATTAGAACAACAAGTAGTGCGCAATATCCATACTTATTTTTCTAGCATTTCTGTTATTTTCTGCTTTTTTGAGGCATGGGAAAAACAACTTTAACTCATTAATAAATCCAGTGAGGGAGGGCTTACTATTTCTCCATTTGGCACAATGGATATGATATTTACCCAGTAGTAAGATGATATTCGTAATATCTGAAACTGAACCATCCAAATCATCCATGAAGAAAATAATGACACAATTCAAAATGTGGAATATCACTGATTTTAAGCGATATCCAATTTTTTATGTCTGTCCAGAAACAATGAGACATAGGACATAGAAAAAACAAATGATCCAGTGTTTCGTCATCATTATTGCAGAAGGAACATTGATCCACCTCAAATTTAAATCTTTTTTTAAGAAATTCTGCCGTAGGACAGATCTTGTTAATGATTTTGAAATGTGTTTCTTTAACTTTAGGCAAAATAGGGCCATTTAATAAATTTAGAATATGCTTTGTTTAATGTGGTTGAATTTACCAAACTAGAATTATGCCAAATTATCCTTCTGCAATAATCATAAAACAATCTGTATTTAAATATATTACTAATGAATTTGTTACCACATTTTTTTCTCAGTCAGAACACATCCTTCTAGCAAGAGATTTGGTAATACTGTTGAAGCATTATTACACTCTAAAAAGTTCTGAATCAGGTGAATTAAAGGTACAGGAATTACACAACACATTTTGCTGAATTCTCTTTGAGAACAATGTAAATTATATTTTCCTATGAATTCTGTGTAACATAAAAGGGTCCCTTTACAATCCATTAAGTCAGTTACTGGGCTTCTCTCTACTCCTCTCTGTCCTCCTATATTTGTCTTACATTAATCATACTCATACATATTACTAACTCATCTTCTTCTCCGGAGCCTTCGGGCTCCCCTCATCCCAGATCTGCTGCTGGAGGAGGCTGCAGACCTGAAGAGGCTCAAGCTGCCACCCGTAGCTCCACCTGCTCACGTCCCCGTCTGTCTATCAGTCTCTTCCTTTTCTCTCTCTCTTTATCTCTGTCCCACTCTTTCCTTCTGTATATCTGTCTTCCTCCATTATCTGTCTTTGTCTCTGCCCCGCTCTCCTGCTCTCTTTCCCCCCAACCGGTCAAAGCAGAAGGCCGTCCCCATTGAGCCTGGGTCTGCTCAACGTTCCTGCCTGTTAAAAGGAAGGTTTTCGTCGGCGCTGTTGCAGGATGTGCTTGCTCATGGAGAATTGTTGGGTGTAAATTCATTGAAGGAGTGTGGTACTAGACCTGCTCTACCTGTAAAGTGTCATGAGATAACTTTTGTTGTGATTTGGCGCTATACAAATAAAATTGACTTGACTTGACTTACAAATATAATGCCTCTATCAAACCAATTACTTCTAAATACTGATTTTCTGTTTATTGTAATAACTCTGTTGTTCCATAAAGTTGAATTGTGAGGAGACAAGTTGTGGGCAAATATAATTTTCCAAAAATGAAGGATTTGTTTGTGAAAATTGGACAACTTTATGGGGATCCTGTTCACATCAAAATCACATTTCAAAATGAAGTCTAAACATCCAATCTTCTTAAACAAGGATCTTGGAATGTGGAACCACATGAAGTTTGGTTGTGACAAACAGGCTTTTCTCCAATTCACTCTAAATGTGCTGACCACTGATTCAAATTCTGGAGCTTTAAGACCACCATTGTCATACTCCTTAACAAGCTGAGATCTTTTGATGTAATGAGTTTTGTTTTTCCACAAGAACTGGAAAATAACTGAGTTGGCTTTAGTAATATTTTTTGAGATATATTGGGAGTGGCAAGGATAAATCAGTTTGGAGATACCTTCTGCTTTAGACAAAGTGACTCTACCAAAAATAGTTAGACAGGACCGGGGAATGCAGGATGACAACAGGAGGAGAGGCTGGTGCACTGAAACGAGAGGGAAATTAATTATTCAAAAATAACACAAAGAAATAAACACAAGACAATAAACCCAGACAAGACAACCTCACCACTGTGACTGTCACAATTCCAGGGTTCAGAGAGACAGAGCTGCTGACGTCAATGTATAGCATTTCAACAATATAACAGAAATTAACCCCAAAACCCAAAAAGTATAGAGCTTTCAACAAAAAGGGATGCTCAACGGTATCAAAAGCTTGAAAAAATCTAAAAACAATACGTAACTGTCAGTTTTAATATAATCACTATAGTTTAACAAATCAAGAATCAGTCTAGTATGGTTATGTATGTTTCTACCCTTAACAAAAGCTGACTGACACTCAACTAAATTTGCTAAACCCACATCTAGTCTATTAGAGTATATATATGCTAACAACTTATAGTCATTGCATAACAAATTTATAGGCCTCCAATTATCAAGTAGAAGTTTATCCTTGTTGGGTTTTGGGATTAGGGTAATAATTTCTTGTTTCATGGTAGAAGACAAGTGTCCAGTTGAAATACATTCCAAAAAGGCATTATAAAGCAGTTCTCTGACATCTTCCCAAAAAAAGACATAAAATTCCACAGTTAGACCATCGAGTCCTGGAGACTTCCCTTTTGACATCCGTTTGATCGCTACATCCAGTTCTTCAATTTTAAGGTCATCCTCCATATGTTGCACAAAACTCTGATCAATTTTTTTGTTACAACCCCTAATTTTATCAAAAAATAGATTACAATCCTCCATTGAAAATTTGGATTTATGCAAATTATTATAAAATGTTCTTATTTCCTCATTGACTTGGTTTTGATTATCAATGTTAATATTATTAATGAGCAACTTGTGAATTTCCTTTTTTGTTTGTCTGTGTTTTTCCAGACTAAAGATATAGGAAGTGTTTTTCTCACTTTCCTCTAGCCAACGAGCTCTTGAGCGAATAAATGCCCCTTTTGCTTTTTCCAAATATAGATTATCTAATTGGTTTTGTAGATCATATAATTTAACTTGCTCTTCTACTGATAAATCTGTTTTGTGACATAGATTATTTATACCACTAATAATGCTTTGCTGTTTTCGTTTTTTTTCTTTAGAAATGTATTTACTTGTGCTAATGGCAATTTCCCTGATTTTAAATTTAAACCACACCCATTTCATTAAAGGTGACATTTCTAAGTCATCAATTTCTTTTATCAGATTTTTAGCTTCATTACAAAACTCCTTATGTTCTAGAAGACCACTGTTAAACTTCCATAAGACATTAGAAATAGGTTCAAACCCACCCAACTGAAGAGACATTGATATTGCACAGTGGTCAGTCAGGGGTGATGCCAATATTTCACATTTATGGACCTCATTAAATAGGCTGGTAGAAATTAACCAATAATCTAACCTTGAGCATTGCCCATTGTTAGCAGAATTATACCAGGTTTCTTGTTTAGTATAAGTATTTCTCATTCTCCAACAATCAATTAAGCTCCCCTTAGAAATAAATTCAACTCAGATTCCCTCATAATTGTGACATTGTCCCCTTGGAGGAAGCCGATCCAACCAGTGATCAGGGACCAAATTGAAGTCTCCTCCCACTATGACCTTATCAGGAATGTAAGTTACTTTCCAACTTTCCAGCAGCCCACTCAATGAAAGATAAAACTGTTTGTTCTGTGTCCTATTGTTATAACCATACACACATAAAAGAATATAGTTCACACCATTAAACTCAATTGCAACCATTAACCAATGTCCATTGATGTCATTTGTGTGGTTAATTACATTCCGAGAAAACCTATTGAACAGGATCATTACACCAGCTGAATGAGATGTCCCATGATTGAAAAACACAGTGTCCCCCCATTGTTGCTTCCAAAAATTTGTATCAGTCTCCAGAGAATGAGTTTCTTGTAAAAAAATAAAATTGCTCTTCTGCTCCTTACAAAAAAGAAATGTTGCCTTACGTTTCACATTGTCCCAAACCGCTTCGGGTTGGGACTCGGCGAGAGCAGTCGCACTCCTCCTCTTCTTTTCTGTCTGACTATCATTCTTTGTGTCAACTTCTATCCAACGCAGCTGTGAGCTCTCTACCTTGGAATTGATCAGCTGGTCTCTCAACGCTATTGACACCATATTTTCGACAAGGAAATCGGAGGAACCTGCCTGTCCGCATGGAACTGACCCTGAGGGCTACATTCTCGATTCCTGGGGGGAGATGGCGTACCGCATGCTTGACGCCTCTCTCCGTGGAGGACATCGAGGACCTCTACTTATTTGGGTTCATGGTTGTGGGGCTTCTCCTCCTCGGACTTGGAGGTGCCCTCACATACCGCAAAATTGGCAAGACGACGGCTGCCACCAGATCTGGATCTCCACAACTGACCGTCATCTACAACGCAATTATTGAGGCTGGCAAAGCGGGGCAACAACAGACTCTTGAACTGAAACGCAACATGGAAACCATCTCGGAGCAGTTGGCCGCTTTGTGAAGAGGAGAGTGATGTTGAAGACCAGTAAATTTTAACTTACAATTTGGATTGGACTGAAAGAGAAGACGGATTGGAATGTGTGCTCCTCTGCAATGTAACATTATTACTTTCAATCTGTAATAATTGCGACCGCTTGTGATAGTTGTATCAGGCTTTGAGTTGTGTAATGCAATTTCGCCTTGGGCTCGATCCCTTGGTGACAATAAAACTCTCTTTAATCTCCTGGCATTTAAAGAAAAAAAAGATAACATTCACCAAGTATCAAGTATGTGCGGAGAAAATGATGTGCAGGAAAGAGTGTCTCATATGTCCTTAACTTATTTCAACTAGTGCTGTCATTTTAACGCATTAATTCGATTAATTAATTACGCCGCAATTTAACGCGTTAAAAAAATTAATGCAATTAATTATGAGTATCAACGGTGGCGAGCCAATGCTTGCGCATTTGAATTTTGGCCCATTGAAGGACCTGTAGTCTTCTCGGCCGTGCTCCATCACCTGCGCCAGTGGGCAACAATAACAGACATGGACAAGACTCAGGAGGATGAGGTAAGTGCGTCTTCAGTCGGGCCACTGAACGGCAAGTTTATTTACAGAAAGAACAGAGACGGGACGATAAATAAAAACGCTGTGATTTGTAGTTTTTGCAAAAAGGAGTTCTCTTACCTCTCTTACGTCAGCAACTCCAGCCTGACGTATCATTTAAATGCGAAACATGTTCAGGCAAGTTCCTCCGTTGCGAGTGCGGCTACCGGGAGCTCGCTCCGCCAACCCACGCTAGCTGAATTTGGGAAACGAGCGAGCAAATCCACAACAGAAAAATTGACGAGTACAATCGCAAAGTGGATTGCTGCTGATTGCAGGCCAATTTCTATCGTCGAAGATAAGGGTCTACAGGAGGCTTTCCTGGTAATGGCGTCAGACCCAACTTTTCAGCTACCTTCGAGAGGTACGGTGATGAAAAAAATTCATCAGATGTACGATGATGAAAGAAGAGAAAAAGAAGAGTTGTTGGCAGTGTCCTGCCATGTCGCCCTAACGGGCGATCACTGGACTTCAGTGAGCAATCACAATTACTTAGGAGTCACAGCACACCTAATAGATAGTGAGTGGAAACTGAAGTCGTTTGCTTTAACTGTGAGCAAAACGGTGACCCGCCATTATGCCGATGCATGCGCTGAGCAGTTCGATGCTGTGACCAAGGAATGGCAAATCTAAAAAAAAGTGACAACCATCGGGACCGATAGTGCTAGAAATATGGTCGCAGCAGCACGCCAGCTGCCCTTCGAGCACGTCCCGTGTGCTGCACATATACTCCAAAGAACGGTCACAGTTTGTCTTGACGAGAGCAGCTTTGACACCGCCCTGGCAAAGTGTCGAAAAATAGTCGGTCACTTCAAACACAGCCTTGCCAGTATGGAAGAATTGCACCAGCAGCAGACTGCCCTCTGACAAGCCAGAGAGCCCCTGGCTCAAGACGTTTCCACAAGGTGAGACTGTTGATTACCTATTTTGTGTGTGTGTGTGTGTACGTGTGTGTGTGTGTGTGTGTGTGTGTGGTTCAGTGCAACTACTGTATGTACAACATACTGCTCAAAACTTAGAGCCACCTGCACAACTAATGCTATTTTTTGTTTTATTTTATTGAAAGATGGAATTCAACGCTCTCAATGATCTCACAGTACTTGCGGAACCAGGAGGCTGTGAATGCCACTTTGGCCCAACAGAGGCACAACCTGGCCACACTGACCAACCTAGAGTGTGAAAAACTCCAGAAGCTGGAGGTTGTTCTTGAACCCTGCAAGTATGTCCCTCTCTCAAGCACACTCACTCACTCATACACACACCTCCCCTCTCTCTCCCCCTTTCATGCACTAACCTCCATCTCTCTATCACACCTTTCTACTTGCCCAATAAAGTGAGTTCATTATTGCCATATTTTTGTTCCACTGCAGATATGTGACTGAGCTATTTGGAGGTGACAGCTATGTGTCATGCTCTGTGGTGCTCCCCGCAATCTGCCATCTCAACCGTGTCATGGAGCCCACTGATGAGGATCCGGGCTACATGATAAAGTTCAAAACCACCTTTTTAAAGGACCTGGACGCACGCAAAGCCAATATCAACATCAGATGGCTGAAGGTGGCTACAGCCCTTGACCCACGATTCAAGGACTTAAAAGAGCCTGCGCAAGAATGAAAGGGATGAGGTATGTGTGTGACTGAGAAGACCAGTGTTCTTTAAGTGCTTTGGTTAGAAAGTCCTATGCAACAAATACATTTTTCCTCTTTTAAGGTGTGGACCTGGATTGAGGAGATGCTGCAACGGTCAGAAGCAGGACCTGCTCCTCCTCAACCCACAGAGGACGAGCCAGCAGCAAAGAAGAGCTTCCTTCTGCTGTGTTCTTCAGACTCTGACTCTGACAAGGAGGAGCAGGGGCCTCTAGCCCGCTATAAAGCTGAGCCGTGCATTAGAATGCATGAGTGTCCACTGGAGGGGTGGGCAGCTCACGCAGGAGCCTATGGACAACTGTCCTCTCTTGCTCGCAAGTACCTGGCTACTCCTGCAACGTCCTGCCATCCATGCGAGAGACTCTTTTCACTCGCAGGTAACATCATACAAAAGAAGAGGGCAGCCTTACACTCAGACAATGTAAAAAAGCTTGTCTGTCTGAGCAACTGGCTGAAGAAGAAATAATGTTATAAAATAATTTTATTTATTTAACTATATTGCTGTATTTGTTTTACATTTTTGAAGACAGCTTTATTTTATTTATTTAACTGTATTGCTGTATTTGTTTTACATTTTTGAAGACAGCTTTATTTTATTTATTTAACTGTATTGCTGTATTTGTTTTACATTTTTGAAGACAGCTTTATTTTATTTATTTAACTTTATTGCTGTATTTGTTTTACATTTTTGAATAATGCACCTGGCCTAACTGGTTTGCAGATGTGCTTGACCTTTACTTTTGGATTTCATTTATGAAGCACAGTTCACCAATAAAAAATTGGATTTCAAATCTTCTCTTACTGTATTCAGTTGATTAGTCATGCACTACAATTTCTTAATATCCTAGAACTCAAATTCTTTATCAGGAGACCTTTAGCAGATATGACATAAAAATGTGATTAATTCGATTAATTACAAAATCCTGTAATTAATTCGATTAATTTTTTTAATCGACTGACAGCACTAATTTCAACATTAACATTTTTTGCACCAACCCTCAATCTAATTGAACATTAATAGAGGGGTGAACTGTTGACCCTCTTTGCGGTGGAGGTGGCATGGAATGAACAGAAAGAGTCCAGTACAGCAATTCCTACCAAGAAGACCTTTTTATTCCAGGCTATCAGGTGTACAACCAGATGTGACAGAGGTCCACCCATCAACAAGGGCAGATGGAAACTGGCGCCTTATATACCCGCTTGAATAATTTTCCCCCCTGGCCCCTACCAAGAGCAGGGATCTCCCTCTAGCCACAGAATCTCTTAGCTCCCGACACCACATAAAAAAAACCCAGAAATTACCAGTCTAAAATTCACCCATGATTTATGATTATAGGTCATTAAAAATTGGCCAAACTCCCCAATATAATAAATTTGCCCAGATGATTCCAGCAGCAACACCCCCCTTCTCCATTCTGACCGTGGTCTCTCCTGGAACATTTATCCGGTGACGGTACCCGCCCGGACTCTTTTGAACACGGACACCTGAGGACACAACAGAAAGGTGAGTGGCACAATCCAACACTGGCACCCTATTGCACTCTACCCTGTGGAGCTTTGACACCCCGAAACCTCCTTCCGCTGCTCGACGCCTCCAATCCTCATCGTCACATCTCTGTTCCGATAGGTGGAGCGACACCGGCGCAGACACATCTGCCTGAGGACCACCGCCACCAAGGCACGGTTATATGAATAAATAAATATACATAATCAATAAATAAAGATGCCGCAAGCTGGATAGGGAGCCGTGTGCAAATCCGCTCTGTAATTTACTGTGCAAAATTCAATAAAGTGCCGATCTTAAAGTGCATGTGCCATGATTAAAGTGCTGTGCTAATTGTGAAGTACTGTTAAAACAACCCCGGTGCAACCTTCATACATTACAATCGTAACGAAGGGCTCTTCGTTACAAGAGGCGACAGAATAAGTCAGATTACCTATATTGTAGCAAGGTTAACGTTGTACAGTTATTCAATCAGGATCCACGCGACGATTATTAATTAGAACGTAACCTTCTTTCAGGAACGCTCGTTTCCCCTTCTTGCTGGCTTCCTGAACCAGTGGCCACAACTGGAAAAGTACTATTTGATGCGAATATGCATTTCGCTGCACACTGCACACTTTCGCTCACTTCTCGGCTGGACATCACTTCTCGGCTGGACTACTGCAACTCTCTCCTGTCAGGATGTCCTAAATACTCCATAAAGAGTCTCCAGCTGGTCCAGAACGCTGCAGCGAGGGTTTTGACGGGGGTTAAGAAGAGAGAACTCATCTCTCCCACTTTAGCTTCTCTCCACTGGCTTCCTGTAGGATCTAGAATCGACTTCAAAATCCTTCTGCTGACTTATAAGGCTCTCAATGATAAAGCTCTATCCTATTTGAAAGAGCTCATTAGTCCCTACTGTCCGACCAGAGCACTCCGCTCCCAGAATGCAGGTCTTTTAGTGATTCCCAGTATCAATAAAAACAGACTGGGAGGTAGAGCCTTTAGTTACCGGGCTCCTCTACTGTGGAACCAGCTCTCTCCATGGGTCAGAGAGGCAGACACTTTAACTACGTTTAAGTCCAGGCTTAAGACCTTCCTCTATGAAAGAGCCTTCAGTTAGGACTGGTTCAGGTAGCTCTGAACCATTGATAGCTATGCTGCTACAGGCTTAGACTGCTGGGGGACACATCAGGTTACATGGAGCCCTTCCCTCCTCTCCTCTCCTCTCCTCTCCCCCTCTCTCCTCCTCTCCTCCCTGCACAATTTTGGAACTGTCATTACCATTACTTGTTGCACTTTGTAGTTTGGCCTTGGTGTCTCGCAGTCTCTCTGTGTTTCCACAGATCCACCAGAGCCCCAACCGCCGCCTGCATCGCCCCCCCCCTCTTATTCCCTCCTGTTACACCGGCCTGCGCTCCCCTTCCATGAACCAGTCTGCCATCCAGTCCCCCATCAAGCTGGCTTGCCCTCCCTGCCTCCCCTTCCAGATGCTTCCTTCTTCAGCTGTTATTAACATTTCCGTGTTTCTCACATTCTGCATTGTAAACTGTTTTCTTGTCTGTAACAACATCTACTGCACGTCTGTCCATCCTGGGTGAGGGATCCCTCCTCTGTTGCTCACCCTGAGGTTTCTCAGATTTTTCCCTGTTAAAAGGGTTTTCTATGGAGTTTTTCCTCAGTCGATGTGAGGGTCTAAGGGCAGAGGATGTTGTTATGATGCCATGTGAAGCCCTTTGAGACAAACTGTTTGTGAAAACGGGCTATACAAATAAAATTGCCTTGCCTTGCCTTGCCTCGCACATCCCTCGACTTTTTCCATACCTCATCCTGTAAGTTGCGCATCCCAAATTGGATGATGATAGCGCTCGGTGTGTTATTAGAATTAGCAGCGGTACTCTTCTTGCCCAGACGGTGGACTTTATCCACAGTGTCGCGCAATCGATCAACGGATAAAGGCACGACTCAAGTGAGTATCCCGATAACGACTTCTCTTGTATTTCTCCATCTTTCTCCGTTAAGCCAAACGAAAAATGCAACATCTCTCCTCAAAGCTCCACCGCCATGATTTGGCAGACTTCCAGAACCTCGCGGCAGAGCTGGAGACACAAGAGCAGTCATGTGCGCAGCTTGACAGTGCACGCTACATAAAGCAAATTGACAATTGTCTGTCAGAGTTCGACAGACGCTTTCAAGACTTTGCTTTACTCGAGCCAGTTGCTACATTCATGTGCTACCCTTTCCAGGAAGATGCTGAGGTTCTTTCACTGGCATCAAAAGTTGCAACACTGTTTCACCTGAACTCTTCTGGAGTGGAGGATGAGATTCTGACACTTCAAGCCGACATTCAGCTGAAGGCCAGAGCTCATGAACAATTCTGGAACTTACTCACAGAGGACAAGTACCCCAACATCAGGAAATGTGCTACCTTCTTGAATGCATTATTTGGCTCCACTTATTTATGTGAGTCAGCCTTTTCCCACATGAAGATCATTAAGTCAAAGTACCGTTCCACCATGACTGATGAGCATCTGGAAGTCTGCTTGAGGCTGGCTATCAGCAGCTACTGTCCGGACTATGCATCCCTGGCTGATTCCATTCAGTGCAAGTCATCAGAGTAAAGTAATGACAAAAAAAAAATGTACAGAGTTGTATTGTGCAATATAGGTTGATGCAGTAATGCAAGGTACACCAGCATATACTGTACATATAAAAATAATTCTCAATATATTTATAAATGTGTTTTGCATTTTTAGTAGGTATTAGATCATTTTGACTCGGTCATGTCATAAGTAGCTCTCAGGCTGAAAAAGTGTGTGCACCCCTGGTCTAGAAGAATAACTTTCTTTTGTTTCACTGTTACCTCTCTACATGTAAACCTGTAAAGGTTAATAGTCATATTATTGGCAAATACTGTATATCTAACCTGTACAAATGTATGACAATGACTTCAATTTGTATTATGATTTTATAAATCCTTATTTATTGCTTAACACTTCACAAAACCTCTTGACAAAACTTAAAGTGCTCTCCACAATGAATGTACTCAAACAATTGCCATCAGTTTAATTTAATTTTGTAATTAAAAGTCAGTAAATTCTACATTTTAATACATTTTTCCATGCCTGTTATTTCACCTGAGCTAGGTTGGTCCGACTCCTTATTGGTGTTTTCTTCCACACCTGATCCAGATGGTCTCTCCCTTGGTGCATATGGAAGTATTGATTGACATACAGTATGACTATTTTATTAAATTTATATTCAAGTTGTATTTTCTACGCTTACACTATAGTATAAAATGCAGGTGTTAAAGGCATGCAATTAAAAAGAATACAGTGCACACATCAGTGTCATTTAGTAATTAAAAGTAAGTAATTTAACTGTAAAATAATTCAGAATAACAAAGGGTAATATGGGCTAAGTATGACCAGACTTCAAATCATTTTCACCTGGAGGTCCATCGGTGATATCCCCGTTTTCAAGCTGTGGCGTCTCAGTTTGCCTCTTCTTGAAAAAACTTATGTCTCCTTGTTTTCTTTTCATCATGGTCCAAAGAAAAAGTGTTAGAGGGACCAGTCACCTGGCTAAGAAATTACTAATAGTGGCTACTTGGCTAGGCTAATGCTACTGGTAAAAACAGAGATTGAATGAATTGGTTCAGTAATGTTACTACGTTAGTTTTCAAAATCAAAACATTGTTAACTTAAGACTCAATGAATCATAAGTTAATCAAAACATTGTTAACTTATAATTCAATGAGTCATAAGTTAATAAGGTTTTGATTTTGAAAACGAACGGAGTAACGTTACTGTACCTTCTTTGTTGAGAGAGTGAAATGAACGGAGTATTTCACGAAATACACGACAACTCCGTTCATTACATGGGGCCGCTTATGGCGGCTCTTCTACATAGACTTGTTTAGAGAATGGAAACAACTCTATGTGACAACTAAAGTTGTTTTCTTCCCCCTCAATATCGCTTTAACTTGATGGTTCCACTCTGAGAAAATGAAACGGTGTTGCCAGATGTCGAGAGAGAAACCTCAAACCAGGTACGGAAACCTGCCCAATCGACAACATGAGCGCAGAGCCGCTTAAATAAAGTAGATTTGGCAACACCATTTAGAACGCTACAGAGGATGATTGACGACAACCAGAGCCAATGGAAATGGGGTGGCACACGGGGTGGCCAATAATATTACAGGGGGGGCGGGTGCCACCCTGTGTCACCACTTACGCACCGCCACTGTGGAGGAGAGGCAGCAGATTCTGTTTGGCAGCCTGTCCAGTGGTGTCAGTATCAACAATAAACGTTTTGAGAGGGTGAACGCGGTGGGTTCACAGCAACGCAACCCCGCGGAGATGAAAAAAAAAGTGGTCGGACCTGTTATTGGCTAAAGTTCCCTTCACATCACCAGTATTGTTTATGATCATGTTCATACATCCTAACCACTTCTAATGACGGAAAGAACGAGTCGCTACACGTGTTTGAAGTTTTATGACGATGGTAGAAAAGTGTTCGCTCCGTCCTTTACTGAACGATCAAAGTGATACAAAGCCCAATTTTCCTCACTAAACCTGCGCGAGCATTACTACATCATAACCTTGCACCACTGCTAGCGCTCTGAAAGATTTCTTCTCTGTTTCTAATGCATGTCTGCAATTCTAACTTCCAATGCAAGCTAATGTAAATTCAACATTGCGCAATCACTAAATGCAATAACTACAATAATCAGTTGGCTTAAATCTAAATTTAAATAACAACATGGAAAATGGCACTAACAGGACGTCAAGGTGGAGGTCAAGCGGCGTAGAGCTGCCCTCCATAGGAGTGCTGGCAGACAGGTGGGGGTCAGGGAGAGGGGCACCTGATGGAACTTGAGCAGCTGGTGGCGGCAGTCATGGGCAGCACCTCTGTGGGGGGATTGTCGCCGCTACCCACGCTGACTCTGAGAGTCTGGAGGGTAAGTGGCAACTCCATTTCTTACGCAACATTTCCACATGCTTTGCCACAGATGTAAAGGCAACAAATACACAAAATCAGCCATGAACCAAAATGTTTAACAGAAATTGATCAATCAGCCGGGCTGCACAGTGGTGTAGTGGTTAGCACTGTGGCCTCACAGCAAGAAGGTTCCGGGTTCGAGTCCCGGCTCGGGCGCGGGATCTTTCTGTGTGGAGTTTGCATGTTCTCCCCGTGCCTGCGTGGGTTCTCTCCGGGTACTCCGGCTTCCTCCCACCGTCCAAAGACATGCAATTTGGGGACTAGACTGATTGGATTCTCTAAATTGACCATAGATATGAATGTGAGTGTGAATGGTTGTTCGTCTCTGTATGTTGACCCTGCGATGGACTGTCGACCTGTCCAGGGTGAACCCTGCCTCTCGCCTGTAGATGCTGGGATAGGCTCGCGACCCTTACTAGTAAGGAATAAGCGGAAGACAACGATGGATGGATCTGTCAGCCATGCCGTCGATGTGCAGCACGACGCTCCCGCGCCGGCTCAGAGTCATCCGCCAGGACTAGCGGCATTCGGGCCAGCCCGTTCCCCGGCCCCAGCACAAGCACCAGGCCGACAAGCGGCGGACGGTCCTCCAGCCCACCCTGACCCAGTGGCGCATCCTCTGGCCCACACGGATCCAGTGGGAGGGTCCTCACACAGGCGGTCCTGCAGTCGCAGGAGGACATAACGGGGATGAATGAGCGGCTCGACCGCCTGATAAATGTTCTGGAACGTTTCGTGGACAAAAGAAATTCATCTGGCTTCATGAACTGTGGAATCGCTTCTTACCCATTCACACTGTAGAAATGAAATTCATGCGTGCGAGGACGGCTGCCCGGCCGGGATCGGCGTCCATCCCTCCAGCCTCTGCGTATCGATGATCTGCACATTGATGGAGTGGAAAACCTTACAATGAACGTAAGCGTATTCCTCATGGGACGGCGCTTTTATGGCAACATGAGTGCAGTTATTAGAGAATTAGACATTAGAGAATCCGGCTATTGCTGCACATTGCGCTTTAATATTGACCTTTTCATCGTAAGACAATTTAATGTACCTGCAGGAGAGGTGGATGATCAGGTCCACCACCCAGGGCATGGCCCGGCTGAGGGTCGACTGGCTCACCCCGGAATGGTCCGCCATCTCCCGCTGGAAGGCTTTTTTGTGCCCGATGTATGTGCGGTTATCAAATAATGTCAGTTCCCAAACACCTCCACAGGGTGTCGCCAATGGACCAAAGTGCAGTTAACGCAAGAATCGGCTTTCCGCCAACTTCTACGGCACCAAACAGCGCAAGAATCAACGAACTTTTTGCGTTGATACATCTGAACGTGAGTGTCAATCCTGGCGTAAGCAAGTTTTTCTTGCTTGATACATGATACATGAGGCCCCTGGTCTGATTAGGAGAGACGGCATTCATCCCACGTTGGACGGAGCTGCTCTCATTTCCAGAAATATGGCCCAGTTTGTTATAGAACCAAAACCCTGACAACCCAGAGTTCAGACCAGGAGGCAGAGCTGCCGTCTTACATGTTGCTCGATGTTCTTGCCTGTTAAAAGAAAGGTTTGCGTCGCTGCTGTTGCAGGTTGTGTTTGCTCATGGAGAACTGTTGGATGTAAATTCATTGAAGGAGTGTGGCACTAGACCTGCTCTACCTGTGAAGTGTCATGAGATAACTTTTGTTGTGATTTGGTGGAAATTGACTGAACTTGACTTGTGTGGATGCACGTGTGCACATTTGTGTCACAGCGTCCAGTCCCTCTTCTCCTTTGTGAACCATGCCACATAATGGCGTGCAGACAAGGAGACTGTGTGAAGGGGGGTGCTCATCTTCTCATAGTCTTGTGTAAAGTTTCCACAGTCCGTGATGGTTTGGGGTGCCATGTCATCTGCTTGTGTTGGTCCACTGTGTTTTCTGAGGTCCAAGGTCAACGCAGCCGTCTACCAGGAAGTTTTAGAGCACTTCATGCTTCCTGCTGCTGACCAACTTCATGGAGATGCAGATTTCATTTTCCAGCAGGACTTGGCACCTGCACACAGTGCCAAAGCTACTAGTGCCTGGTTTAAGGAACATGGATCCCTACTTAATTGGCCAGCAAACTCACCTGACCTTAACCCCAAGAGGAAGATGCAACACGCCAGACCCAACAATGCAGAAGAGCTGAAGGCCACTATCAGAGCAACCTGGGCTCTCATACCACCTGAACAGTGCCACAGACTGATCGACTTCATGCCAAGCTACATTCCTGCAGTAATTCAGGCAAAAGGAGCACCAACTTAGTATTGAGTGCTGTACATGCTCATACCTTTCATGTTCATACTTTTCAGTTGGCCAACAATTCTAAAAATCCTTTCTTTGTATTGGTCTTAAGTAATATTCAAATTTTCTGAGCTACTGAATTTGGGATTTTCATTAGTTGTCAGTTATAATCATTGAAATAAACATCTGAAATATATCGGCCTGTGTGTAATGAATGAATATAACATTGTTGTGTGTTGAGGAGCGATTTGGTCAAAATGATAAAACTCAATAATTATGAATATAATTATTGATTATTAAATAAAATTACTAATTAATATTAAATATTAATTATTCAGGGCACCACCCTGATTAGTTCAGGGAAGCTAGAATGTTGACCAAACTTGGAAAAGTTATCAGTCTCAAACATAGTTTATCCACTAAACAGTCAATATTCTGTAATATCAACTAGGGATGACTCTGATCTTAGAAGGGTGAGATCCGAGCACTGGCTATCACTTAGACATATGACCACTGTTTGAGACTGATAACTTTTCCCAAACTTGGTCAACATTCTAGTTTCCCTGAACTAATCAGGGTGGTGCCCCGAATAATTAATATTTAATATTAATTAGCAATTTTATTTAATAACCAATAATTATATTCATAATTATTTGTTATTATAATTTTAACCAAATCGCTCCTAAACGCACAACATACAAATTTCTTATTTTGAACGGAATTACTGAAATAAATGAATTTTCATGATATTCCAACTATATGACCAGCACCTGCACATATACACGCAGAACAGATACATCAGACAGGGTTATCGACAGTAAAACACAATGGTAGGTTTTATTCTAAACAAAGAGCTGACAGAAATCAGGCTGACGGATCGGGTCTAAGGGCTTTAATACGACCCACAGTTCTCCAGTCTCTCTCGGTCCACAGTGACATAATATACCTTCCCCTGTGAGTCCAAAATGTCAGCGGTACAGGAAAGGAAAACCAGTGAAGATGGAATAGATATAGATATAGATATAGATATAGATATATACTGGAGGAGAAAAGCTCATAACCCAGGGGAAAAATACAATAATTATAAAATAAAATAAAAAGTACAGATTATCCCACACAGAATATGAGATCAACTCTCATCTGTGTAGTCCCTCAATTTCTTCCAGTATTGGTCACCTTTTTCAGTATTGTATCTCAGGGAAAATGTTAACTTTTCCATGGTATATATTTCTTCAACTATTTCTATCCAGTCTGAAATCGTTGGACACTCCTTGCTAAGCCATTTCCTTGTTATTGCCTTTTTGCTACTAGCCAGTAATGGTTGTAATAGGTATCTGGCTTGTTTATTTATCTAAGTTGGTAGGTTTCCTAAATATATAACACTGTAAATGAGATCAGGCTACAACTTGATTACTGAATTGAATTGATTGCTGCTACAGTATAATGTCTTCCCAATAAAATGAAATTATGGGACATTGCCAGAATATGTGAAAGTGGCCAGCTGACATATTACCACACCCTCTCCAACATTGTCCTTGAGCTGGGTTATTGGTCTGTAAAAATTAATTCTGGGAGTTATGAAGAATCTTAAGCCCCTTTCACAATGCACCAAAAAGGCGGGTCAACACAGGTTTTTCGGCATTCTGAAAGGGTCGACTCAGCATTTCGACCCACGTTGACTGACTCGCCAAGCAACCCGGGAGTTTAGCGGCTCAGCTCGGCTTGGCTCGGCTCGCCTGCAGTGTGAAAAGGGAAACCCGTGTCGTCTCAGGTTTCACGCGACCTTCCTGTTGCATCCTGAATTTGTCACTGTGTCGCCTGTCAAGCTGTCATTGTGGAAACTCCGGAAAAAATAATTAAATGAAAAAAACTTCAGCTGGGCTGAGAGCTGCTCACTCATCTCTCAATAAAGTTTTGGCCTCTGCCATAAGATCAGTCCTCCTGTTGATGTCCCGCGAACGACAACACGAACATTCCACTCGACGTTCATGTTGTCGGTTGTTTACCTCTCAGTGTTCCGGCGCACATTTATGTGTAATGATGACGTTGTCAGCTCGATGTCGTATGAGAGAGAAAAACACAAGCACGCAGCTCTCACAGCAGGAGTTCAGACCCAGGTTTTTTGGAAGCATGAATGCGCCCTAATGGCCGGCAAACGCGGGTCCAAAAATTAAATGGCTTTGGTGGTATTTCAATTGGCAACGATTGGAAGAGATACAGGAGGCAGGGCAGCATGTTCATATTAATAATGTCTATCCGGTTGTATATATTTGTCAGTAATAAGGACCAACAACTTAAGCGTGGCTTGATGTCAGCTGTTATAGACGTATGGTCGTGGTCATAAATGGTAGTCCAAAGTCCTTCAGTATTTGTACTCCAAGGTATTTCATAATACTATTTGTCAGTTTAAATTTACATGTTCTATAAATGATTTTTGTGTATACTCAGATAAAAGGTTAGAGTTTGGGTTTTATGTAAATTAAATTTATGACAGGATCAGGCTCAGACACAGGACACAGATGCAGGGTTCACAGCAAGGGATTTTATTGTATGATGCTCTGAGCAGAGAAATCAAAAGGGCTTTGAAAATTGAACTAATAAGTCAGAGCTATGAAACAGATACAAAATGAAAATCGCTCAAATCAAGGAGGAAAACACAAAAGCTATCAAATATCAATAAATGAAAATCACTCCAACTGTGGAGGAAAAAAGGACAGAATGAAGGAAACTCAAAAGCACTCCTGAAAACTGGAGGCCTTGGACTATGAAAGTTAACCAACGAAAAATCACCCCAAGCAGAGGAAAGAAAAAGGGGCTGTAAACGAAACTACTAACCCTGGACCAAAGTATAAAACTTACGACCAAAAACTCTCTCAGAGGGATGCAAACAGAAAACAACAGGCACGACTGCGTAACTTGATCAAGGCTTTGGCAAGGGCTTTGAATCTCTAGCTTGGGTGAACGCACGAGGACTAAACACACTGGCAGCGGACAATGGGAGACAAAGACTATTTAAACACAAGGTAAGGGGACACAGGTAGAAACAATCAGGGCGGGGCAGATAATCAGACTGGCACAGGAGGAAGGGCAAGTGACCTGAAACGAGAGGAGAGTCAATATTTCACAATAAGACAGGAAGTGACAAGACAAATAACCACCACCTCACCGCGGTGTGACAATTTATAGCCAGAGTATGAGCCAAACTCTTCAAGCAGATGAAACAGTTTGGGGAGACTTACTTTGGGGTTGCTCAGGGTCATAAGGATATCGTCCCCATAAAAACAAATTTTGTATTGTGTGCTTCCAATCAATATACCAGTTATGTCCTTATCTTCTCTTATCGCCTTGGCCAATGGCTCAATAAAAAGAGCAAAAACAACCCCTGTCAAGAGGTATTGTATTAGACAGGGACCCGTTCATTTTTATTCTGGCTGTGGGGGAGCAGTATAAGGAATTCAGACATTCAATTACCTGATCATTGAAGCTGAAACATTAAAAACCAAATACAAATTCCCATCGAACAGAATCAAAAGTCTTTTCTGCATCAAGGCTAATGTCTATAGATTCCCTATCGCTACTTCTCGTCCAGTTAATGAGATGGAAAGCTTGTTTCATAATGTCTTGGGCAGTGTTGGGCACATTACTGTGAAAAAGTAATTAGTTACAGTTACTTGTTACTTCTCCCAAAAAGTAACTGAGTTAGTAATTGAGTTACTCCACTACGAAAGTAACCAGTTACCAGGGAAAGTAACTTTTGCATTACTCTTTTTTCTTTTAAGTTTAAAATGTCAAAGAATTTAGAGGGGTTTTTTTTTTGGGGGGGGGGGTGCCTATGAGGGCTCTGAAGGAGTCTGAATCACCTGCTGACAACGGCAGCCTGTTTTCAACATAAAGGCCTATCAGTTCGTTAAGTTCTGTCTGTGTCACAAGTTTTTGTGGAGCGGGGCAGAAAAATCCTGCTGTGGCTGCTGGGACGCGTGGCTCCTGTCCTTCTCTGTTAGCAGAGCTCACCTGAACAGCACCTGCTTGCTATCACCACTAGCGGTGTCAACGCAGTTTCTGGCCACTAGTTTAGTAGACGAAGAGTAGGGCCGTCGAGAGGCGCTTCATTAAATTGGAGTTGCTGACATTGGACGTTGACAGCCTCTTCACTCTCGCTCTGGGACGACATAACGCCCCCTCAATATGTACGTTTTGACCTTTGACCGCCACGAAGTTAAAGTAGTGCCTCTATTTCCATCTAGAAAACGCTGTCTTTCCCCCAGGTTCGCCGTCTCTGATAGTTAGTGAGTGCTGCTCTGTGCTGGGTTCCTGAGTAAACACCCGCCCACCTGATGTCTCTGGTTGGCTCAACGTGAAATCTTTACTCTATCTTAGCCAATCAGCATTAGGCGCTTATCTCGCCCCGCCCCTCCCTCCGCACCAAAGGAGGAAAACAAATTAAAGCTGCAAGCAGCGTTGTTAGGGCCTGAGCCCCCGCGTAGCCGCAGCCGGATCCAACGGAATCCAACGGTGTAATCGGCAAATCCGTAGGCCTTGTAGTTTAGGAGATACGACCCTCAGTGCGCTGCACAGTGTGACTGCAGAGCTGAGAGCCGGCCCTTTAAGAGCCCCTCCCTTCTCTGCTCGCTCTCTGCCATCTCTGTCACAGCTGAGAGCAGAGCTGAGAGCAGAGCTGCCAGCTGGCCCATTAAGAACCCCACCCCTGCTGCACTTTCTCTGATCTGTGCTAGAGTGGAGAGAGTGGAGGATTAAGAGAAATGTAGTGTGGAAAAGCTGAATAAGTCGGCATACGTTGGTCAAAAGTCACACAAAATACCATATTTTTGTAGGGATGTTTGTCAGGAATACAGTGGTGTGTTTTTAAAAGCTGTGGGATGTATGGTGTAGATGTGAGAAGCATTTGTTTGAGAGTATGTACCCTGAGAGGACGCGCTCTCCCCATAGACTTCCATTGTAAGGCGAAAAGTGTCTCCCCCACTTTGACGGCTCATAAAATCCAAACCGAGCGCGTAGTATATTAACCTTGAACAACTTTTAATCAGCACAGTTGGGAGAGTAATGTGTGAAAGTTTGGAAGCCCTGGCATTTACGGTGTAGGAGGAGATAGATTTTGTTCGGAGAGTAAAAAAATTCCAGATTTTGACAGTTTTGTCCAATTTGTGGACATTCTGTTGTAGATAGGTGAGAGGTCAGAGTGTAAGAATTGTTCATCTTGATGAGACGAGTCCAACGGTGTTGGTCCCATGTTTGTGGGACTTATAGTGTGTGAGGAGTTATAGCGCTCTAAATTAAAAAAAAACTTTTTTTTGTGTGGCTCCCTAGGTGGCGCTATAGACTTTTGTGGTGTTTTTGTTTTTGATTAGTGAATGTTGAGACAGACCGAACGATTGTGCCAAATTTCGTTCAGGGGGTCAAATTAGATTATGCGTGTTGTGCGCATTATGCGCATATAGCGCGCACTCATTGAGAGCAAGAACAGTATAATACCAGGTTTTGAATGGGTGTGTATGTGAAAACTGGCTCCGGGCCGTCTGGCCCAGTTGCCTCATGGGTGTTGGGGGTGCCTGGGACACTGTTTTGTGGGTGTTTTTAGTGTTTTTAGTGCTGCTAATGTGTTGCTCTGCCGAGCAAACATAATAGGGTCTTCGCCAGAAGTGCCTTCTGGCTCAGGCCCTAAAAAACACGCATTTGCGGCTCCTGTGTCTGTGTGAGCCGAGCCGGATGGCAGCTTCAATGAGTCGCTTCAGTAACGCGGAGTAATGACGTGTCGGTAACGGTAACAGCGTTGTAACGATAGACAAAGTAATTAGTTAGAGCACCCGTTACTGAAAAAAAGTAATGCCGTTAGTAATGCCGTTTATTTTAACGCCGTTATTCCCATCATTGGTTTTGGGTTTGCCTATGCTTCACAAAGCCTGTCTGATCTGGGACAAAATCCTCCATCCTTTTTGCTAGTATTGATGCATATAATCTGTAATCCGTGTTTTGCACTGAAATGGGTCTGTACAAACTACATGGTGTCTTGTCTTTACCTAGTTTGGGGATTACTAAAATTATAGCTTTTCTCCAGGAAAGTGGTGTCTCCCCATCCCTAAGGACATAATTAAAGCATTTTTTAAGTACCGGTACAAAGATTTTTCAAAAGGTTTATTCCATGCCTGCCACTGCAGGGCCAACATGTATGGACAGACAACCATTCACACCTACGGTCAGTTTAGAGTATCAATACGCCTAGTCCCCAATTGCATGTCTTTGGATGGTGGGAAGAACCCGGAGTACCCAGAGAAAACCCACGCAGGCACAGGGAGAACATGCAAACTCCACACAGAAAGATCCCGTGCCCAAGCTGGGACTCGAACCCAGAACCTTCTTGTTGTGAGGCGACAGTGCTAACCACTGCACCACCGTGCCGCCTTAATTAAAAACATTTTCACATTTTAAAACAATTAAATCACCGAGAAATATGGTAAATAAATGTTGTTTTACGAATAACTATGCTTTAATTTACAGAAATGTGCTGTTATTATTTGGTTTTAATGACATTATTTTATGTATAATAATTGATATTTGATGTAAAATAAGAGGCGGCACGGTGGTGCGGTGGTTAGCACTGTCGCCTCACAGCAAGAAAGTTCGAGTACTGGCTAGGGCACGGGATCTTTCTGTGTGGAGTTTGCATGTTCTCCCTGTGCCTGCGTGGGTTCTCTCTGGGTACTCCGGGTTCTTCCCACCATCCAAAGACATGCAATTGGGGACTAGGCTAATTGGATACTCTAAACTGACCTTAGGTATGACTGTGAGTGTGAATGTGTTGGCCCTGCGATGGACTGGCGACCTGTCCAGGGAGTACCCCGCCTCTCGCCCGAAAGCTGCTGGGATAGACTCCAGCCCCCTGCGACCCTGAACAGGAATACGTGGAAGAAAATGGATGAATGGATGGATGGTTCTGATACAAATAAATAAATGAATAAATAAATAAAATTCAACTGAGTTGGAAATGAAAGACAATGTATTAAAAAAATAGTTACCAATTTACAGTATTATTTCTATCCAAGGCATCCATAACTTGGTCGTCACCATACATCCACAATATGGCTTACAAACCTACATTGGTCAAGTAACCATACATCCAGAATGTTGATCATAAACTTTGTGAAACCTCACTGGAAATAAATCTATACTCTATCCAAGGCATCAATAAGTTGGTCAAGTAATGCATCCAAAACACTGATAACAAAGCTACATAACAAATAGCTTACATGAAACCTCACTGGATATTAATCCATAAATGTCTGTAACTTGGACAAAGTATCCATAACTTATGAGCACTTCTTATTCCCTACACTCATAGTCTGCAATTTCGGTGATCAGTGTGAGAAACTTGACTGACTGTTTTTTTGGTGGTGTTCTGCTCCACTTTTGATCCCTTGTCTGGATTTATCTTGAAGAGGCACCTGTCAAATAATAATAATAAAAAACAGCTTTAATAACTGTGAACTGTACTGTCATTTAATGTTTTCATACATTTGCAATAAGGTTACATAACAGTGTAGATAGAGCTTGCTTGTGAAAGAGTGTTTGGACATACAGGGAACTGTGTAATAGTGATGTAATGAAAAGATTAACATGTGAGTATTGTGTATGTGTATTGTGTATGAATGTTTGAAAGTGGTCAAAGGGGCTGTTTGGCGCAAAATGGCAGCCATGCTTCCCTTAGTTTTCACCAGGGCAGCTGTGGTTACAAACATAGCTTACCAGCACTGGTGAGAATGTGTGTGAATGAATAATGATTTCTGTAAAGCGCTTTGGGTGCCTTGAAAGCACAATATAAATCCAAGCCATTATCATTATTATTTGTAGTGGTAGTAGTCATATTGCAAATACTGCTTCAGGGAGAAGAACGTAACTTCGGTTAGGAGGATCTGCTACTCAAAGGTTTCTTGGGTTTTTGAGTTTTGTTTTGCTATTATTTCATAAATAAGCATTAACAAGCACCTGACATGAGCATGAATCAAGGATAAATAGACATAGCCAGTCTGAAAACCTGAAAAAAAGAACTCTCAGGTACAATCTAGACCATTTTCATCCAGTAGGGGGCATTTTTCCACTCATTTTCTTTTAGTCATAACTCTCCCTCGTGATATCAAATGACTTAATTTTTTTTATAAACAGTAGAAATTTTATTCAAAAAAAATTCAAAGAGGTCAGTATTACATTGTCCTTCTCCTTCCATGGATCTTTCATTATTCCATTGCATCACTCAATCAGAAAAAGAGAAAACAATGTTGTTTTTCTCTTACAATAAACTGTATTTCTCTTACAAGTTTTTGATTTTATTATTTTGTTATTTGGATAAATTCAGGAAATGCTTGGAGATTTGTGGCAGTGCAGGTGCTTTTCTTTCAGCCTACATGCACAGCAGAAAAGACTGACTGGAGATTTGCCTGCAGACTGCAAGCACTCATGCCAGGAGATAAGTCTCCCAGACTTCAGTAATGTTCCTTCAGCTTCAGAGCATAGTCACGTTATCTAACAGCTGAGCCAAACAGTAAACTAGCTTTAGCTTACTGAGATATCCACATCAAAGGCCCATCTCGGCAGCTCTATGATGCGACTCCACGACTCAACTCCACCTCCTCCTGGGGCCTCCTCAGAGGCAGGCTTTCCTGCTCTGCATGTAGGCTGAAAGTAAAGCACCAGCACCTCCACAAATCTTCAAGCATTTCCCCCAGTCTATCCAAATAAAATAAATTGCCCAAAGATGGATGATGAACTTAAAGGTGTGAGAATGTGCCACATTGTGACCAACAGATATATTGTAGATACATCATACCCATTATGACCAACACCTGTGAAGTGTGCTGGAAGTTTCTGCTCCGTGATAGATAGTAAATACATTATATATATATATATATATATATATATATATATATATATATATATATATACACACACACACACACACACACACAATGGGCAATAAAACAATCTTCAATTCATATTACGATCAATTATTGACTATAAATTCCTTGATATCACATGGCAGAAATAAATATGACAGCAGCCTGTCACTCTGCTGTCTGTTGATGCACCATAGACTGTATGTATATAAAAGAGGGCTGTGTATAGGATAAACCACCTCCTGTTGTGAGCGTGTATAGTTTGAGCTGCTGCTAAAGATAACCTGAAGATCACCTGAGTTGACGTGGACTATGAGTCAGAGCAATGAAACTTTAACAATAAAAAAGCTTAATATTCACCAACAACCATAGAAGGAGAGTTAACTACGGCAACAGACGTAGATGCCTACAGCTGCTTCATCCTTCTCACTTCAGGTAGTAATCTAATATTTTTCAGATATGACCTTCTTTATTTTGAATAAAATGTAACAATAGAATAGAGTTTCTGGAGAGGGAAAACAACAACAACAATGTAAATCAAACCATACTGTGAATTAGTGAACTGTCCCACCCTTAGTGACCGTGAAAGTGAATCATCTTCCCAAACTGAAGCTGATTTACAGTATTTCTCTGTCTCTCTGGTTTCTTCAGGACTTAGTCGGGATGCTCCATGAACTGGCAGCATCAGCATACTGCGTTAGTGACTTTGGAGCTTCCTGCTACTTTCAGGTCAGTCCTGAATATTTTCTTTATCATCATCTTTATCATTAAGATTAAAAAAGTGCACCAAATTCGCATGGTTAGGCTTCTGTATTGTTAATGAGGGCAGAGGTGGGCTGCAAAAATTTCTGAGATTTTCAAGTAGGCCCTCAGTTGCCAAAGTTTGGGAACCCTGTACTAATCATTTCAGCATTGAGCAGTGATCAGTTTTACAGTATGTACATTATCTTATTTTGATGTATTAAATTGACTTGTGCTGTCTTACCTCTGTAAGTACTCCAAAGTTGATGCTTGGGCTGCTGGGTAAGATATGTTCACACAGTAGTAAGAACCAAACATCAGCATAAGAGCACCAATGAAGATTCTGATACGGCCATTCACAATGGTCTGGTCCACAGACAACATGAAATTCTCCGCTGCCAAAGTAGAGTTTCCTGTTGTGAACAAGGACAAGGGAAAGGGAAACATTTTGTGACAAACTGAGCCGAGAGACCATAACTCCAACAACAACTAAGTGAAATTATGTTACAACTGAGTCCAGTACAACAATAACAATCAAAGTAATAGTAGTAATAGTTTTCCATTTTTCGGTTTCAATATATTGTGGTGGAGAATGACACATATTCATACCACACACTACAATACATAGTGTACTTGGATTTCCAGCACAGTCCACTTCAGAGGGCAGGGTTGTCTGATCCACTTTGTAGATAATCTGTTCTTCTTCATTGAAGTACTTGAGGAGCAGTGGAAGAAACACTGCAACATTCACATCTGCAACATTTTCGCTTGATGTTTCCATTTCCCTGAAGATGGTCTCCATCTTCCCTGTCTTGTCAACAGGGTAGGGTTGAAAAAGATGTAGTTTATGTGGTTTTATCCTGGTGTTGGCCTCCCTCACTAACAGTTCCTTTTCTTGGTTTGTTTTATTGTGACAGAAATTGAGATTTGCTTGCCAATACACCAGCATTTACCTTACCTGGAGACCATTGCTGTATTTAAACTGCATTTCATATTAGCCTATAGCAGTTCTAGGCAGCTCATAAATGTTTATTTTCATTAACTACGGTAATTTCAGTAGCCTACACAGAGTGGCCCAAATCATTCATCTTCACATGATGTATGCAGTTTCACTTTGGAGATGAATCAAATGAAATGACATGAAATAGCAGTCTTTTTCAACCTCAACATTAAGTTTAACATTTGCACTATATATACACATGCCAGGAGGTTGAGTGGTTCTGATGGCAGTGGTCATTCAGAAGCAAGGGTCTGTAGAAAATCCTTTTGAAACTCATGACAAGTCATTCATACTCAGACTGCAAACTCAGACTTTTTCCTGGATTAATACCAAGTGTACTGTACATCCCCCTACCCACCTCCACCAAAAATATTATTATTCACAAATGTCTGAGTGTTAGTGGGACTGTGAATCTGATCCTAAATTTGATAGGCCTAAACTGATATACAGTATGGCCAATTAACTGCCTTGACAATATGAGCATGCTACAAATGGCACGAACATCCAGTCATCAAACAATTTGTCTGTTTCAGTTCTGAAGCAGCAGCTGCAATAAATGTAGCAGCATATCTATCAGTGAAATGCTTTATTGAATGTATTTCTCACTTAGTATTGCTGATGCCCCACAAGCAGAGGCAGCAGCCCTAAGTTAAAGTCCAACTCTTTGCTTTGCATATTATTCATGTTCTCAAGCTTTCTCCTTTCCCTATTTGATGTCCTTTCAAAATAAATGTTGATATACTGTTAATAAATGTTACCATCTAGGAAATTACAGTAATTGTAGTTATTTTCAATGAAAACATAGTCAATTAACAAAGAAATTATAGTAAAATTACAAATTAAATAGTTATTTTACTATTAAATTCTCAGTAATTTTAAATGATTTTTTAAAACATTTTTTTTAGAGTTTTAAAGTTGAATTTTACAGTTTATTCCATTAAAAAACAGACATATTTGTGAAATTATGATACATTTGTGAACATATTTTAACAATAAATATATGTATTTCTAATATTTTTTTGGTAAAAGAACAGAAATATTATGTGTTTTCCCAGTTACAGTGATTTCATGTTATTTTACATTTGACATGTAAAATCACAGTCTCTTTTTGTAAATTAAATGGTATTTTAAAAATACAGAAAAAAAATCTGTAAAATAAACAGTAAAATTATGTTATATATTTAACAGTGTAGCAGTGAAAATTAATCGAGTATTTCCTTATTATGTGACCAAGATGAAGCACGTTTAGAGTGAAGAGGACTGGTTCAAGCACAGAGCCTTGTGGAACACCATAACTGACTAGTAGTGATTTCAGAGGGATTATCAATTATGAGAATGAACTGAGATTGAGCTAGTAAATATGACCTAAACCAATTTAGTGCGGTTCCTTAAATGGCAGATATGTTCCAGTCTCTGTTGTAGCATATGATGGTCAATGGTATCAAAAGCTGCACTAAGATCTAATAGGACCAGCACATAGACATGTCCCTCATCTGATGCCAGTAAAAGGTCACTGACAGTCACACAAAGATCCAGTGCAGTAGTGACTCCATATCCTGACCATCAAATTCAAGAACATCACTCTGGATGATGACACTGCGTTCGTCATTGCAAAAAAGCCATGTAGGCCTGACAATAAAAAAACTGCCACCCTAAGTAGCCTGGTTTCTGCAAAGTCTCTCCTCAATTCTCAAAGAAGAGCTGAAAATATGGGGGGGGGGGGGGGGGGGTGGCAGGATGAGGGGGAAAAAACAGGAGACAAAGGCAAGATTTGACTTCTTTAATGCTCAACCAAAAACCAACTGCCACAGGAACAACTTGACCAAAAAACCTAGGAATGTAAACCACGTTCCCCGGCTCACAGCCCTGCTGGGTGAGAGGCATAGCCCCTGATGTCCTGGTGGTTTTTTGTCTGTCATACAAGCAGTGGTCTGTACCATTCCTGAAAGTGTAACTTCTATAACTCATACAGTTTTGGCTTCAGTATCACATTTAATGAGCACCACTGGTTCTGGGAACAACATTGCTTTGCATATGTCCCAGCTCTCTCTGACTTAGACCCTTAAAAACTAGAAATGAAAGTAACAAAGAGACCAAAATACACACTGTCAAGAATAATTTGGGCTGATAGATTCTACAATTCTACAATTTCATTTAGCAGACGCTTTTGTCCAAAGTGACGTACAACACAAGCAAGATAATAATTCATTATAAATATCAAAAAGCAGCGATCAACTTGCATTCAATAAGTGAAGCTTTTATGTCTACACTTGTTCCTGTAACATTTGCTTTGATTTATGATTAGGCAGTTTCAGTCCAGAAGCCAGAGGCAGTGCTACCCCTCTCTAATCCATGACTTTGTGTGTGTGTGTGTGTGTGTGTGTGTGTGTGTGTGTGTGTGTGTGAGCGTACTTGGTTTTTATTATCTTTTGGAGACCTTTTCTGATATAAACACTAACGTTATCAGGACCCCTAGTCCTCATGGGGACCAAAGACTGGTCCTAATGCGGCAGAACTTTATTTATGAACACCTAGTCAAAGTTAGAGTGAAGGTGTAAATTGCAGTTTGCTTGAGGTTGAGGTTGGGCATCGATTGGTTAGGGTTAGGATTAAGATTAGGGTTTGGGTTAGGATATTCACATGAATGGAAGTCAATGGAATGTCCTAATAAGGATAGTTATGCAAACCTGTGTGTGTGTGTGCGCGTGTGTGTGTGTGCGTGTGTGTGCGCGCGCGCGTGTGTGTGTGTGTGTGTGTGTGTGTGTGTGTGTGTGTGTGTGTGTGTGTGTGAAAATTTTGCTGCCTTCAAATTTTTTGGAACAATGTGAACATTCTGTTAACCTGGAACTGTGTTGGATGTAAATTTGAATTTGTAGAGAATGTTGGTTAATGTTGTGGGAATATTCTCTGATAAAGACATAAACTAATAATTCAGGAAAGAACGTTTCTGATCTTAAAAAGAACAAATTAAAGTTCCAGTTCAGTTATTTATTTGGACAGAAATTCGTCCATCTCTGTCACCTTTTATGTGTGTTTTTTCAGGAGTCTCTTCCAGCATCCAGGATGGGAACAGTCTGTTTGTTGGATCATTCCGGGCTGTAAGTGCTCCTCGCGGCATCACGGTGTCGCTGTCGTAGCGGTAATGAGCTTCTGGACTGCTTTGCAGTCTCCAGTCGGTTGTCCGGTTTATTTTCAGCGCTTGACATTGATTGAAGCATTAACCTCGCAGCGCCAGCTCCCTTAATGATCAGATTGCTGCGGGATTTTGCTCTTTAATTCTTTATGTAAAACTCATGAATTCATAGTCCCTGCTGGACGACGACGACGTTTGGTAATCTAGTTCAGACGTTTGCAGCAATTCATGATCACCTTCAGACATTTAATACAAAATACCAGAAATGAATCAGAGCAAGCGACATATACGACATGATGTAAAAACAACTCCAATCCAACTGGTCTTAGAAAGGTTTTTGAACTTTGAGTATTTCCGGGAGATTTGATTTCTGTTTCAAATTAAACACATGCTCATCATGCTCCTTTTCATTGAAAACCAAATATTGACCTTTGTTCGGATTGTTTAAAAATATTTTGCAAATAGGACAATTCTTTTATTATTTTCCTCAGCCTGTAGTAGGACAATATTGTTGCACTTTTAGTAGTAGAAGTAATAGTTGAAGTAGTAGTAGTAATGTTTCTCATCGTGAAAACATGACTGCCAATGAACATAACTAATGTTAAATTTGATCTTAGAAGTGTATTGTGTTTTTTTTGTCTGTGTTGTGTTTTGGAGCTATGGGAATAAATGAAAAGGGCTAGAATATTCTGCTGCTTAAATAATTTAAATGTATTGGAATTTAATTCAGAACACCAATATAAAGACATTTACTTTAGCCCTACAATTGACGAGTGTGAATAGAGTGGATTGTTAAATGAAGATTTTTTTTCAATTAAATGAAGAAATGAATTGCAAACTTTATCAAAACTAAAAGTCTAAATTTAGCTTTGATTTTCCTGATGAAATTTTAGTAAATCATTAACAGGCAGTTTTTAGATGTTTCTATAATAATTCCATCAGCTGTTGGAGATATTTTTCACCCTCCTGATTGCTAATTGAGCTCAGTTAAACCAGCAAGTGAACCCCAGTTTCACAAGTTTAATATCTGCTCTCAGCTGCAGGCAAAGAAAAGCCCCTGAGCTACCTATCTTTGATGATAAACTGGAGAAGACAACAAATAATAAAATGAATCATCTCATTATTTTTTGTAGCTTTCAGGATTAATGACTGTGAAATCATGTCTGGTCACATGACACAATTCAGGTCAAAGTCTTTATTTCATCCTTAATTTTGCAAGAAAATGGCTGGAACACTCTGCTGGTACAGATTTTAGGTAACTGTCAGAATCATATAAATAGTTTTACAAATGTGAAGACTTTCAGCTTCAACCTGTTTTTGACCAAACCTTATAATTCATTCATTATGACGTTCATGATTAAAGCTTGTTTTATGGAAAAATGTCTGTCAGCTATAAAAATTTCATCTCATTTTAGTAACAGGATAATCTCCGGTCAATCAAAGACTGAACGATCAGGTTGATTGCAGGGAGGCTCATTGTTGTGGGTGTTATCCTTCACCCAGCCGCTGGGGGGCACCCTCAATCCATCTTTGTCTTCCTTCCTGCTGTTGATCCTCTGATGTATAGTATTTGCTATCAGCTTTCCCTCTGAGCCTTCAAGCTGCTAATGAAGCTAAGGCTGTTCAGAAGCAGCGTCATGTCGATTTGTCCCTTCATCATCGAAGCCATAAATAATCCATAAGAGAAAGTCTTTCTTTCTTTCTTTCTTTCTTTCTTTCTTTCTTTCTTTCTTTCTTTCTTTCTTTCTTTCTTTCTTTCATTCTTTCTTTCTTTCTTTCTTTCTTTCTTTCTTTCTTTCTTTCTTTCTTTCTTTCTTTCTTTTTTTCTTTCTCTGTCTATCTATCTACAGGTTTCAGGTGAAGCTCAGACAAACAGGTAAGAGGTCAAAAATCACATCACAGTTTTGCCTGTTGTTGCAGTAAAACATGAAAGTCAAGTTTTCAAATCTTAAGAGCAATCCAAGAACTGTATGCATCCCTGCACCCTCTCAGATATTACAGGAACACCACAGCAAACCCTGTCACAAACCAATGTACTCCTTCAACAATCCAGGGAACCCCTCAGTTACCACATAAAAACCCTTAGGAACCATCTGTAAGAACTCTTAGATGATGTTTACCTCTGAAGATTCAGTTGAACCCAACAAAAAATGTAACACCACAGGAATATTTGTATCATATTTTTAAGTTAGTTTTAAGTTTAAGTTAAGTTTAAAAAATTTTCAGACCTATTAAGGTCTTAATAACCCAGATGGAAGAAAGTCTTATAAACCCATATATCCACTGAAAGCCTCATTTAGCCCACAGAAACTAGAAATCATGTGAAAACCAATGGAACCTCAGAAGAAAACTCTTAATATTCCTTAAATCGCCTTAGACTCCTCAAGAACTCATGGAACATCCTACTGTGGGACCACAATTGTAAATCCTGTAGAGAACCAGAACACCCTTTAATGATCCAAGAAAAATCAATGAGCACACAAAATTGGTTAAGGATCATTCATGAGAACTCTTTTAAGCCCTTTACTCACCCTCCTAATTATCTGGATGCAATAACCCTTATTTACAGTCAGATCAAGTGATTCCCCTTTCCACAAGAACTCATAGAAGCTTGAGAAAAACTCAAGGAAATCACAAGAACTCATTAATATACCTTAAATTCACCTCGAACTCTGCTAAAATTCATGACACAATCAAGACCACCCTAGCCTACTCTACTTGGGTAGGTTCAACTTGAAATTCCAAGTTCAACCATTATAAACACATCAGAAATACCTGCACTGCAGAAACATCCTTGAGATCTGAGATCCACTTGAGAACCCCAACCCTTTGGGAACTCCACCTAGGCCCTCCAAGTAAACTTGTGATATCTCAAGAGCTGGGCAAAGGGATGCAGCAATGCATTATCAACCCACAGATCAATTGAAATCCCCTCTGTGACCACAAGAACTCCTATAAACCAATTAAGAACCAATGCAACCTCATGAGAACCTGGTAAATATACTTAAATTCACATGGGACAATGAAAAAAAACCCTTGAGATCCAGGAAAAAAAAAACAATTAGGAGACTTTCAAGAACCACTAGAATATGTTTATATAGGTACCAGCCTTTAGAATATTTAGAACTTCTTAATCTCTATAAGAATCTGTGGAACCTCTGGTGGAACCTATAGGTCACCTGTAAACCTCAAAGAAATACCCCTGGAACTAAACCTGTAGCACCTTTAAGATCTCCTTGCTTATTCACAAACCAATTTAAGCCTCATTGTAGAGCTTGTAAAACCCATTTAAAGAACTTACTTACTCTAAAACATTGTTGAACTTTAGACGTTCCATTGTATCACTATAAACTAGAATGTATTTTCTTCTGATCTGCTTCATTGATTGATTGATCAACATGATTCTAGAGATCAGAACATTGTCATGTTTCATTTGGAACAGAACAATAGCAGATGGATGGAACATACGGTTCCACACCTGGATGAAACACTTCCACACATGGTGAGCAATGGTTTCAGAAGAAACTGATCTGCAGTCTCAAGAACCAGATATCAATGTTAATTGCAAGCAACCTGCTGGAGTTTAGAGGTCGCTGTTCCCTTTCTCTGTAGATCTAATTAGATACATAAACAATCCTCCTGATACAAAACACTTATCACAGCTGTTAAGTTTCCAGCATTATAATGATGCTTTTATTATTTTGAAGGAAACCTGTACAAGTTGACATACAACAGAATCAAGATTATGAACTAAATAAAATCCTCTGCTTTGTAGAACCCAATAAAAACTTCAGAAACTATTAAAATGTAGTCTTGATTAACATCTGCAGGTTTTTACTTAAGAAAATAACAGCTACTGATTCTTTCTATTGCCACTCAAAGAAAATTAAAGCTCAAAACTTATTTGTGCATCAACAGAGTACTGCAGTTTCTCTTCTGAGGATGTTTGAACAGTTGAATTCAGAGAAGGTGAACAGAGTCTGGTGTGATTTGACCTCAATGTCAACCTCCTCATGCTGCTCATTGTATGTTTAAATTGATTCGAAAAATACTAGGAAATGGACCAAGTCTAAAAGTTTGTCTCTTAATGGGAGTAGACAAAGACTCCCAAGGAACAGCCAGTCGCTGATGTTATTTTAGAGGGGTGATTTTAGAGGAAGAAGCTGAGCAAGGCAATGTTAGCAGTTTTAAAGCCTGTGAAATGGAAGTCGTGGTGTTATTTCTTTCTGCATAATAAAGTGTTTCAAGTAAAATCATGATGCAAATGAGGGACTTGTCCCATTTATCGCTCTGTGTTCAAATTAAACAATGGCATTGCATATACATAACACCGCTGCATGAGAGAGAATCATGCAGGGGTAACCAGCTACTTCTGGTTAGCCCTCATTCTAAGGAATGTGAATAAATAATTAAATTGTGTGCCACTTCAGGTTGTCCAGACGTTAATGGACCAAACTGCTCAGTTTTGATGGTGAAGCGATTCATTTAGCTGGGGTTGTTTCTTGACACGCTAAACAATTTAGCCACTGATTTAAAACTGCTACCATTCACAATATTAGCCTAAAAAAAGCCTTTTGGGGCCACCTTGTATCATGTGCTGGATGGGGGAGGGGCATAAGAAACTGAGAAAGTATTGTCATTGAATGCAAAGTTAGTACACTCCCCTTAGTGCAGAATGAATCATCGAATGTTAGAATTGTTTTTACATGAACAGAATAAAATGGTGTAAAAACATTCAGATATTGATTTACTGAAGCATATTTGCCTTCTCTTAAGAAATAGATGAAAACTGAACCCGGAGAAATAGAATTAAAACTGGCAATATGGAGGTTTACTGTCATGATCATTTTAATGAGGAGCCTGTTAAAATGCGTGTTCTGGTCCTCAATTTGTAGCAAGTGCAAGAACACACACACACACACACACACACACACACACACACACACACACACACACACACACACACACACACACACAAACACAAACACGCACACACACACACACCAAATCCGCACACGAAAACATTAATACACTTGCAGGTAAATCAGGTTCCGCCGGAAGAATCGGATCAATCAATGCTCCAAGGTGCTTTTGCTCTGAAATTTTAGGCAAGGAAAAGTAAGTTGAACATTTTAGGAAACTGATTTTTTTTTTTTTTGCAAGTTTGTTGTTAAGCATGACAGTAAAGTCTTGGAAAATTAACCATTTGATCCAATCGGTTTGTGGAGGAGGTCATGAAAGCCGCCAGGTGAGATTTGGAAAACCCAGAGACAAATCATGGAAGGTGAACATAGTTTGTAATACCACAGTAGCCTCTACAGATTTTGTATTCTCTTCCAGCACCCAGTCCCAATTTAGAATGAAAACTAAATTAGTCCTCTTTTCTCAAATTTTTCGCTACTTGTCATTGATGAATGTAATCACATCAATAAATATTTCGATTTTGTTTTGGGTTCTAACGGCGGCTTACATCGATTTCTTTATTTCATCAACTGGATTCTCTCTCAAAGCTTGCAGTTCAGGATCTGAATCTGCCGAGACGTGTGTGTGTGTGTGTGTGTGTGTGTGTGTGTGTGTGTGTGTGTGTGTCCTTCAGGTACCCAACGACAAATGCATGAGTGCCTAGGCTGTCTTGTCAGGTTTATTTATTTCCCTTTTCTTCTTGATCCAGAAAAACATCACTTTTATGATTGTTCATTTCCAAAGATTTCAAATAAACAAAACTTTTGAGTTTCTTCCACTCCTTCGCACAGAAAGTCAATTGTAAAGCCATGAAGGACCTGATGTGTGTGAGTCAACTTGTCTGATGCCTTTATTTTGTTGAAGGCCTAAGATGCAAATTTGCAGGATGATAAGAAGTACATATTTATATTTTTTTAATTACTAGTACTTCTGTAATACTGAGTATAATTGTACAGGTGGAATATTGTAATATTAGATTTAATTCAGCAACAGTGACAATAAATATGTTTTAAGCTTTGTTTTAGATGCTAAACTTATTTTTTAAGACATAACGTGCATAATTTGTCATCTAGCAGTGAAAGTGGTGTAACTGTAAACATGGCAACATTAGTTAACAATATTCACTTAAATAATACTGGATTTTGGAGGCTGAAAATGACAATTGTGGGCAAAAATATGAATCCGTCCTCTTTTTTTCCATTTTTTCCAGGAAAAAAAGATTAACAGTATGAAAAGATGTTTTATGTATTATGAACATGTATTTATTTTTTCTGAATTTTATGTTGTCAGCTGATAACTGTAAAGTAGCATACCTGGTCATTAAACATAAAAATACTTCAGTACATCTTCAAATAAGTACTCAAAAAAAATATTATATATATGTGTGTGTGTGTGCGTGTGTGTGTGTGTGCGTGTGTGTGTGTGTGTGTGTGTTACATATGATGACTCTTAGAATAATACAAACGTTCGAATATTATTTGAAAATAATAACACTTAGAAACTTTTAAAAAGCTGTTTTTCTGACTCCTCTCTCGGCCTCCGTGTCCCTGAGGTCAAATCCTTCAATATGTTGCCGTCGGGATGCGGATTGAACCTTGGAACCTCACTGTTGGCTAATTTTGCGTTTTACGGACATTTTATGCATAGATCATCCGCTGTTGAAGACAGTCGGGTGTGTTGTGCATACGACACCGGGATGACCTCTCCGCGGCCTTGACCGTGTGTCCGCGCGCACTCAGGATCATCTCCTCTGTTTATTTTGCCTTCTCGATGTAAATAGTTTTAGAGACACCAGAGAGGAAAATATTTGAATGTGAGTAGAGTAAATACGTGGTGCGGCGGGGATTCAGTTGTACGCATGCACGGTATGTGTTTTCCAAGATTGGGTGATGGGGGTTACACTGCAAAAGATGACCGCGCTACAGTGAGAGTCGGGTGTGAAACGAGTACTTTTTTTTCTTTGTAAACTCTCTTTACAATTATTAAACACAGGTTAATAAAAAAATCAAACCTCTCCATGGCACAAGTATGTTTTTCATCTTAAACTAGATCATAAAACAGAGAGAAAGTACAACTAACGTCAATTTGAACATGAAAAAATAGAAAGTAACGGACAGTTTGCTCTGAAGCTAGTCAAATCTCCATTTCCAGGTTTATTTTTTCTATATCTAAGTTCTTACAACCATGAAGTCGTATCTCACTTCTTATAGTGTGCGCGCTCCCAGTGGATGTGTGTGTTTCCCTGTGCGCCATGATTGGCTGGAAGCACAGAGGACGCCTTAATATTTAATACTAATGTTCCCCTGGTTGGCTGAGGACTGGAAAGGTCCAACCAATGTTTTTGAGTTGCTTTAGTGGCTGCGGCTCCCTAATTAATTGCAGCTATCTGTCTCCTATCGATGTGTGTGTATGTGTGTTGTGCGTGTGTGTGTGTTTCCCTCTTTTCTCCCCAAACCGAACATGAAATAGTTTGTTGGTCTATACTTTCTTTCTTCCTCTCCATCCCCCCTTCCGTCCTCCCCGTCCTGGTTCGCAGGCACGCAGGACACTTTGAGACCCAGCTGTGTTCGGCGCTTTCGCTAGTTGCTGTTTCCCCCCTCATTGCCCGGTGATGTTGGATATGGGAGAGCGCAAAGAGGTGAAAATGATTCCTAAATCGTCGTTCAGTATAAACAGTTTGGTACCGGAGGCCGTGCAAAGCGACAACAATCACCAAAACCAGCATCACCACCAGAATCACCACCACCACCGGCCCGGAGGCGCAGACGAATCCGAGCAGAAGACTCCTCTCCCGGCCACGCAGCAGGACGGCAAAGAGCAGCAGAAAAGTGACTCCTCGAGCAAAGAGAGCTGCGCGGACGAAAAGGAGAAGTCGGAGGAGAAGAAAGACGGAAAAGACGGAGATGGCAGTTCTGCAGGGAAAGAAGGAGAGAAGAAGAGCGGCAAGTACGAGAAACCTCCATTCAGCTACAACGCGCTGATCATGATGGCCATCCGACAGAGTCCCGAGAAACGACTCACTCTGAACGGCATCTACGAGTTCATCATGAAGAACTTCCCGTACTACCGGGAGAACAAACAAGGCTGGCAGAACTCCATTCGCCACAACCTCAGCCTGAACAAGTGCTTTGTCAAGGTACCGAGGCACTACGATGACCCAGGCAAAGGAAACTACTGGATGCTGGACCCAAGCAGCGACGACGTCTTCATCGGTGGCACAACCGGAAAGCTGCGGCGGCGCTCCACCACGTCTCGGGCCAAGCTAGCCTTCAAGCGAGGCGCCCGGCTAACCTCTGGACTGACCTTCATGGATCGGGCCGGCTCTCTTTACTGGCCCATGTCCCCCTTCCTCTCCCTGCACCACCCGCGAGCCGGCACTGCCATGGGCTATAACGGCACCTCCTCGGGTTACCCGGGCCACCCTATGTCCTACAGCACAATGCTGACCCAGAACATGAGCAACAGCCACTCCACGTTCCCGTCCTCCAACGGGCTCAGCATGGACCGGCTGGTCGGCGGGGATCTCCCCTACGCGACACACCACCTGACTGCAGCGGCCCTGGCGGCCTCGGCTGTGCCCTGCGGCCTCTCTGTGCCTTGCTCTGGGGCCACTTACTCTCTTAACCCGTGCTCGGTTAACTTGCTGGCGGGGCAGACCAGCTACTTTTTCCCCCATGTCCCACACCCGTCCATGACGGCGCAAAGCGGCGGCACTGGCAGTGGCTCCCTGCAGGCCGCTCGGGCTTCGGCCTCCAACTCCCCACAAGCTCCGTCCTCCTCTTCACTGCCCTGTGACTCTCTGAGGCCGGCTCTGTCCGGCACATTGCCGGCCTTCTCGTCGGGACTGTCCGGGGGTTTGTCTGACTATTTTACGCATCAAAATCAGGGTTCGACCTCAAACCCGCTTATACACTAACGGATCCCCCCCCCTCACACACACACGCACACCTGCCCCTAGACCTCACCTTTCACCACCCCCTCCTCCGTCCATCCATCCATCCTCTCATCCCACCGTCAGGAGTGAAAATCTTAAAATGACGGGAACTGTAAGTTGAACATTTTACACTGAACATTTACACTGTAAAAGATTCTAAATATAAAAAAGAGGAGAAACTGCAAAACAAAAAGAGCAGCACAGAGAAAGCAGCCCTGAAGTTTCCAGGTATTTTATTATTATTATTATTATTATTATTATTATTATTATTATTATTATTATTATTATTATCTTCTTCTTCTGCAGTTTAATTTCTGTGTACATACCGTATGTTCCTGTAAGTGTCCCGGTTCGTCTCTGTAATCGTGTCAGTCAGCGACGTGCAATGTTACCGGAGAATGACGAGCTGCAGCTGAGTCTTTCTGTTGTTGTTGTCGGAGGAGGCATTACCTTTGATAGAATGTGTATTTAAAATAGTTTCGTCTAATTTTCAGATTAAAAAAAAAAACTAAAAATCATATGAATAATAATAATATGTCTAATTGCCTGTTTGGCCCGCCTGTCTTCAGTATTATCAGGTATCATGCGGGTTCCAGACGGAAACGCTGGATTTTATTTGACAAAATTTAAACACTAATGCTTTTAATTATGATTTGTATTTTCTATAAATGTGATTTTTTTTAACAGAAAGCGACTCTGGTTCCCTGGCGTTGTTTCATTCAATAATTTCAAACTGTTAATGTACTTTTTTGTAGACCAAAGACTCGGTTTGTAGGGATGTAGAGTCAGTATTCAGCTGCATTACATGAGAGGCCTGATGAGTGAGCGAGTGAGTGAGTGAATGAGGGAGGGAAAGTTGCCTTCTTCACTGCAGAAAATGTCCATTTAAACGAGAAGTTAGATGCATTTTTATTCTCTTATTTTCTTTAAATTGCAAAAATATGAATGGAGTTCGGCGACGCTGTTTAAAAAAGTCCATTGAATGTTTCTTGGTGCTGGATGGTCTTTGCCTTATTACGCCTCATTATTATTATTATTATTATTATTATTATTATTATTATTATTATTATTTTACAACACATCTTTGGAAAATACCGTGAACTGAACTCACGCTCTAAATAAACATATAATCTTATTCTAACTCTGAAATTTTACGTAAAAGTCTCGTTTTCCTGGAAATTCTCCGCAGTGGTAGCCTTCATGTGCTTTCTTGACTGTATCAACGTGTTCGCCGATTCACACGAGCGTTCACGCTTCTTCTCTTATTTTTGTATAGTTAGTATCAGAGAAAGCAAATGTCTATTTGTGATTTGGGTTTGAATTTCTCCCGAAAGGTAGAACAATGTAAAAACCCAGAGGAGAGGAAAAAAAGCCTCATTATCTACTTGGAATGATTGTCCTTTTAATTGTCGTCTCTAAAAACAATTTTTGGTTGTGATACTATTGTGGTCTTATTCTTATTCCCGTGTTTGTCGCTTACAAAAGTTAAAAAAGAGGGAAAATGTTTTAATCATAAAAATAAAAGAATAGGTTACATTCATAACTAACGCAAATCCCTTTGTCTTTTTTACTTCAGCGTCCGAGTGTCTGTTTACCATCAAGTATTCTGCAATAACATTTACATTTATTTATTTATTTTACATTATTTACTTGGAGGTTTTATGTCACTTTTTTGGGGAGACTCTTGTTCAAATGTATGATTTACAGTGCGATTGAGGGTCAATTCGGGTCTTTTGTGGTTTTGGTCGAGAACAAACAAATAATTCGAATGTGTGCTTGATTTAAACTCTAGCAGCGGATGATGATGATGATGATGATGATGATGATGATGATGATGATGATGATCCTCATCCTCGCTTTCTGGTTCTGATCGGGACTTTTCCAAGTTTGCACTGCACGTGTCTCAGGCTATTATGCTTTTTTGTCGTTGGCTTTCCTGATTATCGTTATTATTATTTTTTTTTTACGGATCTAGATGTTAAAGACTTTCAAAGATGCCGACGATCGGCATCTAGTGCTGTAGTTCATGTCACTTTTAATAGTAAAATTAACCGGAACCGGAAACACCTGATTTATTAAATGTGTTTTAACATGCTGCTATACCCGGGATCATTGGAGTGCAGTTTTATCAATCAAAGCATACACGCTTGTTCAAAAAAGTTGCAGATATTTCACGGTTTTAGATATTCCAATGTGGAGCCTGCCTTTGAATTTGTCATATTTGCCGTTCTTAGGCGACTTCAATATAATCATTAAACCTGTCTCAGTCTTAGACGCATAAATAAGCACATGAATCATTTCCACACCTCCAAGATGCACGCAAACTGAATTTTAGAGGGTTTCGTTTGTTTTCTTTAGCAGAAAATTCAGACTGAAACCAAACAGTGTTTTGTATTCCATAGTAGGCGATGAAATTCTGATCTAATGTTTTTACACGTGTTGTCGCCTCATTACACCTTTAACTTTTAATTCTAGGGATCGAGATAAATTTCAGGTCTATTTTGACTTTGTTGGTGGAATATTAGCCTGCAAAAAACCAACAAAGGAAGATGAGAAATCGACGGAGCTAATTAACAATTGCCAGGACTCTCCTACCAAGAAAATGTGAATTGAAATAGCTATTTAGTGTAGGCGATTCATTATGTAGAGAAATGGCTAAATTAAATATGCAGATATATTTTTGTTTTTATTTGTATTTTTTGCTTCACCATTTCCCGTCTTGTCGAATTTTCATGTGGATGTTTTCTGTTTGTTTGTTTTTGCCCCATTATTGCTGATGTAACAGATGAAACACTTCTGTTTTTTCATATGTATCTTTAAAAGAAAAGATCAATTTAAATTGTCCGGATCCTTGAGGTTAGTCGTGTGTGTTAAGATATTAATGAGATCAGCTGGATGTTTGAGGTTTGTTTTTTTGCCTCTTAATTGCAACAGGTTTTGTGTTGAATGTGACGAAGAATCAGCGCCACCAGGAGCCGCTTCAAGTTTATTAGTCTGTGCTATAGAATTTCTGATTTTTCATTGGAGTCTTTTAAGGTATGAGGCCTGAAGACTTAATGTTGAGCCCTTTCCTTGTGTTTCTTATTGTTTGTTTTGATGATCAAAACGGGGTTTTTAGATGAAGGTTTATCTGTTTTTTTTTTTTTAACTGCTGCGCCTCATTTTCTATGAAATGTTTCTGTCTGGGTTGATTGTGCTGGTTGATGACGTAAATCGTCTGCTTAAGTAAACTCAACCAAATTAGTTTTGTCGAACATATTTTAAAATAATGACGCAGCCCTCCTCAGTATATACTTGAGTAACTGGCCACACCAATATATATTCGAGTTTAAACTCCAAAGTATACAAAACGACCAACAACCACGTTACGTTATATCTGCATTGTCATTTGATGTAGCTCAGAAATCGCTGCTTTAATGACAGAGAACACGAGATTGTTTATTTCTCTTAATCTTTATTTTATGCATTTTTTATTTATTCATACATAATCATCATAAACGAGGCATCTTTATTCCTGTTTGCGCCTCCTTTCTTTGAGAATGGAGGTCAAGGGTCAAACCTTCCCTTTCCATCTTCTGTGGCAAAAAAAACAACACATTTTTGCCGAATCTGCATCCCTAATAATAATGATAATAATATCCAGATGATATTTTATTTTCCTCATTGGATCAACGCAGCAGATGAGTTCCTCTCTTCTTGAGTCGATGCAGAAATAATGGTAATTTAGTTGCAGATATTCACGTCTTGTTGGAGAGGACATGTTAGGCGATCTGATCGTCGCCTGATTTCTGAGGCCGAAACAAGCCTTTTCGTGTCTTTCTGTTGGCTGGAGGCTGAATATTTCTCTGGATACTCTGGGATCTTTTCAGTTGTTGCATATGAAGACTTAATAATTTAACAAAATCCAGAGGACATTTTACATCTGATCAGGCTGAAAAGACAATCACAAAAACAGGATTTAAGAAAGTACACATATATAAACGTCAGCGATTAATTTCTGTTTCATTTACTGTTTTAGCAGCACAACACTAGATGATGGAAAGGAAAATAGAAAATGCAAAAAAAAAAAAAACTGTCTTTAAAAATACGACTTTTCAACTGCTCAGCGTGGTTCAAAATGACCTGAAGATTTAAAATGTCACCTCAAAGGCAAATCTGTGCAGCTGCAACTTCCAGCAATGCGTCTTCCCGTTTTTAGGTCCTGAATGTAAACTAAAATACAGCAGATACATCATAAATTCACCAAGTGACTGCTCCTTTTCGCTACTGTCACACAAAAACCTCAAACGTGATTCTTGTTTGAACTAATTGAAAATATCAAGAATGAACATAATTACAACTGTAAACAGTGAAATGAATGTTAACGAAAATCGCAATGAAATATACCAAAGCCATAAGCAAGTTACAACTAAATTTGAGGTGGAGAACTTCAGAGCGGAAGGCATGTATAATATTTAATTATCGGTTGCCAGTAGGAGGCGTTCAGGTAGCAAGTCTTGTAGATAGGACTAGACACAAACACTTGCGTTTTCTTCCACACCGAATCTTCAAACTTTTATGAATGTTAACCCCGAAGGTCTTCGGCGACCAGATTTTCCCTCCCGGGAGACGTTTAGTGGTTAGTTCCCGCCGAAGATTCAGAAACAGTAATAAGAATGACGTACTTCCTCTACATTGTACATGCTATTTGTATGTACCCAATTTCATCATATATATATAACCCAGCCATTATGTTTCACGATACACCCTATGTATAGGGAGAGAGGTTACAACTTTACCTATTTACCTAAGGCAGGTGACTGACCTCTCAATTTCTGAACAACAACAACAACAGCAGCAGCAATAACAACAACAACAACAACAACAACAACAACAACAACAATAATAATAATAATAATAATAATAATAATAATAATAATAATAATAATAATAATAATAAAAATGAATAAATAAAAATCCCTCAGCCGTAATGGCATTAGATGAAGTGATATAACATAAATCAAAATCAGATTTTGCTCTAAAATGTCCAAACAACGCTTTTACAAGCTGAGTTGGGTTTACATTTTAGCGTTCCATTATGATGACAATCTGATTAAACTGTGAAAATGAAACCAAAGCACAATCGTTATATTCAAACAGATATTACATTATATTTGAGGTCTCAAAGCAACTTCAGAGTCATATTTACGACGTGTTAAATATTTGACGTTTTTAGGCTCTAAACTGTGAATCCAAACAATGGTATGTTCATGGCTGCTACTGCATATCATTGACTTATATCGATTTTAGACGACTCTCAAGTTTGTAAAAGCCCCAAATCTATTTCGCCCACAGGGGGAAAACTCGAAAGTTTTAGATAGTTTTTGACAAATAAACTAACAGAAAACAATTATTGATATGACAGATACTGAATATTGTGGACAATCAGAAAATAGATTTTAAAAAAATACACAGCTGTCAGGAAAATATTTTGATGTGTTTAGCAATTCCATTTTTGAGAATAGAACAAAACAAAGATCACTTCATTAATAAATTAATATCTAGTATGTATTTAAATTCACACGCATTTATATTGAGTTTGATCTACAAATCTTAGTATTAAAATCGATAATTAATTTGCTTAATTTCTTGACAATAAATGGTAACATATAAATACACCTGCACTTCACATCAGTCTCAGGTCTACAAAAAACTCGAATGAGATTTTACATTTTTTGCGTCTAAACATGATTTAATGCAAATTATTTTGTCTTCGGCTTGTTACCTCCCAACAATTAAGTTCTGTTTTAAAGGCCATTGTGACGAAATTTTGATATCTTTGACAGCAAACTGACTCTTTTTTCTAAGTAGTCGATTATTACTATTTTAAACACATCACAATAGTGTGGGCTAGTTTAAATGGACTCTAGGTAAGAACGTGATTGGAGGAATGTATCTTCTCCATGCATACACATTTATAGGCCTACATTTAACTTGCTATGATACAAAATTTCTGATTTTAGTCATTAAATCATATCGGACTGTTATTTCTGCAAATGTTGGAAAATGTTCCGATATTTGGGATAAAAATTGTCGATTCCCATTATTTTCAGTACAAATGAGATATGAGTATTTATATTAAAATTGGACAAAACTATAAATCAACAGCAGGTAAAGACATTGAGGATTGACATTTTCAACAGCTTGCGGCATATTTTTAGAAAATATGTCAGTTTGATTTGGAAAGTTTTTCCGATTTGAGAGCACAGAGGCGCTTCACCAGGGGGAAATACAGGAAATAAGAGATGATGAGTCATATAAACGACATTCACCTCCAGTTTTGGAGGTCTTCCGAGAAAAGAACGTTAGAAAAAAAGCTCCTACAAGAAAACCCATGTTGAATAAACAGGAGTTTAAGCAGCAAATCTGCGCGTTGACAGACGGAACCGAACGACGGTGGGATCTTCTGTCTGTTGTTGGCTGCTCTGAGATCCGCGCGTTGATGAACAACAAAAGCAGACTTTCAGCAGCAATTTGTTCATTTCCTAACCGAGATCTGCGAGTTAAACGAGTCCGACTGTAACGCAAGATCCTCCCCAACAATGGGGCTGATGGGGAACCCAATCTGTGTCAGCGAGATGCTATCTGGCCCATGTTAAATGGGGTGACCAGCAGTCAAAAGACAAAGAGGCAGCAGAAGGACACGAGGGGAGGGGAAGGAACACCAGATATGCTTCCTGCAACAAGAAATATTTCTGAATCCCATCATGATAACGTCTCTACTTTGTAAAAAGTACAAATCAATCAAACAAACAAACAAACAAAAGTCCTTCCTATACTGTCACATTTAATTTGAATGTGAAGCAGATTCTTTCATCAGATTCAAAGGTTTTTTTCAGGCGTTTTTCTTCACACTCTAAACTTCAGCCATCAAATTAAAGATTTAAAGAATCAACAATCAAACTTTTACATATTTATTTCCACAGAAACAAAAGAAATATATCAATTTTTCAGCAAAAGTTCTGTCACCTTTTATAATGCTTTATGAATTTAGAAGTGAGACAGCTCCTCAGGCTCTGGAGGTTACTTCAGATAGCTTTTGTTGGTTGAATCAGAAGTTTTGGCACCCGACTAGCTTGTCTCTGTGTTGTTTTATTGGAAGCTGCTGCCGACACACTCAAACTGAACCAGACAGGACAAGATCAAAACCCAACAGCAAAAAGAAGCTAAAAAGCTATGAAGAACTGTAGAGCTGGTGACAGAAATATGGATATGGGCCTATGAAACAAATTGGTTATGTTATTATTTGAATTAGTAAAACTTAAAGTGAGATCTTTTGGAAGATCTGAGAGTGATTTGGTAATTGATCCATCATATTTCATAAGGAATTTTGTGGACTTTGTCAAATCAAATATATCTCTGTCAAAATAATGGAAATATCAACACTCATTACAACGGTAACATCACAAAATCAACATCACCCTTATTGTTTGTGATGATGATTCAGTGCAGGTAAATCATCTCCAGACGTGCCAGTTTTTGCAGCATTTTACATGAAGGCAAGCAAAATGCTCAGTTGGCAAGCTGGTTTATAGTCTTTATTCTGCCTCTAAGGCCAGACTGGTTCAGATGTGGGGGCTTCAGGCAGCTCCAGGGATTGATCTGTTAGAGAGCTTGATGGGTTAAAGTGCATAGAGTAATTGACTTTTTTTTTTTTTTTACCTTTGTACCTGACCTCGTACACAAGACAATTTGAAGCTTCAAGACCAGGATTTATAGTTTTTAAAACACTGGCAAAAAATCCAGAGGAAAAACTTTCTTTAAAGTAAAATTTTGGAGAGGCATCGATTGTATGAACAAATTCATGACATATCATGGGAGAAATACACTGTTACGACTACATCCAATGCCTTGCTCAGAGTAGAATGTAAACTGTTAGTGTGCATAATTATGGACAACCTCCTCGAATCTAGCATTAGTGTCAGTATCAGTCTCCAGAGGGAGTTCCTTCATTTCTCCATGTCACAGCTTTGGCTCCAAAGTCCGAATAAAAGCACAAAATAAACTTCTTCAGATGTCACTGTAGTGTATGTATAAGCATATTATTATTATGAAATTCACACATTTTTCCTACACATTGACCTTTACACCTGTGATGGTCATGGGATTCTGAGTAACGTTGTTTGCCCATAGGCTATGGAAAAAAATACTGACGTGGAAGAAGAACGAGGGGAGCCAAGGTTAATACAATATTTCCTTAGAAATTAAGGAAAATGTCCAAACACAAGAGTTGCTACATGTTGTGTGATCTTCAGTGATCTGTGCTGTTGCTAGGGACAGCAGGGGTTAAATGGGTCCAGTCATTTACTCCAGTAGTTAAACTGTTCTCCTCATTGACTCCAGATGCCTCTCAATCTCCTAGTACTCAAATACCAACTGTTATGAGGTTACATTTTACCTGTTGAGAGACACAAGACTCAAGGATGCATGGATGGAGAGAATCAGAACTTAGGTATTTTTGTAATCCAACAAGATTAGAATCTCCACAGGTTCCATCAAAAATTTTTGTTGGACTTGGGTAGAACTACATAACAAACACAGCCTCAACGTCATCTCTGCTAGCTTTGCGCCTCTTCTGCTTTCACTGTGACATAATGTCCTCAACAAACTCTCTTAGGCTGGTTTAGCCACTTGTTAGCAACCAACATTTTAAAACAAAAGCTTCAAAAATAATGAAATTGCTTTAGCCATACACATTATTTCAAGCTCATAAAATCTTTTTCCTGTGCTGCTTTTTTGCACAACAGAGGTAAACTAGGAATAGTGGATTGAATTGAGTATTAGCAAATTCATGTTTTTTTAATGCAGAATTTTGTTTTCATCTGAAAAACAAGTATGTAAATGACAACAGTATCCAAACTATTTTTTTCTTTTCTGGCATGCTGCGGAACAGTCATCTCTCTGAAAATGCATCATTCTCATGGGGTTCTCCATTGTTTAATTCTATTTCTCTGAGTGACACTTGATGCTGTCAAGGCTCTCGCTGGAGAAAAAAAAGCTGGCCTTTTGGTTCAGATTTGAATTTGGTTGTAAAACTATTGTCTCACAATGTTAACAAAAAAGAAACAAAGACTGTGTATCCACCCAATTGTATAGATACACATAGTAATGTTGTTGTTTCTTTCTGGTCCAGGCTGCCCCACTCCCACACTGTCTCCTGAAAATCAGCCTTGTTGTTTTTTCATACAACAGACAAAACCAAACCAAAAACACACACAGACACACAGACACACAGACACACAGACACACACACACACACACACACACACACACACACACACACACACACACACACACAAAACTACAAAAATAACATCAACAACAATAAAAAAAAGTGTCCCTGGTAGCTCCTTAGAGGTGGTAAATGTAATAACTGCTGCAAATAAATATTGGCATGTGATCAGTGTCAAACCATAGAGAAGCTCATCCCTGCCAGGGAAATTAATGTGAAAATTAACTCTGCAACTTTGTGATGCAGTTAAATTCTGGAGAATGCAAGTTAAAAAAATGCAAAAATTAGCCTCAGGCAAGAGGCAGGGTACACCCTGGATGGGTTACCAGTCCATAACAGGGCCAGCACATGTAGACAGACAATAGACACACTCTATGATCAGTTTAGAGTCCCCTCTTGGATTGTGGGAGGAAGTGGGACAGAACTCATTCAGGCACAGGGAGAACATGTGAACACCACACAGAGAGACCCCATGCTCGAACTGTGGCATGAACCCGTAACCCTCTTGGTGTGAGGCAACAGAGCTTAACCACTGCACCACTGTGCATATTTTATATTTTATATTATTCTTAATCATTATTAAATCTTGTCTGTTTTTTTTCTTTTTCTTGGCAGACATTGTCTTCCATAAGCAAGAGACAAGAGAAAAAAGTAATTCTGGTACTATTACAGAATTTGGATTTGATTTTATTTGCTTCATCTTTCCCACTTTACAAACACGATCACAAGTGGAGCAAATACAACATTTGAATTTGTTGATTGTATTGAATTGTTGATTACAATTTTATTATTCATCAAACATTTTTTCTTGCAGATCTATATTTTTCCGTTCAAACTGTAAATCACTTTAAGAAATAACTAATAAGAATATTTCCCACCTGTGTGTGTTGGTGTGCATGTGTCAGTTGTCTGATGTGTGTCTAACAACAGCAGAAAAACAATTTACATGTTAATGTTGAAGTTATAAATTCTCTCAACTCCTGTAGCTGGAAAGGTTTTAAATAAAATGCAGACCTTTGTATTTTAAAGCAATATCATTGAGTTCAAGTACAGAAAAACAACAACAACAAAAAACAAAACAAAACAAATAGAGCTTGCTTTTTTCATTACAGCTCAGAAAAACATAATGTCATGAACACCACGTGACAATAGGTTGAGCAGCCATCTGCTTTCAGTTTGTGTATTTGAGTGTGTGTGTGTGCGTGTGTGTGTGGGGGGGGTGATCTTTTCAATATACACAAAATAATATAATTCTAATAGTTTCACTTCAGCTGTCTCTAACCAAATCACCAGCAGTTTCCAGAAGACTCCTTTATTTTATCTATCTATCTATCTATCTATCTATCTATCTATCTATCTATCTATCTGTCTATCTGTCTATCTGTCTATCTATCTATCTATTTATCTGAAATATTGAATAAATGTTAAATTACAGAAAAATATGATACAAATATTTTTGTATAGAAAAAAATGACAACATATTCTCTGATGACCCTTCAAGTGTCCAGGATCCATGTTTGTGTCTCTGTTCTGATATATCACTTGAAGCTGCAGCACGAAATCACTGTATTTACTTGATGTAATTTTTTTAAATTGGACAAAGTTCAGCTCAAACACAAATGTCACTAGATTGTTGCTTCAAACTAATTCACAGTTATGGCCCTTGCTGGGCAAAACAAAGAAAATTTGCCTCAGTTTCATTCCAGTCAAAACTATAGAATACATGAATAAATACATTAATATAATAATGATATCATCAGCTCCTCTGTTAAAACCATCTCCCCCTCAGTCAAGACGTGATGATGAATGTATTTCTTACCAAAGACATTAAATGCAACACAATGTCATTGATTGGACTCTTAATGTTTCATAGACATATGATATTATACAGTTTATATTAATGTAAAGAATTTTATGTTCTCAGCAAATTTGTGCCAGTTTCCTCATGGTCCTTTTTGCTTAATGTCTACACTAAATTACTCCAGGCATATTTCCTTTAATATTAAAAGAAACCACCCATTGTTGTTGACAGAAAAGATAATCAATATATTGTCAACAACAGACTTCTACTACACAAAAATCCCTCAAATCTGGTACAATATAATTATATTTTTAAATATTTTATGGCTTATTTTTATGTATCATAATATTCTAATGAATGTTTACCAATTTACTCAAGGTGTATTTTACCTTCCAAGTATTAAAACAAAAGGTGTCTTGAGCTCACAAAACCCTTTTTCTCTCTCCTGCATCAGTTCTTTGTGGAGTTACAAAGAACTGATGCACCCATGAATATTTATCTTGAAGCTAATGGCAACTTACTTGTAACAACAGTAAACTATCCAAAATTTTGAATTTACAATTCTGAAGCAAAAAAACAAAGTATATGGCTGAATAAAGAAGTGTGGGTACACTGAATGATGCATTTGAGTTTTTATAACTGAACACTGATTTGTGAGTATATTAAAGGCTAAGTACAAATTTTGGGTGGTTACACACACTACATATGTTGTCAAGGAAATTAAATGCCATCATGCTAAAAACAAAAGAAGTGTGAAGCTAGTTGTGGTGACAGGGAAGTCGAGCCTCAAGTGTATGCCCTTCATAGCCCAATGTTTGCTGTGTACTTCCAATTACTGCATTTATGCTAAAAAAAAATCATAGAGTAGTATTTATTAGTGAAAATGAGCTGTATAAAATGTATAAGTCCTCTCAACTTTTGTTTACATCAAAGCTATTTTCCAACAATACATTTACCAGTATAACAATCCCATTGTCTTTTGGTTGAGGGGCCAGTGGTGATGCTAACTTCTTGTTGGAAAATACTGAATCCTTGTGTCTCTCAATTTTGATATATGTCATATGCCCCTAAACAGTCTCACATAACAGGATTCACATTCTCCCTGTGCTGTTGCAGGAGCACAAAATGGCATGTTGTGCACGAGTCAAGCAGATGCATCATGTCAGCTTCAAGGGAAAAGTGTGAGTTTCTTGCAAAAATATGAGGAGATTTATGATATATTCTGTTGGATATACAAAAACTGCTGGGAAAAACTCACATCTGTTGTACGGTGATATTTTTTTACACCTCCTTAAAATAGATCTATGTAACTTTATTATTTATATACTTCTATGAAGTAAACATTGATATAATAGCTATAACCCAATAGTCACCATCTTTGTTTAGTTTGGTTGCTTAAAGAGTTACTTTTACTCTAGTTCTGCTGAGCAGCCTAGATTTACACCAAATTATACTTATTATAACTTTCTGTATAAGATAAGAATAAATGTAACTTTTATATTTGTTTTAAGCATGAGCCAAGTCTAATTTTGTGATGTATATCTCTGATAAGTAAGTAGACTGGTCTCAGCTGAAAAGTAAAGCATCAGCATTAGAGGGATACTTGGTGCTCACATATTCTTTGTCTTATCAGACTATTTATAATGCGAAGATCTCTGATTTAAGATGCTTTTGATCTGCATTTTGTATTCATTGAATTATTTCTTTATTTATGACATCATTCTGGTGATAGTCAGATAGTGTCAAAGTTCACTGAGGTGTGTGCTTAAAAAACCTTAACCTCACCTCTAATGTCCCAATGATTGATTCAGTGAATGAGAAAAAAAACACTGAAATGAGCAGCAGATGCGTTTGAATCATTGAGTAAATGGAAGATGTGGGAGGTAATAGAGGTGTCGAAACCAGTCTAGCACAATCCAACAAAATGACACTCTCAAGTTCTGACTCAGCAGGTCCTAAAAATTCAAAAATGTCTCCTTTTGTTATGCAACAAAGAAGCTTCTGCTGATACCTCAAAGGTTTCCTTAGTCACTGAAACAGCAGCAACAAAGTACTATCAACTCAACCCATCAAACCCCAAATCCAGCAGCAGGTGGGAAAGCTAAGTTTCCTTTAAAAGTTTCCCAAATTACACCTGAAGAACACACAAAAAGCATCATCAGATTCTATACTTTCCAACACTTCTTGAATAATCATCTGTCTGGAAAAATAACCAACTCTGAGCTTCATATTGAGAAGTTGAATCAGAAATTTAAAATTGTACAGTTTCACCAACAATAAAGAGTTTCATAAACCAATAACGAGTTTTAAGAAACCAAATTTTGTAAAATACTTGAAATTCATGTGAGAAGCCATGATAGACCCAACACTCACGTCATATGTGTGATGGCAAAAGGCGACAAGCCCTGAAAATAGTGTAGTTCAAGACCAGGGTTCCCAAACTTGTCCACGCCATGGCCCCCCAAACTGCATTAGCTTCTGGCTGGAGACCCCTTTTGCAAACCCACTGAAAATGCTACAAAATATTTAAACAAACATAAACTTAACATAAATGTTATGAACATGTTTTCATCAATGTATGTATCATATAATAATGATTTACAAAAATTAGATTCTATTTTTTTTTAATCTTCACTCCAATATTCTGACCCCCCCCCCCCCCCCGCCCCAAGTGCCCCCTGGCGGTGAGTCCCCAGGCGGCTGTGGCCCCAACTTTGAAAACCACTTCTTTAGACCACCTAACACAAAACCAAATCAAGACTAAGACAGAGGAGGAGCAAGGGCGAGTAAACTTGTGGGCGAGATCAACCTGAGACATTGAGCAGGACATCACTTCCCGCAAATAGTTCATAGAGGTTGGAAAAACATTTGTAGTTATATCTGCCAAGGATGTCATGTTTTCAGTGTGGTTTGTTGGTTTGTCTTTCAGCAGGACTGCAAAAAAAGTAAAAGGGTAATAATCACCAAACTTGAAGGAGGCAATATTATATGTCAAGAAAGAACCCAAAAATGTTTGCACTTTTGATAGCATGCATAATGATATTTCTTACATTGAGTTTGTTTGAAGTTTCCTTGGCAAAGGCATATGCTCTCCAAGACCCTGTGTTGGGTGATTGGAGTGAAGTGAGCAGTGAGACACATCATCGTTCACACCTGTCTATAATGTGTCTCCAAATATGTCCAGCATTTATTCAGATTGCAATCATACTTAACTCTGAAAAAAATTTGATGTTACGATTACGAATTAACATGTACTTGCCCTATCCCTAAAACAAATACTTCATTTTTGGCAATGTTATTTCTTGTCATATCCTTGCAGTGCACTACTTAGTGTTTACAATACAAAAGAGATGTGGTCAGATGAGTGCCAGACCTCCTCATCAAGGTTTGTGGCTGGATCACTATGTGTCTTGATGGCAGTTTTCTATTTAGTGCGGTCAAATTGTGATCTGATTGTTTGGGCTGCATTTTAAAATGTATCCAAGTGTCCTCTGGGTCAATATGTGACAGGAACAGCCAGAAACTGTTTTAGATCAGAGGGTTAATAGCCTCATTAGGGTTTTAATAGTTAATTGTGATAAGTGCCATTTTTCTCACAGAGATCAGTAACAGGGTTTTTGGTCAGTGTACATTCAGGAAGCTAGTTTTTCATTTTGTAAATCTAAAATTAAAAAAACAAAAAACAAAACAGAAAACAAGCCAAAATTCCATTTTTGTGACATTGGGGAGTAAAATGGATAACCGTTTTCACAATTACAATTAATGCCAATCAACCATAATAATTTCTAGTTGTGTACTACAATGGGATCTCAAGGGACTGTATATAAATAACATGTCAATTTTAAGTCCATGCCAGATCAACACACTCTCTTTTATGTGTCATTTAACACACTTTATAGTGTTATTGAGAAGAGCTAGCCTGTCATAAGCCTTTGCACTGACATCATTGGTGACAATTGTTTCCAAAATGATAGCAAAGTTCCAATAATCTCATTTTACAACCAAACAACAAACTTGAGCGTGTTTCTGAAGACATTTATGTGTGATAATGCAATATGCAGTAACACAATCTTTATTCATCTCTTATGTGCTGTATCATAGTCAATTGGGCTATTTCAGTTTCATTCTTCAGTTCTAAGTCACTGGTGTGGATGTGAATGTGGTAAATAATTCTGCAGGGTCACAACAACACAGAGTTTAAAAATCTGCAGTTCTCCACTAGTGACTTTTTTTTTTCAGTGGAAAATCCAAATATCTTATGGTTGCTTTTAAAGCCCTGTGTTTAAAGTCTAGGTTCAACCACAAAAAACAAAACAAAATAAAACAAAACTTTAGTTTTTGAAAAAAATAAGGTTTTGGGTTGAATAAAACTAATGTTACATTCATAATCTGGTAACAAAATCATATTCAACAATACACAAGTCACAAGTCCTAAGTTTCTGGAAAAACTCTTGTATGAATGTATGTTAAGACTTTTCTTGCAGTCTTTCAACGGAAGGATTGTGACCTATAATCAGCTATCAGTGGCTGATGCCATCTAGTGGTCAGAGTAATTATGATTTTATGAAATTTGGCAGTCATGTTACGTCAATAAAACAGGAGAAAACTCTGTGTATGGAGGTGGAGGGAGGAGGCGACTGGAAGCAGTGCTGGAACTAATGTTGAACAGAGAAAGATGTTTTGAAGTTTGCTGCTGATTCACAGCTTTTTAATGGGAAATTGGGGTAGTGTATAGTTTGTTATGGGGTGGATATCATGCAGCTGCAACAAGAACTGGCTGATGATTTGGTGTCACCAGTAGTGAGTGTTGGCTTCCTGTTTTCAACAAAACAGTGCTGATTTTAAACCAAACTTTGACCTTTTCCTACACTTAATCTGATCTGCAAAAAATGTCATATCAGAGGTATGGAACATACAACCAATATCACTCTGTGGGTTGACGACTTGTTGATTTCACATTCAAATAGGCAAAATACTTGTAGAAGGAAAATCTTAGTTTTGTTGATCAAAACACAGAGGTTATGTTAGTTAACAATATTTGGGGAGAGTGGGACAAAAGTTATGTTCCTGCTACGTCAAAGGTTTATCACTGGCATTTTATGGTGTCCCCTTTTGTTTTGACATCCCATGAAACTCCAATGATGCTAATGATCAACATGAAGAGAATTTGTCGCATGGGGTGCAGTATTCATTCTTTGCCTGTCTTGAAAATTGTCAACCTCTGTGAGAAATTTATTTATAAATGAATTTATACTCTGTCCAAATCACTATCATGAAGTTGTTTGTTTAGCATCATTTGATTCCTTTATCATAAATACACTACAATCAAATGTACTTTGGAAGCAGCAGACATCCAGACACAGTTCCTGGAGACGGCTGTGTGCTGATGTCATGGACCCAGACACACCAGCGTTTGGTGTCTGATGTATCTAGGAATTGTATGGGCACAAAACAGCAACATGGCTATTTAGGTCATGTTGATGACAGAATGACACCATATCCACATGGAGGTAAGACCTTGTCTTCTTTTTTCATTAGTAACAAAAATAAACACAAAAATATTCCTGTAGAAACTAAAACAATCTTGCTGAAAGTTGCATTGAATTTCAATTTTAGTAATGAACATACTTTCTGTGTTGACACTGACTTTAAACTGTTGCTGGTTTTATTGGTGTTTTAAGGCCCAGTACAGTCAAAAAGGCTTCTTGTTCATTCAGCTGCTGAAGGAGAAAAAGCTTCTCCTTGTACCATGACCTCTGTTTAATACCTGAAAGTAACTGCAGGATTTGTGACATTACAACTACTTTGAAGCAAACAATGGTTCAACATACAAGGGACACACATCACATGGAAACTCAAAGTCTCCCCTGAGACACTGATGACCATCATAAATATTTCAATGAGACGGAAAAGATGTGATATTTGAGAAGCTCTCAAAACATGTTATTGTGGAACACACAAGCCAGACGCTGTGTTTTATTCCAGACAAAGAATTTTGCAAACTTATCTGACAGGATCTTTAACCAGTTTCAGCAGCCTGCTCAACCTGCTGCTGCCATGTGACCTCACAATGGAAAAAAGCTGACATGAGGCCAAAGAGCAGTGTATAAATACAAAAAATAATTGGGATTAGCCTAGAGTGAGACTCTGTGTGTGTGTGTGTGTGTGTGTGTGTCTGTGTGTGTGCACGCATGTGTGTGTTCAGGTCTCCATTATTTTCTTCAGCCTCGTCAGGCTGGCTGTCGATCAACCATGATTAAAAGATGCAGACTGGTCCATTTTTTCTTTCTCCTTTAAACAGCTAATCTGGATGTGATTGGTGCAGATGAGGCCAGCAGCAGCTAAAACACACACACACACACACACACACACAAACACACACACACACACACACACACACACACTTTCTCTGTCTGTCTGTCTGTCTGTCTGTCTCTCTCCCTCTCTGAAACACACAGCAGAACCAAGGAATTTCCTCTTTGAGCAACTTTAGGTTCATTTCTGGAGTCAGGTCTCATGTTTGCATGTGTTCTTTCAACAGTAAAAGTCATGTTTTTCATGTTAAACCAACTACAACATCAAAACCCCTCAAATGACCTCAAGTTTTCCCTATGATAACCTCCAAATTTAACTGACAACCAAATATTTTCTTCATAAAGGAAATGGTATCTACTTGATGGCAAGTGTATTTTCCAAACGCGCCCTACCATTTTAATATAGTGAGTCAGGGTTATACATTATATAGGTGCTGTCCCAATATTGAGTACATCTGACCTTTTTTTCTATCCATCCATCCATCCATCCATCCATCCATTAATCCACCGATCTATTTTCTACTGCTTATCCTGTTATGGGTTAAGGTGGGGGTGGGGGGCAGGAGTCTATCCCAGCAGCTTTCGGGTGAGAGGCAGGATACACCCTGCACGTGATGCTGCTCCATCACAGGGCCAAAATATATAGACAGACAACCATTCACACTCACGGTCACACCTATGGTCAATTTAGAGTATCCAATGAGCCTGGTCCCCTCTTGCATGTCTTTGGGCTGAGGGAGGAAGCTGGAGTACCCGGAGAGAACCCATGCAGGCACAGGGAGAACATGCAAACTCCACACAGAAAATCCCGCGCCTGAGCCAGGACTTGAACCCGGAACCTTCTTGCTGTGAGGCTCCCACGTCCAGGTTTCTTCCCACCGACCAAATATGTGCAATTGGCGACTAGGCTAATTGATACTCTAAATTGATCATAGGCATGGCTGTGAGTGTGAATGGTTGTCTGTCTATATGTGTTGGCCCTGAGATGGACTGGCGACCTGTCCAGGGTGTACCCCGCCTCTTGCCCAAAGGCTGCTGGGATAGGCTCCAGCCCCACTGTGACCCTTAACAGGATAAGCGGTGGATGGATATCAATGTTAGAATTTTTGACTCCCATGTATCTGCATTTGTCCACGATATCAAGTAACAGACTCTGAAACCACAGCCTAATATTTTTTAATGACAATACTCTCAAAAACAGTTATTATTGTGAAATGATGTATATTTTTTGACTTGATAATAAGGGAATAAAGACATTTTGAGCAGCTCTACAAATGTGGGATTTATGCTTGAAGAAATATTCGGTTGAGTTTGTGCTAAAATCAAAATACAATAATGGAAAAGGAATGTGATAATGTATTCATTGGAGAACTTCTTGTTTAGCTTTGTGAAGCGAGAATTATTGCAACAACCTAATTCAGCTACTCATCATCCCGAGTTAAGGGTTATACCAAATCACCAATTCATCCTACATGATTTCCTTTCTACTGTCAAAGGGTCAGAAATCTTTGTATTTGATGACTGGAGGGACTGGATGTGAAGACTTTGTGCATCAGGACATGTTAGGGAAAAAGCAGAACAATGGAAACATTACACAGTCACAACCCATATTTATTGAACCTATTTAGATCTAAAAACACCACTGACTTTTCTTTGAGAAGCCTCCTAAAACTGGAGGGTTTTTTGATACAATTGTCAATTTCCACTAAAAATTTAGTTCTCTCCCAGCAGATGAAACATGAATTAAATAAAAAAAAAAAGATAGGTCTTTGGCTTCTATGTAAAATGACTTGCCTGTTTATCAAATTGTTAAAACAAACAAACAAATGAACAAACAAGAAACATCTAAAAGATAATGCGAATGCAGTTGTAGCAGGTCTAATTGTGTAAATGTTATTCCTGCCAAAATATAATTATAATAAAATATTGTAAGGCAATTTGTACAGCACCTGGTTCTATTTCATACATATTTCTATTTTGTATTTCTTTTTCTAGTTTTATACCTGGATTTAAATTTATTCTATTGGACCTCATTTCCCTCTGTACAATCTATTTATTATATTTCTCAGTTTTGTCACCCTGCTACAACTAAAATTAATAGAATCAGATTGTTAAGGATTGGACTCTGGTATAAATCAATAAAATAAGAATCTAAAAAATATATTATGTGATTGCATCACATCTGCGAGTTCTCCAGAGGACAAATTAACAGCAGGATCAGCGGAGAAACTCCATCCACTGGCTTCGAAGACTATAAAATATTTGTTGATTTTAGCTTGTTTTTGTATGTTAGTTCTACTCCAAATATTTCTTACTTCTTTTTACCCTTAAACTAGAATTTCTTCTTGATAACTTGGATTCTACAGAGGGTTGATGTGTGTATGTATGTTTTCCTCCTCCAATTAGGGTTGTTATTTTTTTATTCACCTTATTTTGTTTTTCCATGGTCTATGTTAACATGATGCAAATGGAAAAATCATTCCTAAATTTGTGATCCCTGTTACTGATCAGGGGCGGCACGGTGGTGCAGTGGTTAGCACTGTTGCCTCACAGCAAGAAGGTGTTCAGTTAGAGTCCTGGCTCGGGTACGGGATCTTTCTGTGTGGAGTTTGCATGTTCTCCCTGTGGGTTCTCTCCGGGTACTCCGGCTTCCTCCCACAGTCCAAAGATATGCAAATGGAGACTAGGTTGATTGATACTCTAAATTGACCATAGGCGTGATTGTGAGTGTGAATGTTTGTCTATCTATATGTGTCTGCCCTGCGATGGACTGACGACCTGTCAAGGGTAAACACCGCTTCTCGCCCGAAAGCCGCTGGGATAGACTCCAGCCCCCCCACAACCCTTAACAGGATAAGTGGAAGAAAATGGATGGATGGATGGATGGATGGATGGATGTTACTGATCAGGTCCTTACTTGCTTAAAGGTCAAAACATTTGATTTGGGACCAATGAACATGACACATGACATTTTTATTCTTAATCACATTATAATCATTTTTCATGTCTTGAATTTATATGGGTGCATTGCATTCACCTAAATTCACAACAGCATCAATACATAATATTTATCTTGATGAACAAAACATACTGAAAACGCCCCCCTCCTTCATTATTATGAAATATGGACAGCTGGAGTGACATTTTCTACTCATTTAAAGATCCATCTCAAAAATAGAAAACCTGACATAGGTTTTAATTACTGTTAGCTAGTCTGACTTGGTACCAAATCATCCATCAATGTCAGTTGATAAACAGATTCTGTTTTTGATTTTTGAAATACAGCACTGCAAAATAAATACATTTGCCATAATATTAATATAATCCATTCATAGTTATTTTAACCTTAAAATCTGTGTTTGCTGACCACACCTTTTCCACTGAATTCAGTTTATTTCTTTCAAAAATAAATTAGAGAGATTTGCTGAAAATATTGGACAGTTGACTAACAATTAACTTAAAAAATATTTCTTGAAAGACTAAAATATAATATTTCAAATGATTCATTTTAAATAATTAAATTTTAAACATTTTATTCAAAAGTTGATTTAAAGTCTTCCATACATTGCTTAGGACCCCCCCCCCCCGCACCTCGGTCCATAGTTTGTGATCCCTAAGTGATATCCAGTTTGTTTGTTGTAGGCCTTGGTGGCAAGTTAGCCGAACATCAATTGGACATGCATGATCTAAAGTCGGACTTTACCATAAAAAGTAAGAATGTGGCCATGTGCTCGTAGATTTGGAGAAGGGTGGTGGTGGGTTCATGTGAATGAGCAAGAAAACACTTGACAGGTCGTGAATAATCGTTTTAATGAGTGTGTAAAAGCAGACGGCCTCGGCAAGGGCCTGTCGGGTTAAACAAACTCACCAAATCCGATTGTCAAAGTGCAAAGTGGTGTCGTTTCAATTTGCTCCCCCTCCTTCTGTCCTTTCTTCCTGGTCTTCAACAGCACCCCCCCTCCCCATTTCTGCCAATTACAAGACAAAACAATATTTTCTTAAACCTGGTGTGATCTTTGGTTTTGTTAGTTTAAAAAGCCCGCTGATGTCGGTGCGCTTGGCTGCTCCCATTAATGGAGCGTCAAGGAGGCCGGATCAGTGGTGAGCACTTCCTTTTCAACTACTCACAACACCATTTCATCTTTTCACAGCACTCAGCTAACTTATTAAACATCCTTTTACAAAATAAAAGACAACAGAAGTTAAATTTAATTTACATTTAAATGTTAGTTTTCTATATGTAACCTTCAGATGACAACCTGCTACTAAAAAAGCTCAGGAGACTGAAACTGTGGAAAATGACAATAGATTGTGGGCTGGATAGTAACTAAGAACAGTTATTACAATACTGTACACAAGCAAAATTTTGAGATATTGTACTTGATCGTATCTATTTTTTAAGCTTCATTCTTCACACTTCAACATTTAAGAGGAAAATATTTAAAAAAATGGTAGTTTCATTCATACTAATTACCTTCACTATGTAACAGTGTGGATGTATATAACATTTTGAAAACCTATTATTAAACATGAAACAATAGTATTTACATATATATATATATATATATACATTATATATATGTATGTATAAATATATATATATATGTATAAATATGATAACAAACATGTTACTTTTTAAAAAGTTCAGTATATATCTATTAGAGGGACAGAAAAGGTATTTTTATTTTAGTACTACTGCTTAATCTGTGCATTAATTTCTGTAGGAATTTTCTCAGACAGCATTCAGGCGATGAATAGGGCTGCAAGTGTCAAAAGGTTGAAATTCAGTTGGGGTAATTTGTACTTAATCAGTAAGTAAGATAACCGGCTAATTTGTTAATATGACCTGTGTGTTGCTTGTACTGGCACTGAAGTCAGGATTTGTAATTGGGATTGGTTTGATAGTTGAATGGTACTTGTTTTCTTGAAGTTGATTTCATTCATCTGCCATCACTAGAGCTGTGGCAAAATGACTACCTCCTTATTAAACAGAGTCACTATTTTGGTTAATGTGTTGATTAGGTGGTGATTCTGTTGGTTTTGTGATTCAACATGTACTGTATTACATTTTAGTTTTTTGTGTTGTTTTTCTGCTTTCAACACTAGGCCATAGTGAATTGGCAACAGTCTTGTGTTTGAAAGGCTATTTTGCAATCTATGAATAATTTTTTAAGTAAAATTAAGACTGCTGAACACAAAAACCAGCAAAAAAAAAAATGCTTCCCTGTTTTATTAATGTGACATCTCCTCCAAAGGAGAGCTGCAAGTCATGGTACTACAGGAAGCTGAAGGTTTGCAGACAGACTGAGCACAAAATTGGTTGAACCAAACTTAAAAAAAATTAAACAGAAAAAGCAGAATCAACGTAGATCATCATGAAAACCTCATTGAGTTCTGGTAGAGAATGGGATTGCAGGTCAGTGTAGCGTCTGGTTGCAGTGACTTGGAAACCAACAACGAGTGATGAGGTGTAACATGAATCTGGCTGACAGCGTGTTGGGTCTGTATCTGTGTCTCTCTGTTGTTGTTGTTGTTGTTGTGTTTACTCACTGTACGGATGAACAAGGCCTGGTGTTTTGTGTGTGTGTGTGTGTGTGTGTGTGTGTGTGTGTGTGTGTGTGTGTGTGTGTGTGTGTGTGTGTGAGAGTGCATGTCAGTGTGTGTTTGTGTGTGAGTGTGTTAGTAAAATAGGTCTCGGTGTGTGTCCTCTGACTAATATGTTGGAGGACTCACTGCATTTCAGAAAACACAGTGACAGTTACCAACATTTAAACAGTGATATGCAGGATTTATCATCTGTGATTCACAAAGTAATTTAAGGCTGCAGATTTTTAAAGCCACACTGATTAACAAAAGGAGAAACAATTCTTCCAGTTTTTTTCATTGTAGACCTCCTTATAGCTCTTTCCTATGTGTCATTTGGTTGAAAACTTCTCACACTGGCTTTTGTAAAGTTTTGAAAACTTGATTTACTTCTCACCTACTTTCATGTCCATTTCCCATCTAGTTCATGATGATGATAATAGCAGGTTGAGCAATGGCAGAAGCCACATTTTTCAGAAGTCAATTTTGAAGACTTTTCATCAGAAGCCATATTTTTGAATTTTTTTGTGAAACAAATAATCTGATAACGATTCTTCTGGGATGTTTTGGTGTTTTCTGTGCCAGCCTGTCTATTTTCTCTCTACATCATGGTGGAGAGTGAAGTAGGGAGGGTTACTTCTTGGTTCTCCAGACGGAACTCCACCTCTCCATTGATCTGTTTGGCTCCAAAGCTCCTTCTTGACACAGCTGATGCTCCGTCAGCACTCAGCTCTCTGCTTCCTGGACCATATTTGATGTTTCTCTCAATGTGAGCTGCAAAACAATAACTGCACCAGGTCAGTGAATGTAACAGATTGTCCTGGACTCCTTCACTGATGATCTTGCATGATAATTACAGATGATGATGTAACACCAAACACATTGAAATTTGCTAACTACTCAAAATACTGAAGGTTCAAAACAGATTTAATTGTTGATCTGATATCAAAAGAAAGCTGAACTTAAATGGCAACCAACGAAGATATAATTCTTTTAGCAGAAACTGAACACAATATTCACGACCATATTTTCAGTATTACTGCCTGACACTATAGCTCTAAACCATTCCCTGTCTTGACATTTCGTGGAGAGACCAGATGAAGCCACAGGTAGCACTAATTGCAATAACATTATTTATATTTCAACACATTTCTGTTTATTGCAATTAAATCATGGCTAAAGCTAAGTTTTAAACTGCAGTTTTCCAGATGCAACTCCTGGAGACAGAAGTCAGAGTCAGGACTGTGTGTGCCTTTGATGTTTGTTTTTACAACACATCTGGAACATCTACAAGTACAACAGCAGCAATGTGATTGTTATTATTAATTGTTTCACGGTTGATAAAAGAAATAAATGGTGACTCTGCATGGAGGTATAATACCTTGTTTCAAAATATGGATATCTACCATTTGATCATTATTATTATTATTATTATTGTTATTATTATTATTATTATTGTGTACCATATGGCCTGGCAAGGTGATAGAATGTTGTTATATTTAGCTCATTTTTTTCTTTTTAGGTTAATGCTAGATGTTATTTGCTAGCAAACTGTCAAGAGCAATTTTCTATCTGACATCCTCTGCAAAAATTAAACATTTTCAACATACTTGTAGAGTGCAAAGTGACAGTCAATCATGTACTCAGTGTCCCAGGCTCACACAACAACTTAACTGATGGACAGTGGTAGTCTTTTGATACCAGTGGGTTTTTCCTTGAAGCCTTGAATATTAATTTATCCTGTTCTAATGGATGATCATTATATAATCTAAACATCTATTGGCTGTCAGGACTGGAAGTTTGCATAGGCATGAATTGACTTCCAGTGCATTATGCAGACCTAAGGACTCCAGGTTTAGGGAAACAAGGTACTGAGCCCCTGCTCTTTTCTTATTTTTGGAAAAAGAAGGGGGAAATATTCACTAGTTGAATTGTAACCAATAACTGTATAAACTGTCCTCTATGTCACCATGGCAACTCCACACTCCTCAGTTCTATCCTCATGATCCCCTCAAATGTCAAGTATTCCTATTTCCTAAATGTATTAAGGCAAAAAAAAAAGTAATTTTCCTGTAGGCTTAGATTTTTCAGATTTTTTTTATGTGAGAGATTTGTGAAGTCAAATTTGATTTGATTTGGAGCCAAATTGTGCATTACATATGAATAATAATACAAAACTTCCTGAGGGAAGAGTAAGGGGAGGTCCTGCAACTGCCAACTTCACCACTAAATGTCACCAGATCTTGCTTGCTGGACCTTTAATTACCTGGATCAGTCATGATACATTAGAACATATAATAACACGTGAAATCTGGGAATCTAAAACACAACCAAAGCACAGCCAATAACTACATAATAAGTACAGCTCTGGACTGGTCTGGTTTGGCATGGTTCTGATCAGTCTCCTGAAATCTTGAGGGCTTCTATCTAATGGGTCCTATTTCTGTAAACTGCTTCAGGCTCCATCCTGCTAGAGCCCTGGATTTACCAACCATTACAGCAGTGAGAGCTTTTGTTTGAAACATATTTCTGTGGTCCTTTTTCCTAATTGCCTGTCAAAATTGACTCAACCGTCGTTCGTGTGCAGAAAAGAGAGCTGTTCATTAATTTACACAAGCTCCATTCAAGCTGGATTTGGGTTTTACAAGCTGCAGAGAAAATACGCCAACATGTTCACATGAGCACTGAATAAGTTAGAAAAAAAAAATCTTTTCATGGCACTTGACACAACAGGTGATTTATTTGATTTTTTTATACTCTACTCAATCAGCTCCAAATCCGGCACCAGTTATGAACTGAACCTCTCATGATTACCTCTGTTATAAGAAAATCAAATCAAATAGTAGGCAAAAGATTTTGTTGTAAATTTGTTCATCTTTTGTCAGTTAAAGTCTGGGTCATCCCTGTTTGTTTCCATATCATAACAACTATGATAACCATGCTAACAGGCTGACTGGGTTGCAATCAAAGGGCTTTTTTACAAGTGTGCTGCTGTGGTTGTTTCTCTGTAAGATGATCAGTTGGAGATGAACCTTGTTCGACCTCCACTTAACTCTGAAGATTTGAGGATAATGTCTTTCTCTCTCTCTCTGTGTCTCTCTGTCTTTCTCTCTCTTAGTCAAGTAAATAAAAACATTGAAGTGTCGACCTCCCCTTAAGAGTTTAGGAGTGAAGTACACCCAACTGATTGGTCATCTGCTTGTTTGAGAGCCAGCATTTGCAAATAAAACTTTTAATTTGAATAAAGAAATATTCATCATCAAACCTCCACATTTCCACAACATGTATTTTTTTTCTTGTTTGAAGATTAGTTTGTTTGTATTTTACAGCTTGAAGGACCCTTTCTTGGACTACTAAAATGGAAACAATAAAGACAGTTGTGGCTCTCTATTTTATAAAGGTGTAGTTGCTATTGCTGCCTTAAAATGGAACTTGTGAGCTTGTGTTTATGGCACTGGAAATTGTGTACCACTTGTGTACACAAGCTTATGGTAAATTTCCCTCCATGGGGTTATGAATATGAAGAGGGAGCATTTTGAATGGACTCTTGCATATGATGCAAAACAAAACAAAAACAGGACAAATGTGTTATCTTAAGACGTGACGAAGACTTTGTTACTGATTTCAGAATGTGCTTAAGTAAAGACACTTAGGAATACACTTGCAGGCAGGCAACCAAATGCAATTTATTTTCCTCTGTAATTTATGAGTGCATACACCACAATAAATTACACTCAGGCAACTCACTTAACAATTATCCATTGCACTTAACATTGTTGTAAAAAAAGTCTGCAGAATTGCTAGGTTTATTTATACTTAAGTTGCAAAGAAATGTTTTGTGTTATGATACTCTGATGTCCCTGTCCTTGACAGTCCCTCAGTCCTAATCAGAGCTGATGCAAACTGCTGCCTTTTATAGAGGTCACAGCAATTAGACCCACAACAGTGTGCTGATGGTGGAAAATTCCACTCTTAAAAAATCCAAGATTTTTATTGCATTATTTGATTAAGAATTAAGGTATTTATAAGGTTTGAGGCTCTAATTGGGTGTCAAAGTAGGATATTGTGTTTCTTTATTACATGGAGTTTGTTTGGTTAAATAATTGTCCATAGAATGTCATGGTTTGTAAAGGTTCGAAACAACTGTTTTAATTAGAGGCTGGATTGTATTAAGGGAGAGGTTTAACCTCTGGCCACCAAGGCACACCTAAATTGAATCTCAGAGTAGCTATAAACATGTTACTTGCATACTTGTGCCTGTTGAAAAACAATGTATGTATGTTGTTTCCAGTTTTTGCTTTGAATGTTGTGCTTTATTTTTTGGAAATAAAAGAGCCCCAGTCTTTTTGCAAGTCAATCCATTGTGTTAATTCTTATTGCATAACTGACTTGTGTTACAAGGTATATTATCAATACTGAGGAAGTAAAGACTAGCAGGCAGCTAAGGCTAAAATACTGTAGTTTAAAACATCAGAAGATAAAGCCACAAGCTTGCTAAAGCTATTGGAAATCCATCCATCCATTTTCTTTCGCTTATTCGTGTTAAGGGTTGCGGGGGGGCTAGAGCCTATCCCAGCGGCTTTTGGGTAAGAGGTGGGGTTCACCCTAGACAGATTGCCAGTCCATCGCAGGGCCAACATATTTCAACAGACAACCATTCACACTCACAGTCATGCCTATGGTCCGTTTAGAGTATCCAGTTAGCCAAGTCCCTATTTGCATATCTTTGGACTGTGGGAGGAAGCCGGAATACCCGGAGAGAACCCATGCAGGCACAGGGATCCGGTCGAACACGGAACCTTCTTGCTGTGAGGCGACAGTGTTAACCACCGTGCCGCCCCAAAACTTAAATGCAGCAAAAGTAGCTGGTAGCTAAACCTAAGAAGCACAATGATGCAAGGCAGCTAATGAAAGAAGGTAAGTGATTTAAAGACAAGCGAATATAAATGCTAAGTTAGCTAAAGGTATCAGTTGGCTAAAGGTGCTATGAGGGCACTTGATAAGCTCAAATAGCTAAAGGGCAATCTGTAGTTCCAGTGTCAGAAGCTATAGGCCATCCGGTAGCTTGAGCTAAAGTTGCTCAAGTAACTGGATATTTAAACATTAGCTTAAAGATGTTATGCAAACTAAAAGCAAGTAGCCATCAGCAAAATATATTTAAGACAAACTAAAGTGACTGTTTTAGCTAAAGAACTTAGAGGAAAGGTGAAACAGATAAGGGACACCAAAACATAAAGTGTGCAAGGTGGTTAAGTTGCAATTACAGGTGCAGGTAAGTGTTGACTCTAAGCAGTAAAATTAAAAGAAGCAGCTGTTTCTCAGGAGGATTCTGCTTTAATTATCTGGAGCTGAAAAGGAGGCAGCTCTCAGTATCAGTGTCACTCTGCCTGGAGCGAGTTGCTTCATCCGGCCTCAGCCCCTCTGACATACTGAGAACGGCGCCAGCGCTGAGGGCATGCTGGATTCAGCACCAGGAAGGTGTCCTGACATGTATGTGTAGTAGCAGACTAGCATGTCAAAAGATAGCAGCCAGTTAGATAACAAGCAAGGACCCAAACACCTCCTAATTTGGTGACAGTAGAATGAAAGAATTTTAACTTCATTAGAATACAAAATCAAGTTTAAAGTATCCTTGAGATCAATGTGCAGTGCACGTACTCTTGTCTGGAAACTAGGGACGATCCGGAAACGGGTTTTCAGTATGGATAGGATAGGGTTGTAATGAGGCCGAGCATCTATTGTGCACCAATGTGTCATTTTCAATCCTCTGGCATTTTTTTCCAAGGAAAACGAAAGCTTTCATTGGATATCTTTGTCCCACAACATCTCCTGATTGGCAGCTGGCCCATCAGTCAAACACAGAGCCCCCCCCCCCCCCCCCCCACACACACACACACACAAATACACAACTGAGAAGCTCAGCTCACTGTGGCTGCCTCAATCATAACGGAGATGATAGACGTGTTAACTCTTGCCACGGGTAGACACAACAGTCTGTGTCTTGGGTTAATTTCTCTCATTGCTGTTTATGTGCTGTTTAGGATTTAAAGGTGCACTAAGCTTGTTGCATGGTTTCAGGATGATATCATTTTTGTCTCAAATTATAGGCATCTCCCCTTTATCTGCTAGAAGCCTGCCCCCTGAATACATCATGAAAAACTCCAGTCTCTGGAGACAACACAGGGCCCACAAATGGCAAATAAAACCCACGTGTTGTGCACATAAACATAACAAACCATGTTCCAGCCAATCACTGACAAGAAGGTTGGGGGGAGGGGGTTAGTGTGCGTGCATAAATTGGGGAATAAGTAGTGTTAATTGTAGCTATGACACTCATAAGCCATTTTTCAATGTAATAGTTTGTTATTCCTAGCTTACTCTAGAGGCTAGAGGTCCTGGCTAGCACAAGCTTTGATTCTAGAAATGACAAATTCTACAAACAGTGTCTCCTACACATAAGCTCATAAAATAATTTTCAATATATCAGCGGTAAGTCATAACAACAAAATAATTCTAAATATATCAGCTGTAACCTAATATCGTAAAGATACTGTATAAAGACTTAGAATATAAATTTACTCACCAAACAGTTGGAGTTTGCTCACTCATCTTAGCAACATTAATGCAGCAGAGGTCCATTTTCACTTTTATGAACAACACCTCCCACCCCCTGAACTACACTGTGGAGACCCTGAGCAGCTCCTTCAGTTCCAGACTGCTGCACCCTCAGTGCAAGAAGGAGCGCTACCACAGGTCATTCCTGCCTGCTGCCATCAGGCTGTACAACTGCACACTGTAAACATTCATTTGCTTGTTTTTCAGCAATGTGCAATTAATGGTGCAATAACATATTCCTATTTTTTAATACTTTGTGTAAATATTTCTTGTAAACTGTAAATTGTCCAATCTAAATGTTAATATTTATTTATTTTAGCTTGTGTTTTTTTATTCCATAAATATTTTCCTTCTTCTAATTTATATAATCCTTTCTTTTTCCCTCTGTAAATGCTGCTGAAACTATTTAAATTTCCCCTGTGTGGGATTAATTCAGTATTCTTATTCTTATTATAATTATTCACATTCATGACATTTACAGAAACACAAGGGGAGGGGCGAGCTTGCTCTGTTTTTGTTTAATATTTACAACAAACGTCAACGGAAGTGACATCAGGCAACAACGCTTTGTGCACCTTTAATTCTCCATTAACCAGCTTATGTTTGGAAAGTAACAAATAATCAGAGTTTTGTAGGTCATCAGATCTGGTATTTAGACATGGCTGAATGAAGCTCTGCTTTTTTTTTTTTCCTTCTGCATCTGATTTTGCATTGGTTTGCGGATTGATAGAAAAAGTGACCAGGCGCTTTCATTGAAAAAGCAGTTAGCGTGTTTGTATCATCCCTGGCTCCACAGTCACACTGTCTGTAAATTTAAACATGCATGCACACACACACACACACACACACACACACACACACACACACACACACACACAGATTTTATTTAATTCAGATTTTATCTGAAACACTTACATACTCAGGAAAATATGTATTATAAAGTGTAACTTGTCTGACAGTGATCCTGAATCAGCAGTAGAGCTTAAGTAACACCCATTTCCAGGTTAAACCACACCCCCAGAACACAGATACAGATAATTTTGGTGGTTGTACAGATACAGATACAGCTAATGGTGTGCCCGCTCATCCTTACTGGAAACATCATTGACTTGTGTTGTTGATGTAGTTGAAAATAAAATGGCTGCTGAACCGAGCTTATAACTCAAATCCTACAGTGATTCCTGTTGGTGATTTTGATGTTTTTATTGACCCTTCAGATGTTTGCCAGTGGAACCGAAGCAGTGCCAGCCATTTCAAAGACATAAGATGATCGATGCAGCAAATATGCCTCCAACAGCAATGATTGGTAATGCTTTGTAGCAGATGAATAAACAACTATGATGTCTGTCACTTTTGTGTTCCACATATGGTACAAAAATTGAATAATAATGATAAAAGTTTAATGTTATTTGTTTTTTTTTCCACAAAAATATGTTATGCACCTCAAAATATTAGAAAAATAGCTGCAAGAAATGGGTAAAAAATACATATAAATAGGGAATTTTATGAAAACTTACCAATTTATCTCTCACATTTTTTTTATAAATATGAATTAAAGAAACATTGTTCTACAATATAATATGACTTGTTATTGATCCTTCGCTTTATTACCACTCACACTCATATATTGACCACACAAGACTACTTTTAACACTCATTGTGGGATAATGGCATACAACCCAATAGTTGTGTATATGTATCATAAAATGACTGTTCATCATCATCTGATTGATTTTCATGGGAATCAGATATCAATGTATCTGAACAGAAATGTCAGTTCTGAAACAAATTTGCCATGTAACACACAAACAACATACACACACACACACACACACACACACACCTACAGCCAGGTTAAAAACTGAGTGCTTCTGCAGTAATTAATTGTGAACAAGGTGACTAATTAGCCAAACCATCTCAATTTCTCACTTCCTGTTCAGACCCCCAACACCCCTGTATTAGTGATGTATTACATTAAGAGGAATGTAAGTAATGTAATGTACAGAACAAACATTCTTCAGTTTGACAGACATAAAAAAGACCTTAAAAAGTCAGAAGAGAAACATTTTCACTCTTAAAATCACTAGGGTCTCTCACTCACTGACCAGCTTTTGGGGGGATACAAGTTGTGTAATAGATCCTCCCACTATTTATGATGATGTAATTGATGCAGATGTTCAAAAGTGCTTATTTCCATGTTTTACAACTCACTCCTGTCCTACTCTTAATAAAAGATGTGAAACTTGCAGTTAGAAAAAAACCATCTTGGGTGAGGTCTTGGACAGGGAAGAAGACTTTTGTCATGTGCCACATTGTCATTCTCCAGACCTGCTTCCAAAATGATGTAAAACTTCATATGTGACTTGCTCAGTAATGCATCCACTGGATAGGAAGACCACTGACCAGTGAATTACACAGAGACACAGACACATGCACACACAGAGATTCCCCTTTGTATTACAGATGTCTGTGTTAGCAGATTGTTAAAGCACCAACATCAGTAGAAGACCAAAGCTTGACTCAGTCGACTCTCAAACTGATTTGAAAGGGATGTTGGCTATTTACTTGTCTTTCACCTCTGGGTCACATGACCCATGTTTGTGTCGTCTGCTATTTTAATCTGTTTATTGTTGTTTGTACATGTTGAATGTGTTTGTTTTATTCTGCTGTGGTGGCCAGTTTACCTTTGGGATCATAAAAACTTTATCTCCTCTTCTTACAGAGCCAGAGATGTTCTCTCCTCCTCCGCCTCCACTGTTGTCTTCTCTCCCGTGTTTTCCTGTCTGTCTGTCAGCCAGCGGAGAGGCGACAGCAAGTCTCCACGTGGTAAACCGATCCGCCTTGGAGAGAGCAGGAGGCAGTGCGCGGGAGGATTCCTGATATGGATCTACCTCTAAAACTCAGCCAAACAAAGCCTCACCTGTTTTCACCACCCTGCCTTGCTCCTCATTTACCTCCACCTCTGCTGCCACTGCCGCACCACCAGCCCTCAAACATGCCACTTGTGCATTTTCTCTTCTGGTTTTGTTTCCGTCAGGGATCATGGAAGCTTTGATACACAGACATACCTGTTAGTCACTGTCGATTCTCCCCCCTCCATCGTGGTGTCCCAACTCATAGCCCCTGGGGCCAAAACCAGACATGAAAGTTTGCATTAAGGAGACGAGTGTCCAATATCCGTTAATGTGAGATACAGCTAATTGTCCATTATCGGTCCGAATGCTCTCTGGCTGTCAGATTGGAGCCACTCAAAGGTTGTTTATTATTCATCAGGTGTGTGTGTGTGTGTGTGTGTGTGTGTGTACTTGTTTTTTGTGACTATTGGAGACATTTTCTGTTATAAACACTACCTCATCTATCTATCTAGGCCTCATGAGGACCAAAGAATGGTCCTAATGCAGAAAAACAAAATTTTTGAGTTTATTGTTAAAGTTAGATTTAAGGTCTGAATTGATGTTGGGTCAATGATAAGGTAAGGGATTATGGTTTGGGTTGGGCTATCCATATGAATAGAAGTCAATGAAATGTCCTAATAAGGATAGCTGCGTGCGCGCGCGCACACACACACACACACACACACACACGCACACACACGCACACACGCACACACACAAACAGTTCAGCCAAAGGTCACAGGATATATGTTACTGATGAATTATTCACATTTTTAAAATGTTGTAACCTGCTGATAGTGCTGAGTGTCGCTACTTGAAAACTTTGGATGAGAACAGATATGTAGAGTGCCACTTTGGCATCTGCCAATTGCCTCATGCTTCTTATCACACTTTTATTTAACCACCTGCCTCCTCTGCCAATCAAAGTAAAAAATGTCATACAGCGCAAACTTTATTAGTGAATGTAAAAGCCAGTTTACGTCAATGATTCATTATGAGACAAAACAGTTGCATTGACATTTGCGTTGGTGTAAACTGGCTCATTTCAGTTCAAGTCAAGCTTGTTCAAGCAGTCTGCAACTCAATTTGTTAAATCACTAGGGATAAATAGTACATTGTCTCATTGATTAAACTGTCCAGTTTCAGAACGATGAAGATGAGTGGATTGCAAGGAGTGACAGGTTACTATTTGGAGAACTTTGGTCTTATCTGCCCTTTAAGAGATTTTAATGATTGTGTAAATATAAGAAATTCAAAGTGACTGCCAGAGGTAGCTAGCAAAAACGACCAAAGATTAAATAAATGCATTTTAATTACAGTACCACAGGGGGGTATTTTTGTAGGCTTACAGCAAGTTAGTATCATCATAAATTCCTTTGACCAAAAGCCAATAGGATTATTACCTCAGATTTTAGATTGACAAAAATAAAGTTTGTGGTGAACAAAAGTTTATGAGACTTACACATTTTGTTCAACAATACCATCCTCAGTGACGATCACCACTTTTTCATGTTTGAGGTGTAAATTAAAGCATTTGAAAGCAAACATTAGGCTATGAAGGAACTACAGCTTGGATACAGGAGCTCAACATCATCATAACTAATGTTCAAGCTCAATCTGTTTTTTTCATGTTGACGTTTAATGTCCAGGCATGTCATCGAACAGCCATCGGCAGTTTTTACAGCTAGTGTCTCTTAAAAATATCAAAGAATTCAGTGTTAGAGTTCATTCTTAAGTTAGTTTGGAAAAACAAGTGAGAATGGTGGTGGTGATGGAAAGGATGGTGATTTTAGGGGTTCTTTAAGCTGTTCTGCCCCCACATTTAATGGGCTTGTCATGCTCAACTAAGTTTTACAAAATTTGGACCGGTAGTTTTTGTGATCCTGCTGACCACTGGACACAACAGATTTGAGGTCATAAAATAAGGGTGTTGAAATTTTTCTATATGAGATGTACATTTGTACAGCTAATGCTGTTTCTGCTTTAACTGAAGATGATTTAAATATTTCCTCCAGCTTTCACAAAAGGTTCTCAAGCTTTTACATGAAACTGACTTCTCAAAGCAAGACAAGGCAACACTGCCGATTTGGTATTTAATTATTGCTGGTTGGTGGTATAAACAACCGAATAACACCATGTTTATTCCCAGCGAGACGTCTGATCTCCCTCCACCACTGCTGGCAACGCTGTGTGTTTGTGCTGTCTTTAACAATGTGTTTAACTTCCAACAGCATCAGTTTGTTTACCCACAAACCCACGACGAGATGCGCTGCAGCTTGACTTGTCATTGTCTTCCTCCCGCCACACACATGGTGGCGAGTCACCTCACCCATGCTGTGTATTTACCTCCGCAATCAGAGTCCATGCAAGTGTTGTGTCTTTACGTTTCCGAGGTGCTATGTCATTTACATTTACACACACACTCAGCGGGAGTGTGTCTGAAGTGACGACGGCAGGAAAACACTCAGCACAAACAACATCAGGGATTCTTCGTCTTTCAAGGGTGACTTACTTATGAAGTAGCAATTAATTTACACCCAACAATTCTCCATGAGCATGCACATCTTGCAACAGCGGCAATGAAAACCTTCCTTTTAACGGGCAGTAACGTCAAGCAGACCCACCCACAGTGGGAGCGGCCAACTGCTTTGACCGGTTGGGGGGATAGAGAGCAGGAAAGCGGGGCAGAGACAAAGACAGATAATGTAAAAAAGACAGAGATAGGGAAGGAAAAGGAGGGACAGCGATAAAAAGAGAGAAAGGAAGGAGAGAATGACTGACAGACAGGGACACAAATAGGCTGGAAGGAGACAAATGAGTGGATAGAAATAAAGAGGGATAGAGGATGCACAGCAAGCAGTAACAACAACTAGCTACCAATAATAACATTTCTAAGTTACTCAAGGAATCAATTTCAGCATAATATGATTAGACAAAGACAGATAATGTAAAAAAGACAGAAATAGGGAAGGAAAAGGAGGGACAGCGATAAAAAGAGAGAAAGGAAGGAGAGAATGACTGACAGACAGGGACACAAATAGGCTGGAAGGAGACAAATGAGTGGATAGAAAGAAAGAGGAATAGAGGATGCACAGCAAGCAGTAACAACAACTAGCTACCAATAATAACATTTCTAAGTTACTCAAGGAATCAATTTCAGCATAATATGATTATTTAAGTGTTAGCAAACACAATACAAACAATGCTAATATTAATGTACAGTATAGAGTGTACAAATAGGACTACTATTAGAACTAATACTAATACTGATGCTAAGGTTGGCAGCTGAGCATCTTCAAGTCTTTAGCCTCCTTCAGAAGCAGCATCAGTCAGGGATCTGGGAAGTGGGGAAGCACAAAGGCCCTGGAAGTTGTACTAACAAGTATGAGAACAGGAGGACAGAGAGGACAGAGAGGGGGAGAGAGAAGCCCAGTGTATCATGGGAGATCTGCTGGCAGTCTAAACCTATTGCAGCATATCTAAGGGCCAGCCTAAGCCAGTCCTAACTACAAGCTTTATCAAAAAAGAAGGTCTTTAGTCTACTCTTAAACATAGAGAGGGTGTCTGCATCCTGGACGAAAACTGGGAGATGTTTCAGGAGAGGGGCATGATAACTGAAGGCTCTGCCTTCCATTTTACTTTTAGAGACTCTAGAAACCATAAGTAACACTGCAACCTTGCGCATTGTTCTAGCTGAATAGTAGGGGACTATGACCTCTTTCAGATATAAAGGTGTCTGATTGTTTAAGGCTTTGTGTGTAAGAAGGAAAATTTTGAATTCTATTCTGAATTTGACAGGGAGCCCATGCAAAGAAACCAGTACAGAGAAGATCTGGTCTCTTCTTTCAGCTCTTGTCAATATAAAGGCAGCAGTGTTTTGGACAAGCTGGAGAGTCTTCTGGGACTTGCTGGTGCAGCCTGATAGGAGGGAATTGCAGTAATCCAGTCTGGAAGTGACAAAAGCATTGACTAGTTTTTCTGCATCTTTTTGAACAGGGTATGTCTGATATTAGTTATGTTACATAGGTGAAAGAAGGCAGTCCTAAAGATTTGCTTTATGTGGAAGTTAAAAAACAGATCCTGATCAAAGATAACTCCCCGATTTCCTACAATAGTGCCAAAGGTCAGGGAACTGCCAACCAGGGTATCTATCTCATGGTGTTTCTAAAGGCACTTTCACACTGGCCACCAAGCCACCAATTCGCCCGTCTTTTTTGCGGCTCAGTCCGCGGTTACAGACAGAGTGTGGCCAATTGTGTGTCACTTTCAGCCCGGCAATATTCCTCCTCCAAGGGTACACTTATTGCCACCTCCACTGCTATGTGAATCCAAGCCGTCAATGTGCCGGTTTGGTGTGAGGTGGGCGGAGGCGTCGACGATGACGCAAACTCGTAAAGAAAATGCTCACTGGTTCTCCCGCATCAAACACCTACTTCAAAACACCGCCGCTGGAGGAGCTTAGTCAATGTGGCTATCGCTGGAGACGGAACATCACCAGCAAGTTGAAAGAGTTACGAAAAAAGTACCACCAGGTCTGTGACTACATCAGAGTCAGAGGGAGGTTAAAGTGGAAACACTACAAGGTTTGCCACACTGTCACGGGGCAGAATATTCTTCCGACATATATGTTGTATGTCACTGTTCGTGGTACATGGCACATCACATGTTTATGCCCACACAATTGGTGGCTTTTAAGAAAGAGGAATATTACACCTCCATTTCACACAGACAAGATGGTAAATTCCCACCTCTACTGGGCCGCAAATTTAGTGCATTCTGTGCCTAAAAAGGGCTTTAGGTGTTTTGGGCCCAGGGTAATAACTTAAATTTTGTCAGAATTTAGTAATAGAAAATTGTGGGTCATCCATATTTTTATGTCCTCTAGACAGTCTTAAAGTTTAGTCAGCTGATTGATTTCATGTGGATGCATTGATAAGTACAGCTGTATATCATCTGCAAAACAATGAAAATCAATCGAGTGTTTCCTTATTATGTGACTTAATAGAGGAATTTAACTATTGAAACATTTGTATTGCTACACATATTTTGTGTAAACAGTGAGAAAACATGATGACATGTAGCCTGTATGTCATCTCATGGCTGGTTCCAAGTAATCCTTTGTGTGTATTCCTCAGAAAGCAATGGCTATAAGTTTTAGAAATTATTTATATGTTGAACAATTTACATCGATTGATACTGATGAGTTTTACTGACATTATGTGCATTATGTGTTATAGCCTGTACAGCAACTATACCATCATATACTTACCTAGTCAGTACCTGGTTTCTGAGTTGATTATGTTAATGTTGGTCTTCAGTCTTACTTGTTGTATACTTAGTGTGTTACAATGCTAACATTGAATAATTACTACTTATCTATTATTTACATCGTAGTACATTAAGTGATTTTTTTGTAATTTTATTTTCTAGACACACTTGGACAAGTGATTGTGAAGGAGGGGAGGAACCCACAACCAGGAGGAACACAGCACACAAAAGGGGACACCACCACCACCTAAGGAAGCAGCACTACCACCATTGGGCCCAGCAACTGGAGGGTAGCCAGGAAAACAACAACAACAACAACAAACACAAAAAAACAGATTTAATGGTGCAAATCAACAAAACACAAGATAACAAATCCACAAAATCTCAAAATTTACATAGGCATATGTAAGCAAGAATTAAATTAGGCAGTCAAAATATACATTATCGGGACAACTTAACTGTAACAATGTCAAAAAAAATCAAGTAGGACCCACTCTATTAACTCAGATTAATTACCCAAACTAACCCAAGGGGAAGACAATTACTTGAAGAGACTAAGCTTAAAGCAACTATTGAAGTGAGGCCCCAAACCCATCAAAAGAAACAAAATATGTAAATCACAAATTAACAAAAGGAAAGAGAAATACAATCCCAATTTGACAAAACAAACCCGCCATTCACCCCCAAGCTAATGAAAAAATATTTAAAAACAGTCCACTGAGCCACACTCGCTTAAAACATCATTAGAGGTAACAGGCCAGCAAAGCCAAATTCAAGTGGCAGAACAAGCTCGCTGAAAGCTGAGGAGGCCTGGCCACCAGACGAGTTGAAGCCAAGCAAGGCCGCCACCAAAGACTGTGGGACAGCAGCACAAGCAGGCAGCGGGGGCACAGCAGGCGAGCCAAAGAAATGATAAAACAAAGCACTGTGTCAGCAACAACAACAACAACAACAACAAAAATACAACGAGCAAAACAAAGCAAAGCAAAGCAACTGTGGTCCAGCTGCAAGGTCCTTCTTCTTGGCTGCCGTGGCCCACCCGTTCCTATCACAGATTATGAGAAGTTAAAATGATACGACCACAGCTAGGGCTAAGTGCTAACATTAACATAAGAGGGATGCATACTGACCTGGCAACCTTCCTGCACACGGTGAAGCCAGGGATGGGGGGGAGCAGAGTGCAATTTTGTCAAAATGTCAAAACTATTCAAAAAATAAAGAAAATAAGTCAGCCGCTAGCCTACCTGAAGCAGGTGTGGAGATGGACATCCAGAATGCCAAGACTCAGAAGTGGGTGGACCTGGGAGCCAAGGAATGCAAGAGGGAGACAAGAGGCCTCACTACCTCTCTTTATAGTCAGTTCTTACCCCATTAAGCTAATGAGAGCATCTGAATTCCCGCAGTTCGAGGGTGAATATACATACAGTATATATATAGATATATACTGTATATATATATATAGATATATAGGGTAAATATATATATATATATATATATATATATATATATATATATATATATATTTATATAGATAGATAGATATAGATATAGATATAGATATAGATATAGATAGATAGTTGTCCTGGATTAATAAGAGACCCCTAACAAAGACGGTTGGCACAAAATAGTCATGCAGTGCATGCTGCTAGAATTTCTAACTTGCCTGCTACATTCCACAATGGATGCCTTCTATAAGATTTGGGACCCATATTTGCAATTTATTGGCCTTCAATTAGCTGACACATTAACAACAGGGTTCCTTAACAGAAGTGATGCTGCTAATCCTGACTGATAAAGTCATTATTCCTTGGTCATTTTATTTTATTGTTTTCTTTTTGCTGTAACTGATCATCCATTTAGAAGCTGCAGTATCATGCACCAAACAAAAGGTGTCTATACTGTTGTATGACATGGTCCGATGTAGGTATGAGGAATTTCTATTTGTGCCTGTGTCAGTTTTATAATCTATCAATTATAATCTGTCTGAGCTGAGCTGTATTTTTGTGCCGTCTTTGTCATAAATAAAAAAATCAATAGAAAATATTATAAAAAAAAGACACTTATGTCCATGTAAGTGCACTGTATGAGTGAAGAGGGGAGGTTGAACAATCATGGGAGAGTGAGTGTGATACATTCAGGGGCTGTTTACCTCCTCATTTAAACCTATCAGGCTTTGTGAGGTGTATCTAATAATCCTCACTCTTAGATTTGGACATGTGAGAATATGCTGATCTTATTAGAAAGGGGGATGTAAAATCAACTTGGAAGGTCACCATGTATGCACCTCAGTGTTTCAGGGATAAGTTGCAGATGCAGTGATGGTGAGAGAAATAGGCTATCCAATGTCACCAAAAAGAATCATTCTATTCAGTAACATTGTTGTGCTCCTGTCATGTATCAGTATATCTCTGCTGTGTGCGTCTGTCATCACCACAGCATACTAGAACGTCCTCCTGTTTGTCTGAAGGTGTCATTTCAACAAGACAACAGCCGCTAATAAAGACAATGACTGACTCTTTGTTTTTCATGCTAATCAGACAGCTGATGCTGCTGCTCACCGCTTTATTCAGCTGTGACAAAGAGAGCAGCATCACTGTCAGTGGAGCGCTCTGAGATGATTGTTTTGATTTTACCCTCCTTTGTTTATCCTGTAAAGGTTGGCTGAAACGGTGAGCTGCCCCAAGGAGTCAATCACATGCTGACACAGCGGTGGGATCTGACAATCAGACTGAAGATGATCTGATATTTTGCTTCAGCAGGGAGATTTGTTTTTAGAGAACAGTTGACACCAAAGTGACAAGAGCCTCTGGTATGCGATGTGGCTTCACCACACTTGAACCTAAAGGATGAAGCACAGGGACAACTTCTGCACTCTGCATGTGTGATATTTTGTATTAGATGCAGATAGATCCCTTATGTTTGCTACTTGACCTCTCCACTGAGCAGGAAAAAGTTCAGATAAAGGGGGAAGTCAATGTTTTGCCTTGGGCTATATTTTCATGAAAATATATGAAATGACCACAGTCTGTAAAACTCTTGCAGTCGGTGCAGGACTACAATTATTTTCAACCTTGGCCAGTTTTTGTTGAATCTGTTACTAACACCTCAGTATTGCTTGCTGTTTTACCGTTTTGGTGTGAGCAATCATGTTCTTACCTGATGTTTAGAGAATTAAGTGTCATTCTCAAAAATGATTGCAAATATTTCCAGTAAAGTAATGAAGATTTTAAGGTGGACATTCTATTAATAAATCAATTCTTACTGTGGACATTGATTAGGTCCAATGACTTAATCAGGCAAAATCTATGAAGCTTCTTCAGCAACTGTGCATGTAAATCCATCAAGTAACATACTCTCTGTAGAATTATGTTGTTCAATAGGATCTTTCTATCCAGAGATAATTAGGGTTCACAAGCATTTAAACAGAAGAAACCTGAGCAAGCATCGGTGCTCTGACACTCTAATATGGAGTCAAAAATCAATAGAAATATAATTTTGTGGTAATTTTAAATAATATTTTTCTTCTAATTTACAGTGTTAGTCTGTATGCACTCCAGAGCCTTACACTGTCTCTGACCCTCTTTTGCCATCAGACCTGCCTTAGTTCTTCATTTCAAAGATTCAATAAGGTAATGGAAATTTTCCTCAGACATTGTGGTCCATACTGACATGATGATATCACACAGTTGCTGCAGATTTGTTGGCTACACATCTATAATGTGAGTCTCCAGTTCCACAACATACCAAAGATTTTATAATGTATGACATAAGGTGACTGTTGAGTTCATTTGAGTGCAGTGAACTGATTGTCTGGTTCAAGAAAACAGTTTGAGATTATTTAAGCTTTTTAACATGGTGCGTTATCTTGCTGGAAGTAGCCATCAGAAGATGGGTGCAGCATGGATATGAAGGGATGGACATGATCAGCAGCAATACTCAGGTAACTCAAGCTAGCCTGGCTGTTCTCTTCGGATTCTGCCTACAAAGCATTTTTTGCACAGAAAACTGCACTGCCATTTACTCTCCCTGTCTTTTCTAGCTCTGTTTGTTGCCCTTGGTGTTTTTTGAGCTTCTTATGCTCTTGCAAATGTTACTATCACTTGAGACGGCTTCATCTATCACTGCTGCCTTCTCTTTGCTATTTGTCCATTAACACAATGTACAGTTGTTTAGCCATCATCAGTTTGTCAATCTGGAGCTGGAAGTCCTACAGGACCTTAATACCTTTTATGGTGTCCATTCTGACCTTCTCCTGTATACAGTACTATGTCAGTCACTTGGCTATGGTATTCCATACACGCTGTTCCTGCCTGCATCTGCTGTTACAGCATGTGCTTAACTGTCACAGGAGCATCTTTGCTCTGCCTCCACCTAGCACCTTGTCTGGTGTGGTAGATCCCAGTCTCTAGGCTAACCCAGGCTGTTCTTGTGATGCTGGGGTCTGGTCTCTGTAGACCAGGAGCTGGTGTTTGATTCCCCTGATATTTCAAACAATTCCTTTGCTTATGTATCAGGCCACATGCCTACTATCAGCCACATTGATAGATGACAGGTGCTTCCATTTTGAGCAGAGGCACAACCTCCTTGATAATTAGGACTGTCTGCTAACTCCCTTCTCACCTGTCATCCTGGGTTAGCATGTTCATTGTACCTCATCAATCTGTAGTTGTGATAACAGTGGTTGTTTGTTGATATTAGAAGACTGGGCTAGGAATTTCTTTGTCAGCCTAGATGTTTGGTTTTGAAGCAACCAGCTTTCCAATGGCCTTGGTATGTAGCCCCTCTCACTGGTGTTGTTTGTATAGTTGTATTCCAACAGATCCAGGTTCTCTGCTTGAGTCCATCTATGTCTTTTTCAAGGAGCCAATTTCTCATCAGGCTGAACTGGTACCTTGTTCAGCCGGGTGAATGATAAGATCCAGTATGATTTTGTTTGACTTCTGTTTTTGGATATAGAACTCTAAATGTATAAAATTAAACTCTGGATACATAGAATAACACTCATAATATATACAATGAAACTAAGAATATATGTTTCTATATATGATGAAACTTTCAATAGAGCAGTGCAGCAGTTAGCACTGGCGCCTCACAGCTATAAGTTTCCGGGTTCGAGTCACGGCTCGGGCACAGGGTCTTTCTGTGTGGAGTTTGCATGTTCTCCCTGTGCCTGCATGGGTTCTCTCTGGGTACTCCAGCTTCCTCCCACAGTCCAAAGACATGCAAATGGTGACTAGGCTAATTGATACTCTAAATTGACTGTAGGTATGACTGTGAGTGTGAATGGTTGTCTGTCTATATATGTTGGCCCTGCAATGGACTGGCGACCTGTCCAGGGTGTACCCTGCCTCTTGCACGAAAGCTGCTGGGATAGGCTCCAGCCCCCCGCATCCTTTAGCAGGATAAGCAGTAGAAAATGGATGGATGGAAACATGGAATTCATGGAATGATAGTTGACATCATCAGTTCATAGGCACCATCTTGTTTTTTTTCTTGTGTATAATAATTCCAAGAATTGTGCTGCAAGAAGTGCTACAATGACTAAGGCAGCACAAAATTTGGTAGCTGCAATTTTAAATAAGGAAGAAGTAATTAGCAGCCCAGCTAATAAGTGTGCATGGTGACGCTCAATTCCCCTTGATTCTTCTTGATTTCTCAGGATAACCTTGAAGACCATTTTGGGCCCAAGATGTCCAGACCCCTCTTTGAGAATCATTGTTGTAGACTAAATTACTATTTAGTGATTATTGAGATGATAATCCAAAAAACTCATTTTACATGGTGAAAAAATGATGATGGATGAGGAGATATTCTGACCATTTCTATTGTTTCCTCTCTAAAGTTTTTTTGCCGAAATTTACTACAGAAGCGCTTCTTCGACAAATACGTCTCCTGTACCTTGAAGAATTCATTTCTGTGAGTGTAACTCATATTAAACATGACATCACTGTTTGTCTTTCTCTCACTCTCTCTTGTTTGTGTGTGTGTGTGTGTGTGTGTGTGTGTGTGTGTGTGTGTGTGTATGTGTGTGTATCTGGTGATCGGGGGAATTCATCAACCCTCTCTCACTGTTTGTCTTTGTCTCTTTGTTTACACCCTTCTTCTTTTCAGCCTTATTCTTTATATGACACCTGTGATTTATTAACTTCATTCAGTCTAACATTAATTATGTCACCACTGAGGTACAAGCTGCATCAACCTTCCTCACTTGCAAAATGTTAACGGTAAACAGGGAAAGCAGAAAATTTGCACTGTGGGGCAGTCATAGTGGAAGCAGTTAATATTTAACTAATATGTGGAATTGGGACATGTTTATGTCCCAGTTCAAATGAAAACTCTTGTTAGAATAATGGTACTGCTAGAAGTTTTGCTACCATCATTATGTTTTATCACAGAATCTATTATTCTGGGACAACAACGCAGTGTGGAGTCTTTTGCCAGGTTTGTGCTGAACAAGGCTGAACAAACTGTCACTTCAGTCTAATGTATTAAATCTTTTTGAAACATTTATCCACTGATTTGATTCATTCTGGCTGATCAAGAATGAAATGAAAGAATCCACTTGGACAAGCAATAAAATTCGTAATTATTCCAGCCCATTTGAGTTTAATTCTCGCTCTGCCCCCAGGTGTTTTTTTGTTGTTGTTTTTTTTACTGCAGTTTGATTCATGGGAAGGAACATGAACTTATCTGCGGAATGTTCATTACTCCCTCTAAGTCTGACTGCTCCTCTGGTTTATCCATCATCTGATATAACAACATGAGCTAGACAACCACAAAACAAATGTCTGTCTGTGCTGGTGAGTGTATGAATCATTGTGTGTCCGTGCCTTTGTGTGGCGGTGAGTGTGTGTTAATCACTGTCAGACGACCATCAGGGCAGGTGGTGGTGTCTTTAAATCTGAGTCCCAGCTGTACCTGCTCCACCTAATAACTGTGTGTGTGTATATGTGTTGGTGTCTTGGGATGTGGTTGATGATCCAATTCACCGGAGGCGATGGCGGCGATGTTTCCCACTCCCCCCAAAATCACACCTCCACACCCTCAATACCCTCAACGCCATATTATATCTTGCCACTGTTGTTTGTGTGAGTGTGTGAATTTTCACACGCAGCTACACCCCCCATCCCTAAGCTTGTCTTTTCTTGTTCTCTCTCTTGTTGTCCGTCTTTGTTGTTTTCCCATGATGCCTTGGGAAACACACACACACACACACACACACACACACACACACACAAATACTGCTGTGTATCTGTAACTACGAGAAAGAGGTTTTCACACAAAGACCCAGAGAAGACACCACTGATGTAGTGGAAGAAATTATATGGGGGTGTGTGTGGCTGCATATACAGTACATGTGTGGCAGCTGGCAGAGCAGGAGGAGAATGGACTAGTAGGATGAAGATGAAAAAGACACAAACACAAACGTGCGTTTAATTAAGTTCCTAAATGTTGATGCTGTCTGACATGATTTTTACACAGTGGATCTGAACTGAACCCTCCCTAGAGTTGGGTACAGATCTAAACTTCCAGAAAACCAAGTTATGTTTGTTATACTTTTTCTCTCATGCTAGGCTAGAAAAAAAGAACAGTTTCTCAAACAAGAAACTTTTCCAACTTTTGTCGTCTCAAGATGATGATGAAGTTGCAACTAACACTGCTAATTTTAGCAGCATAAGTTTGGCTCTCAGGCTGTCAAACACCATTCATTTTTAAGATCTATCTAATGTTTGATCAGCTGTTTCTTCAGGTATAATGTTTTGCCTCGTCAGCTGTTCAGAGAACATTGTTTTTTACCCCATTTGAGAATGTTCTCAAATGCACTCTAACTTGTTGCAGAGGTCCATCCATCCATCCATCCATCCATCCATCCATTTACTTCCACTTATCCTGTTAAGGGTAACGGGGGTGGGGGGGTGCTGGAGCTGTTGCAGAGGTTACAAATATAAAATTTTAAACTTTTTAAATTATTAATAACATAAGGTACTAGAATTTGACACTGATTGTGCTAATTTTAATTATTTATTGGCTGTACTTTACCACAGTGGATAATAAAGGTGAAGTGGTTAGCACTGTCGCCTCACAGCAAGAAGGTTCCGGGTTTGAGTCCCGGCTCGGGCATGGGATCTTTCTGTGTGGAGTTTGCTTGTTCTCCCTGTGCCTGCATGTGTTCTCTCCGGGTTCTCTGACTTCCTCCTACAATCCAAAGACATGCAATTGGGGACTAGGCTAATTGGATACTTTAAATTGACCATAGGTATGAATGTGAGTGTGAATGGTTGTCTGTCTATGTATGTTGGCCCTGCGATGGACTGGCGACCTGTCCAGGGTGTACCCCGCCTCTCGCCCGTAGCCGCTGGGATAGGCTCCAGCCCCCCCGTGACCCTTAACAGGAATAAGTGGAAGACAATGAATGGATGGATGGATAATAAAGAGGATGGTGTAGTGGTTAGCACTGTTACCTCACAGCAAGAAGGTTAGGGGTTTGAGCCCTGGCTCGGGCACGGGATCTTTCTGAGTTTGCATGTTCTCCCTGTGCCTGGTGGGTTCTCTCCCGGGACTCCAGCTTCCTCCCGCAGTCCAAAGACATGCAAATGGTGACTAGGCTAATTGGATACTAGCTGTAGATTGGCTGTAGGCATGGCTGTGAGTGTGAATGGTTGTCTGTCCATGTATGTTGGCCCTGCAATGGACTGGCGACCAGGCCAGGGTGTACCCCGCCTCTCGCCCATAGCTGCTGGGATAGGCAGCAGCCCCCACACGACCCTTTACAGGATAAGCAGAAGAAAATGGATGGATGGATAATAAGGACGTCTTATCTAACATGAGCTAGTACCCTAAAAAGCATGACGTTCAGTCCATTAAAAGTAGTTTTGGTGATGGACAATAATTGGTATCAAGGTGAAATGAGAAGAAGCATGAAGTTTAGCTGTGGTAATGTTGAAGTCATGCAAAAGGGTATAGTGTGTTTATAGCATAGTTATACAGCTAATCATTGCACTTGCACTTCAAAAACCATAAATTTGTGAAGATGATCTTACTGAATAAAACTTTTAAGTCCCATCAACTTTTGTTCACCACAGACCACATTTCATTCAGTAACTTATGTAACAATCCCACTGACTTTTTGTCAAAGGAACCAATGGAGAAGAATGTCCTGTTGAATTGCTAATATAGCTCATCTCTGCGGAACTCAAAAGGAACATATTTTAATGATAAAACTGTGAGGGTTTCATTTAACAATCATACATAGGCAATTTCCATGTTGATAAGATTGTTAAGTGCTTTAAAGTACATTTTGTAAAGATTTTTTAAAAAAAAAAGAAGAAGCTAAATCCATCAGAAGGACATGGTAAACACATGGAGTGTTCAGTTATCTCTTTAAATAATCCATGTTTCAGGCTGTTTTGCAGTTTCAAAGTCATAACTTCCTCTGGTTTTAAAACATGAAGTAGATAAAAAAACCATGATCAGATGATCATTGACGTGACCAAGAGAATAGTTGCTCCATAATTCCAAAGGCAGCATTATGACACTTCGTATTTGATGAATAAGATTTTGAAGGCAATTCTGTATTTTATGGGGTGTCAGTGAAGGAGGTGAGAACTGAAGTGACTGGAACTGTCGACTAGTTAACAGCCTTGCTGCTGTATTTTCACCCGTTGAATACGAGCTAGAGAGGACGGAGTAATGACGATAAATATAGAACGAGAAGAAGATTACAAGAAGTTTTTGCCTGAAATAATTGATTTTAGCAAAAGGAATGAGATAAAATGACCATGATAAAACAAGGTTCAAAAGTTAACTTGATTGAGAAGACAGCAATTCTTCAAAATGATCTTGATGCAGTCATGAATTTCCTCAGTAAAATTATCTGGACATGAATGTAACAGAATACAAAGACACGTAGATAAACACATATATGGTACTATGTAATCCTACTTCAATGCTGGAATGGAATCAATGAATGTAATTGGTGAGGAAACGATAGGATGTGTCCCTCAGATCAATGAATCCCAGCAGAAAATGGAGATTATTAAACAGCGGGAAAGAGAGCTACTCTCTGGCTGCCAATCAACTGGTGTCACTCCCTCTTCTCCATCATCGTTGCCCTTCGTTTCCATGGAAACTGTCTCAAGGCTGATAGCAGGCAACTGAAAATATGAGTAGAGGTCTGCAGGCAAGCACATACACACAAACACGCACACACACATGCACACACACACAAAGATATAAATTCATACAAATCAAAAATAAATGAACATCAGGGCATAAGCACACATTTACCCATGACTTGTCCTCCTCATTAGTCTGTGTGTGTGTGTGTGCGTGTGTGTGCGTGTGTGTGTGTGAGTGTATTTGTATGTGGTTGTCCTAATGTGCGATTCAATTGTTCATAGGCATCAGCTGGACCTGGAGTTTTAAACTTATCATAATAAATTTGACCTCTAAAATGTTTTAACTGAAATGCAGGAGCTGGATGTTGAAATAGTTAGTTTTGAGAAACAGCAGTAATGCCAGGGCATTCGTTTTGAATTGCCACACATTTGTCTTGATTATAATGTGAGTTAGATATGTCAGTGGAGCACCATGCAGTATACAAGGTTAGTCACACTCACTGCTTGTTGGCAAACTACTTCCAAAAATCTGTAGTAGCTGCCAATCTTGAAATATTGAGATTAGAAGAGGGAATCATTTAAAAAAAAAAGGCTGATGTGAAAAGTTAACAAGCCTATGACATCATTCAAAGCTTTAACAGTCAACTATTCAGATGTACACCCAAAAGCAAGAGGACTGTGTTAATTTTCTCATAACATGAGGTGTGTGAATTTGTGCGTCTCTAACACATTATTATTATTTTTTGGTCCGCAGAGCAGGACGAAGGCAGTACAGCACATGCAGGCTTGGAGACAAGTTACCATGGTTACTGCTGTGATGATATTGATGCAGTATATTTGCACACACAGGGATTAATTTTTCCCAGATCACGCCAGAACAGGATCCAGCACATGGGTTTTGACTGCCTATTTTCTGGGATCTATTTCTGGCTTTTCTGATTAAAATCAAACTTGCATTTTCTTTTTAAAAGAAAATATTTTTATTTACAGACCATTTTTAAGCATATTCTGTCCTTTACACGCCTGCATTCAACCTTAAATGGTTGATGTAAAGCTGCAGGTGAATATGTAATGAATAAAATGAGTCAGTTGATCGATGGCTCCTCACAGTGAATCCCAGCAACAATCGTGAGGAAGAGGCAGAAAATGAATCATGCATCAGCGTGCACTGTAGTAGTCATGTGTTTACATCCATCAGACTGACATCACACTGCATCAACATTACCGAATCAATCCTGACATTCAAAAATAGATACATTTTTTCAATTAAGCTTTGTTGAGGGGAATGTGGCTGCATTGTAAGAAGAGGGTGAGAAATGTTACGATCAAGAGCTGCTACTGGCTTATTTACACACTTTGTAGGATACACCATTTATGCATGTTTGTTGAAGGGAGTGTGGTGATACAGTCCACAGACATGCAAGAGGGGACCAGGTTTACTGAATACTTTAAATTGGCCGTAGGCGTGGCTTTGAGTGTGAATGGTTATCTGTCTATATATGTTGACCCTGCAATAGACTGGCGACCCGTCCAGGATGTAACCCCACCTATCACCTGAAAACTGCTGGGACAGGCTCCAGCCACCCCAACCGCGGCCCTTTACAGGATAAGCAGTAGAAAATGAATGGCTGGATGGAATGTGGTGACACTGCAGTCAATCTGGTGGTCTACAGACCTGGCGGCCAAGGCAGGTACAGTGACAGCTACTTTAGTCCACTGACAGCCTTGTTTTTCTGAATGACTTTTGACACATAGTCAAGAAAAGTAAAAAAAAAAAAAAACAGTTTTGTCAGAGTTAACAGATTGGTTACTTGAAATTTGAAAGTAATAAATATAATTCAGATTTACAGCTTAATTATTTTGTCCCCACGAAACCCAAGTCCTAGTCCCTCAGTTAAGCATGTGTTGAGGTGGACATTTGCTCATGTCAATTACTGGATGCTGAGGCCTGTGAAATGCCTCCTACTGACTGAGATTTTATAAATCTTTATTGAATTTAGCGCAATCTGGATCTAAAAACTTGGGTCAGACATCAGCACAGACTATGATGCCCCTCCAAATCAAGTCAATTAAATGCATCAGCAGCATTTCCTGCTGCTTTCCTGTTGGCTTGTGTGTAGACATAGGTTGTAGTGGTGGTAACACTGTAAGATGGTTATCCTAGTTTTCTGACACTGTCAGATTTCTGTCCCCAGCTGTCTTTGAAGCTCTCTCACAATATGAAGTAGAACCACTGTTTTGAAACCAAAACCATTTATCTCTCTTCTAGACTAAATTGGCTTCCATCAGTCTTTACATGAACTCACTCACTGTCACAACCACACCTTTGACCTTGTCCTAACATATGGAATTGAAGCTGAATATCTAGTTGTTTTTCCACAAAAAAAGCTTTTATCTGACCATCAATTAATCCCTTTAGAATTTGTACTAATCGGCTACACTCAACTAAGGAAAACTGTAGTCTCCAGACATTTGTCTGATCGGGCCATAGCTAGATTTAAGGAAGCGATTCCAGTGGCGCTAAATTCAGTGTCATGTCCCATTATAACAGAGGACACTGCTGTCAACCTTAGTCCCTCCCAAATTGATCATTTTATCAAGAGTGTAGCAGGCACCTTAAGAACAACTTTGGACTCAGTTGCCCCACTAAAAAAGAAAACTATGAATCCAAGGAAACAAGCACCTTGGTACAATTCAGAAACCAGACAGCTTAAAAAAAAAACCTCAGAAACTGGAGAGAATATGGCGCTCGTCCAAACTGGAGGAGTTACATATAGTCTGGTAAGATAGCCTTAAAAGCTATAAGAAAGCCCTTCATAAAACTAGAGCAGCCTACTACTCAGCACTTATCGAGGAGTAGAAGAACAACCCCAGGTTCCTCTTCAGTACTGTAGCCAGACTGACAGAAAGCCACAGCTCTATTGAACCAAGTATTCCTGTTTCCCTGGGTAGCAAAAATTTCATGGACTTCTTGAATGACAAAATTCTACTTATTAGAGAGAAAATTCTTCTCTTCCTGCCATCAGCTGACAGCATGGCCCCTATAACCCCAGAAACCTTAAAGGCAGCTTTATGACCAGGCATACACTGATAGTTTTTCTCCCATCAGACTACATGAGCTTAGTACAGTAATTTCCTCCACTAAACCATCCACCTGTCTTCTAGACCCCATCCCAACTAAGCTGCTTAAAGACTCTAGCCCTTGTTAGCACCCATCTCTTAGATATGATCAATGTTTCGCTGTTATCTGGTTACATCCCAGAGTCCTGTAAAATATCAGTATTTAAACCCCTTCTTCTTCTGGACCTTCCTCCTGTTGAACCTTCTCCCAGTTTCGGTCTGGGATGCAGACACCCTCTCTATATTTAAGAACAGACTTAAGACCTTCCTTTTTGATTGAGCTTATAGTTAGGGCTGTTTAGGCTAGCCAGCCCACTCCCTTAGATATGCTTCTATAGGCTTAGACTGCTGGGGGATCTCCCACGGTGTACTGGGCTTCTCTCTCCTCCTCTCTCCCCCTGTATGTGTTATACATAAATCATACTCATATGTGTTACTAAATCATCCTCTCCCAGAAGCTGCCAGAGGAGGCTACACACCGGAAGAGGCTCAAGCAGCCACCAATACCACCACCTGCTCACGTCCCTGTCTGTCCAACAGTCTCCTTCTGTTTCTCTCCTTCTTGATCTCTGTCCCTGTCTTTCCTTCTGTATATCTGTCTTCCTCTGTTATTTGTCTTTGTCTCTGCCCTGCTCTCCTGCTCTCTTTCCCCCCAACTGGTCAAAGCAGAAGGCCTTCCCCATTGAGCCTGGATCTACTCAACATTCCTGCCTGTCAAAAGGAAGGTTTTTGTCGCCGGTGTTGCAGGATGTGCTTACTCATGGAGAATTGTTGGGTGTAAATTCATTGAAGGAGTGTGGCTCATAAAGACCTAAAGACCTGCTCATAAAGTGTCATGAGATAACTTTAGTTGTGATTTGGTGCTATACAAATAAAAATTGACTTGACTTGACAACCAGAGATGTTGCTATGTTGGTCGTCTTTTGTCTGAGACAACCACAGAATACACAGTGTAAAGGCAGCTTAAACTCTACAGCACTGTGTTCTGTATTGTTACAGCATGTGTGCTGGCCTTTGCAACCCTTCACAGGCCTATTTCTTGTGTCTACTTTTCAATCAGCTTCTTCCCTGCAATCCTGTTCTCCTACCTGTTTCTACTTGTGACATTCAAGGAATTTGTATTTTAGTTTGGTCTTCTGTGTCAGTCTTTTGTCTCATTATTTTTTTTCTTGGGCTATTTCCCTATCTCTGCCTACTAGTTTTATTTGCACTTGGGTTTGCCTAAAATAATGTTTTCTCTGTACATGTGAGTAGGAACCCCCTGAAAATTAAATGGCTCATCTCATGGGATTGCCCTCTAAATGAATTGCTGTCAGACCCCATTAAATTAGTAGGACTGAATCAATTATGCAAATAAACCACTGTGTCTGTACTACATGGTCATTTGATCAGGGACTGAATGCCAATTCATGCTTTTCCACTGTAGAAAAAAACAGTGTAAGCAGGTGTTTGAAAGTTATTTGGCCTGTGGGAATAGGGCTTATTAAGTGTTTATATTTATCATATGTATGTTGACCGAGTTGTCGGTAAATGACAATTAGGCAGGCTTTTTCATCCCTTGCTTGAGAGGACAATATCACCTCCTCACTAGCATATGTATAACAGTTGACGCCATACAGCCTTCATCAATTTTCTGATTTTATGAAGCCTTCTTGTTGCATTTTTTGTCATAAATAAATTCTGTCCATCAAACAGTGGCAATGATTATTTGATTGACAATATTCTTCAAATATGTTGTTCCTTGATGTCAATTTAACATCCATGTTCTGCCAGGAGCTTGTTTTTTTAAAGCAGTGATCCTCAATAGGCGGCCCCACACAGCATGGTGAGACCACCGGCCGCTTATTTGTGGCCCCCAAACTTTTATTCCCTCACTGTCTGTTTTGGTTGGGTCAGCATGTCAAGGCCGGGTGGCCATAGGTAGGCTCAGGAGGTTTCCGAAATGGCCGGTCTGGCTGGAGCGATTTTTTTTATTTTTGAGTAACCCAAAACACTGCATTTATATTACATCCTGCCTTCGCGGCCACAGCACATACAGACAGGTACACCAAATAATCCACAAGGGACCACACTTGCACTTCACTCACACCCCCCCTGGGACGTGATATACTGGCCAGGACTTATCTCCGTGCCAATGATTCAAAGACACTCTGTTACTGGGTCACTCAGTGTTCATTGCTGCGAGCACAACTTTTTAACCTTTGCTTTCGTTTTTGAAGCAGTTTTTATAATTTTAAGATTAGCATCTATGTCAATTTGGAATTCCTGAGATACTTGTTCACCAAAGGACGGAAATACATTTTTCCTTCTTCTTTGTGGTTCTTTGTGTTTTATTTAAAGTGAAAAGTGTTCTTAACCCCTTCCTGACAAATTTGTTTTGGATTCATGATGGAGTCATGTTTTGTTTTATCAAACTATTCTAATTTATATCAAAATGGAAATGTATCAAAATTGAAATGTCATTTTATTTTAGTATGCATTTTTGTTGTTGCAGATGCAACTGAGGCCCACTCATGATTGATCAAAGCTCAAACATAACAAAAACCAGTAGCTTCCCTACACTGACATTTCACCCTTTGTAGAATACTACACTCTACAGCATGCCTGTGACCTCTGGGGAGTTATCCTAAAACTCTACTTGGAATTGGAAAGTTAGATTATCCAAATGAGGAAAATATGAAGGGTCCCAATAAATGCCAATAAATGAATCAAAATGATGCTGAAAAGATGACATAATGACAGCGATTTGCTTAGGTAACAAGAACACAAGACAAGAATAACTTTTAAAATGTTTGTTGTCTGAAGTTTGGATCAGAGTTAATAGTTTCAACTTGCTAATACTAATTTGTTCTACTGCATCATCATTAATCTGCATCTTGAATACATATATAATCACCACCTTTGGTGAATTTGCCTCCGTCTGAGCTCATCAAAATATCTGACTACTGCACAGCCTAGTACGAACCAGAAAGATAATAAGGTATAGTTTTGTGGATGAACAAATGGAACCGTTCTTGAGTCAAAGTGTAAATATAACATTGTCATAGGACATTTCAACCTCTCGCCTGTCAGCAGCAGCTGTGGGCTGGACAATCTGCACTAGATCCTACAGATTAGTTGTTTAAATGATTTTAAACTATGAACTCCACCCTGCTGGTGTCCAGTAAAACCCCCCTTTTGTTTTCCAAGCTTTGCTCTCAGTGACACCATCAAATACCAAAGCAGTGACACCAATTGTTTGTGGCAAAAATGGCATCATCAAGCCCAAATAGTAGCACTATCACATCATCATCATCATCATCATCATCATCATCATTGCACTGCTATCACTATCATCCTCAACTTAGGATTCACTTCTTAGCTTTGGATGTCTCCTGTCTGGCACTCATTTTGCCTTCAGTGTGAAGCGGTGACACCTGGGAAGATTGAACATCCCCTTGAACACAAGCTTCTTTTGTCAGACTAAATATGTTTCGCTATTTGCTAGTGCCATTAGACAGTGCCTTTTTTCTGCATTGTTATGCTGCGAGTATTCATATCACTCGGCTGTCGTCTGTGGCGAGCAGGGTTGGGGGGCACGACAGAAAAAAGGGCGATGCATTAGCGGTGTTTTAGATGCGGCCAGCTGACAGCAGATATTAATGGTGGGGATTTTCTCCCATGTGCGTTTGTCAGGGAGCTGTCAGTCTGTCAAGCCATCTCAGTTCTGCAGGAAATTAGCTTGGGAGTATCAGGACAATAGCAACAGCCGCAGGAGTGGCAGGGGCGGGGCTGTCGGGTGAGTTAAGTGGATGTATTTGGAGGAGATACAGTACAAGTTTGTCTGGGGTTTGTGTGTTTGTTTCAAAGTCTTGTCTCTATTGAGATTTAATGCAAAAAAGAGTGTTTTCAAACCTGCCTTAGAATCCTTTGAGTTTAGAGCTTTTTCTTCATGTTCTGGACCTAAAATTGATCTTTGAGGCTGCAAACCCCATTACAGGTTACATTGCTCACTAGGAACCCTTTTATCTGTTATATTTTCTTTATGTATTTTTCCAGATTAATAATGTACACATAGACATCAATACTGAGAACCACTGCTCGAATATTCCATTCATAATCCTGTTTATACACTAAAGATCATAGTCTGACAAATGACTGAAGACACTGCCATGTTACATCTCTATGTTCTACAAGAAATTGCCCTGAAATTATTTCAAGTTGCTGTATTTTTTCATGCTGAATATGCAAAACTAGTATTCAGCAGCAGTTTGATTGCCATATGTTGCTCAAAATGCTGCTTAAACTGGATGACTTTATATTTTAATTTACCTAGACAGGAAGCTGGATTCATGAGATCACATTAAAGTCCGTTTGGCCGAGCTTAACATTACATGCTTGTATTCGCATCAACAGTGGTATGGGCACAGGCACCCTTGTCCAATGAGCACAACAAAAGCTCTCCCCCTCCTCCTCTCCATGTTTTGGGTTTATTGGCAAACCATCCATCCATTTTCAACCAATCATCCTGTGAGGGGTCGCGGGCGGGCTGGTACCTATCTCAGCAGCCTTCGGGCGAGAGGCAGGGTTCACCCTGGACAGGTGGCCAGTCCATCGCAGGGCCAACATATATAGACTGACAACCATTCCCACTCACAGCCATGCCTACGATCAGTTATACCCCTTTCACACTGAAAAACGCGTGTCAACGCGAGTTTTTGGACCCACGTTTGCTCGGCATTAGGGCGCATTCAGGCTTCCAAAAAACCTGGGTCTGAACTCCCGCTGTGAGGGCTGCGTGCTTGAGTTTTTCTGTCTCATATGTCATCACAGTGACAATGTAATCATTACACATAAATATGCGCCTGAACACTGAGAGGTAAACAACTGACTACATGGACGTCATTGAGTCAAACATTTGCGTTGTCATTCACGGGACATCAACAGGAGGACTGATCTTACGGCAAAGGCCAAAACTTTATTGAGAGATGAGTGAGCAGCTCTCAGCCCAGCCGAAGTTTTTTTTCATTTATTTATTTTTTTCTGGAGCTTCCACGATGACTGTTTTACAGGTGACACATTGACAAAATAATAATACACATTGATGCAACAGGAAGGTCATGTGAAACCTTAGACGACACTGGTTGCCCTTTTCACACTGCAGGCAAGCCGAGCCGAGCCGCTAAACTCCCGGGTCGCTTGGCGAGTCGGTCGACATGGGTCGAAATGCCGAGTCGACCCTTTCAGAGGTTTTTGGTGCAGTGTGAAAGGGGCTTCAGAGTATCCAATAAGTCCCCTCGTGCATGTCTTTGGACTGTGGGAGGAAGATGCAGTGTCCGGAGACATGCCACACAGGCACAGGGAGAACACACAAACTCCACACAGAAAGACCCCATGCTCAAGCCGGGGCTAAAACCTGGAACCTTCTTGCTGTTAGGCAACAGTGCTAACCACTGCACCACCATGCCGTCCTTATTGGCAAACCATCCACACCAAAAAGGAGGCTACGTTCCATCCACTGATTAAGATGGGAGTAAGCATAAAGGTTTAAAAGCTCTCTTATTTAAGTCATTTATGTTCTTATTCTTTCACCACAAACACGGCTATGTTAGTGACATCCAACATACCTCTCTGAGCTTGCTGAAAGCTTCCCACTCTCCTACAGTAGATTTTGGCTTGTACAATGCCTGGCCACATCCAGCCCATTGGCTGTGGCAGACTGGCTCAGCGAGGTCAATAAGAAATGAAGAATCAAACATACCTGTACATCATGCACACAATACAACTCCATTACTTCTGTTTTGAGGATGACTGCTAGTTGAACATCAGTACCTTTTTGTATGCGTGTGTGCTTGCCCTTCACTGTCAACAAACAGATGTTTCCAAGAGTTGTTAGCTAGCAGTTAGATGTCCAGTCACATAAAAAAAAAGAAAGATTACTGCATCGTGTAGACTTTTTAGCATGATATAGACTTTTAAGTATTTATTATCTGAAGTCAGAAGTGAAGCTGTTGGTTTGTTTAGAGGGGATGCATGTTGAAGGACTACGGTGTGGAGCGCCATTATGAGATGTAACAAGCCAAGTTTACAAAAGTATAGGTACAAGTACAAGAACTTGACTGATGCAGAGCGAGTGCAGACATCTGGAGGTTTGCTTGCCATGCTTCAAAAGCAGCAAGTACTTGTCAAGCTATACACATCGAAGGATATAGCAGTCAATGCCTGCTTTGTGATATCACAAAAAATTGCAAAAACAGTAAACTACTAGGGCTGTAATCTCCCAGTCGACTGGTTGATTTATTAGTTGATACGTTCTGGCTCGACCAAAATTCTGATTGGTCGATTTTTTGCCACGTTAATTTCATCAGGAGGAAAGTACCGAAACCACCCCTGTTTCACAGATAACAATCTATCTTTGAACACCCCCCTTGTTTTTGCTATTTTGTACTCGCCCGACCCGCAAGAGACAGACAGACTGAAGAGTACTAGAAGCCCCATGTCTGGTGGTTTGATGAATGTATATTTGATTTTGACGGTTTCATTTAAAGTCAGTCCTCTTCCACCATGTCAAAGACATGCAACGTGGCAGCATTTCATGAAAATAGATAATGGAAAAAAAGTCGAATGCAAAGTTTGCAAACAACAGTTTGCATATCACAGCTCCATGACGACGTATCACCTAGAAATGGTAAGCTAACTTGTCCACCTTAGGTTGCCCCGTCAGTTTTGAGTATATGAACATATCAGAATTGATATTCCAATGTTTTAGTCTAATAATTGTTTTGTTTTAATTGTAAGAATTGTTACTGTGGACTTGCCTTTTGTGTTTAAGAGTAAAGTTTTAATTTAAGTCTATTTGTGTCTCCGCGATGCTGAGCTCCTCCGTTCAGTCTTGCTCTGTGCGCAGGACAAATGATAGTGTCGGTCAATTATTATAGTTACACAGTATATTTTTCATATATAAAATTTGTCGATTTTTAGTCAAAATTTGAGGGTTTTAGTCGACCAAGAATTTCTTTGGTTGATTGCAGCCCTATAAACTACCCTCTGATGGGGAATTTATAAAAGAGGGTTTGTTGGATTCTGCAATACAAAAATGCTGTGAGAAAAAAAGAAGTATTTGAGAATATGTCCCTGTCCAAGTGAAAGATAATGAGATAGATTGAGGGCATTGCAGGAAATCTGGAGATTCAGCGCAACATTTTTGAATTTTACTCCTTAGCTCTGGACAAAATCTGTGATGTCAACATCACTACCCAATTTCTCATCTTGTGTGCAGGATAACAGAAGACATTATATCGTCAATGAAATGGATGACAATGGGGTGCGATTTCCTCAAGTTGGGATGTAAATGTGATAAACTGGCAGGTGTTAAAACCAATGGTTGTCAAAATATGATGGAGAAAAATGGACTTTTGAAGCGGATATGAGAAGGAAAAGACCATCCAAGAGCTCCAAGGTGCAGACTGGATGACAAATTTTGCATTTGTGATGATGTGACTGCACAAATGAATGAAATTATACCAAACTTCCATGGCCTTTTGTACATGATATGCGAAGCTTATTGAAGGCTTTCATGAGAAAGTTGCAGTTTTGCTCAAGCCAAATGGGGGGCAACAATCTCATCCATTTGCTAACAAGAAGCCACACCATCAGCTCATTACCCTTACAGGTACTCAATCATTTTAGGGGCTTTGCATTGTGAGGCAAGGTGATTTAAGGACTCTTGCACTATGGAGAACACACCCAGTGATGTTCACCGGTAGAGGACTTTAGGTCGTATCACTACTCTAAGTTTGATTTCAGAAAATAGAATATTTTACACATGACATGACTTGATCAGAAGCTGTTGGTATTTTAAAAATCAGTGAATTCTAGTGATGAGCATCAGTCAGCTGTCCCCTTATCCACCTCAGAAATTCCACCTGGCTTCAGTGCACTTGTTCAAGCCAAACAGAAACTTCCTTTCTGTCTAAACAAGAAAAAAGAACTGAAGTAGATGACAAAGAAAACAGCATTCATCACTTTTTGCGTACAGTTAATTTAATGTTGGTCTTTGGAATACTACAAAAACGTGAATCTCAAAGATTTTTTTTTGAATGTTGATTAAATGATGATATAATGTTGGTACTTTTACTATGCTCTACATTTTCAGAGGTAAATGCTGTGACTGTGAACGGCTGGTTAGTGAAGACCCAATTGCAAAAAAAAAGAGAAGTGAGGCGAGCAGAGAGGTAGCAAATGGTCTCAATAGAAAAAGACAGACAAAATCAGGCAGATAATGCAGACAAGGAACAGGCAAAATTCCAACATTAAAAAAATGGTCTCGCAGAGGAGGCAATCAGCATAAGGAATGCAAGTGATCTTGTACATGAGTAAAAAAAATATATTCTGGCAATGAAAGGGGAATGAGGCTGGGTTTAAATACACTAGGGAATGAGACACAGGTGAAACACATTAGGGTAGAGACAGCAATTACAGTGGAGAGAAAAAAATAAGCAAAATTAACAGCAACATCACAGTCCACAGAATACAAAATATAACAGAAAATGCATACAAAGTAAAATACAGATCCTGAAAACTACCCTTACCAGCAGCAAAGCAAAACATTACAATATACTGCTTTTTACAACGACATTTAATTCATGTTGAACAGAACTGAGTGAAGCCTTTGAGTCTGGCTGTCCAAAACAGTCCAAGTTTCTCATGTGGCCCCTTAAGAGAATTAATTGTCCACCCCTGTCTTTTAGGTATATTCCAACTTTGAGTGTGTTCTCCCTCCTTAGAGTTGGAAAGTTTGCAGTTAATCATGAAGGCAGTATTAGCCTAACTAAGGTAATGTTGACTGTGTTTGAACTTGAGTTTAAACACAACCAGTATTACTCTATTGTAAAAAAGGGATATAATCAGTAAAACTGATCCCAAAATCAAAATGAATCTTCCATTTCTTGCCTTCACTTTCTCTAAACAATAATATCATGAATAAAAACTGAGAAAGAGGAAGAAAATAAATTCATATCAATGACACAACTGAGTGAAGTTATCGGACATCTCATCATGTCAAGTTTCCTGTCCACTTGAGAACACTCACATCACAGCACCACTGATTTACATTTTGTTAACTTTGTTGCTTGAATGTTTTGGTTCTGAGACATCCCCAGTCTGATCCGTTCAACTCATCTCTCACAACCTTCATTCATTTACAGGTTTGATCAGGAGGGACTGACCCAAACTATTAAACTTGTGATCTGGCTTCAAATAATCATGGTATTTCTGACAGATAAAATATAAAGTAAAACAAACAAGTGCTGAAGGGTATATGTTTATGCTTTAACAGGTGGCAGCAGTCCCTATAAAAACACAGTAACACAACCGTTATCAACTGGAGTAACTGAAGTAGAGGTTGTTGAATGAACTAATGTCCAAATCTGGTCATGACCAGTATCATATTTCTTGATTTGTAACAAGTTGGTTGTGCCTTCAAATGGAACTTGTGAGCTGAACTTATGTTCTTGTGAACTTGTCCACAACATAGGAAGTTGTATACATGACACACGAGCTTTGAGAGATTTTCCACTTGCAAGGTTGTGAGTACCACAAGAGGGGTGTTATATTGAATCTTTCAGTGAACATGACCCCATGTGAAGGCCAAAGATGAAAACACACCAGCTAACTTGATGGTTGAACATATTGCTGTGCAAACATATATATTTAGCAAATTATTTTCACTTGAGGATGACAACAGATGAGTCAGTTCTTCCACAGCTGAAGGAATCTTTGAATTGGGACAGAGCTTTTCATAGTTTTGACAGATTCTGTCCTGAAATGTGGAGGATCCAAACCAGTTGGAGGGGGAGGAGGAGGGGGTTCGGGCCAACTCTGATGTATTACCCTCTAATGAACTGACCAATTGGCTGCTGACAGAGATGAGGAATATGGTCAACACACACTCTCAGTGATCTAGCGTGTGAAGGTTTGGTTCTACACACTTAAGCTGATACATCAGTCCGAGTTGAAGTCTGACTCCAAACACTCAGAGCTTCGAGGGATCAGCTGGAGGTCGATGCCTCGCGGCTCTAAAATGCCAACAATATGAAGTGCAGAGGAAGAGTGATTATGAACACAGACATTTACATCTGGTGATTAAAGGTTCTCAGTAAATATTAAGAGCAATCTGTCAGCTGGAGGTTCTGTCTAACCACAGTCATACCCTGGGAAACCTGCTGTGAACACACACAAAACACCCAACATATGTGGGACACAGAAGACATCAGCATCTTCAGCTAAATTATTCAGAGTTACAGCTAACAACCAACATCTACAGGTTCTTAATTCGAAATTCTTTATTCTATCTACAGGTAACAGCTTGCATCTTAATTTTCTTGAGTCTTAAAAAGTCTAACATCTTACATGTCTTGAGCTTTAATATGTGTCATTTTGTGTTTGTTATTTTTAAACGTTTTTCATACTGGGTAGGTAAACTGAGTTTGTAACTGTGCTGGTGGGAACTGCATTCGAATCAATCAATGTGGCTACATCTGGTGACTTTACAGTGACGGTATTATTTCAATATTATACTGATTAAGACAATACTCTGAATAACACACTGCCATATAAAGAGCATTTTCAAACTGCACTGAAGATGTTTATATACCTTGTTTGCACAATTGAGTCCCACAGGAGTTTTCATAGCATGAGACATACTGCAGTATGAATTGTAGGATTTTTGCATTAATATAAACATAGTCAGTGAGGGAGTGATGATCAAAATGTGAACAGCTGCTGAGAGTGATGATATAATGTAGCCTGGCCAACACACAACATTCAATCCAACATCAGTAGTGTAATATTTATTTTATTTTATTTTATCTATTGAAGACATACAAATAAAATCTATTTAACCACTACTACCAAAAAAATTCTAGAGTAAGTTTTGTCTCCACATTACTGATGCAATGTAACCAGAGAAGTACTGTCTGAGTATTTATGCCCAGAATCCATAATTTACTTTATATTTATAGTTTATTTCAAATATGCAGTTGAGCCCAAGATAATTAAAATAAACCTTGATTAGCCCAGAGTGAGTGGCAAATTATATGTTTTTTCACATTTTCACATGCAAAATATCCTCATGCAACACTTGAGAGGGCAGAGAAAGTAAAATTTTATTGGCTCACTGGTAGCCTGCTAGCTTTGAGGAGGTTCCCAAACACATTGGTGCCCACAGAAGTTTATAGAAGAAATGAATGAACTTCACATGCGTTGCAAAGAGATAAAGCCTCTAGGTGTATGTATTTGGAAATGAAGCCTTCATGTTTTGTGCAGAATAATAAACTAAAACTAGTTAAGTAATGCGTCATTTATGTTTGCTGTTGTTCTGTTGTAACAGGAACATTAAAGTTCAGTTTTTTCTTTTCCTACACACATGACACAGGAAGTGATGTCATGACCTCTCTACACTCCAAAGGGGACAAATTAAGCGTGAAAGACCTCAAGTGAAAAATTTAAGCAAATTAAATCAGGAAGTGTCATTGTGGTCCTGATAATCACATTTTCCTCCTCTCACAAATTATGAGATAAAGATCTCTTAATTAATGGGAGCCTCAGTGTGAATGGTACAGTGACATGATTATCACTCGTCAGTGAATGTGAAAGTGTCAACCTGCCATTAGTCGAATTGTACAACCCAAACCCCAACAAACCCCAGTGACGAGAAGCTGCTGACCTGCTAAATTAAATGTTTTTCATGACTGTTGGTGCACCTGACATACTTTCAGAATAAATTGTGTGTGTGTGTGTGTGTGTGTCAGTGGGGAGTGTAAATCTGAATTTACACAGTCATAAGTCACATGAATACATTAACACCGCCGAGACACACTGCCACCCTATCCTCCAGAGGGTGTGTCACTATGTGTGTGTGATGGGATCTGATATTTGCCCACATTTTAATCCTGACACACAGACATCCACATACACACAGACACCCACACTCACTGCATGTCATTACAGACAGACCGTGCACTTCAGCAGATGGGACTTCATTTCCCATAATCCCTCAGGAATCTGACAGGAAACACATGGAGGAGGAACGGGAAAGGCAAGACACTGGTGGTTGACGAACATTCTGCTACCTAGAAACTCAAACTTTATGTACAACACAGTTCCCACTGAATAAACATTAAGTTGAAGATAAAATGTTCTCCCACCTGTGATATACATCTTAAAAATAAAACCACTCTAGTTGAGGCAGATGGTTTTGTCTAAAAAAAAGTCCCTCTTTTTTTTTTTTTGGATAAACTGGAGACATCTACATCACAATTTATTTGTATTCCTTTCTTTTACCAGACTTTTTGAAAAAAATCTTACAATGTTACACAAAGTTAAAATAACATATACTGCTTGCTATCAGTGCTGGGTCAATATTTTCCCCCTTATACCCCAACCTCTCTTTTTCTTCATCCCTTCACTTCCTCTTTTTTCATGTCCTGAATTATTTTCTGTCCTCTCTTCCATCCTTTAGTTTCCTTGTCCTTCCCCTCTAAATTTTTGTCCCTACCTCTATACTCAAAATGTGTCCTCAGTCTCCTGTCTTATTCTTACAAGGGCACTTCAGGATTAACATTAACTGATTGTTTCATCACCTTCTTAAATTGCCAGTCATTTTTTGGACAAAATTCTTTTTTTTTTTTTTTTGCCTAAATCAACTCCTTATGATGTTTCATCTCCAGTTTTTTACATTTTCTGAAAAACTTGAAAAATTGCGACTTCGGTTTGATATATGGCATGTCACACTCAGTAGATTCAGCCAATTAGACTGGGTAATGATAGTGGATCATCTTGCCTTGTATTATTACTATCAGTAAAGATGCTTGTGAATGCTGTGCTGTTTGAATGAGCAGCCACGTTGTTTCCGTAAAACAGAGTAAGCATCACGTTGGAGATGATTCTCAATTGAACAAGAGGGAAATTTTGCTTGGACTTGAACTTTTTCTTGTTCTTTTTTTGTTTGCTCTCTTCTGTTTTAATATGTCTTTAGTCACGGTATATTAGAATCATGTTGTTATAATAAACAAAATTGCAAGGGGTAATTGCTCAAATAAGTGTGATTTACATTCGTTTAAACAATGTTTGCCCTTACCTTATCATCTTTATTCATATATTACTTCATTTAAAATAAATTATTTTATCAGATTTTTGCATTTCATTTCTGGTGAACATCATGTACCGTTAATAAGAAAAGTTAATTATAGTCACTGAGGAAACTGATAGACAAAGAGAATAACTTAACTGATACAAAGCCAATGGTGAGACTTTCTATTTGCATGAGTTTGAAATTTTTAGTCTTAGTGAGGTTTTTTTGAAAAATGATTGAAAAGCCACAGTGATTCAAAGTCAAACCATCCATCCATTGTCTTCCGCTAGTTCCTATTAAGGGTCACGGGGGGGCTGGAGCCTATCCCAGCGGCTACGGGCGAGAGGCGGGGTACACCCTGGACAGGTCGCCAGTCCATCACAGGGCCAACACATATAGACCGAAAACCATTCGCACTCACATTCATACCTACGGTCAATTTAAAGCATCCAATTAGCCTAGTCCCCAATTGCATGTCTGGACCGTGGGAAGAAGCCGGAGTACCCGGAGAAAATCCACGCAGGGACGGGGAGAACATGCAAACAGAAAGATCCCGTGCCCGAGCTCAAACCCAGAATCTTCTTGCTGTGAGGCCACAGTGCTAACCACTGTACCACCGTGCAGCCTCAAAGTCAATCTAGAAAAGACAAATTTAAAAAAGTGTGTTAGTTGTCTGAAGGACAGCTGGCAAAATATACATTCATACTTTGTACAAATTTCTATCATGATGATGTTGTTTTGACATGGTTATTAAATATTTCTTGTGTTTATTCAGTGTCTTGTTGAGGTGCATCACTTTGTGGTACGGTAGTTGCATCTTAACAAAGGACCTTACAGCAAGTTCTGAGGATAAATGTGTATTTTTTAAAGGAATTGGTGGGCAGTATCCCTGGCCAGTTTGATGTTAGCATTGATCTCTAACAAGCAACCTCCTGAGATTCCTGTAGTGTAAAATAACTAGCCTTTAACATGCTCAAACCTTGCCTATGCAAAGCAGCCAATTATTGACAAAGGTGCAAGCTTGTCATATGGTGTGGATGTGCTGCATTGTGTAGCTGATCTGCTACGCTGATGGCCTCATTATTTGTCTGAAAAGAAAACGACTAGCTTGCAGAGAGAAAGACGAGAGAAAAGTTAATTTACACTCATAGCCTGTCTTGCTCCTCCTTTGTCTTTTTGCTCTAAACTTGGCAAGAAGGCGAGCAAAGGGCCCAGTGCCCCTTCATACATGACCATATTGTGTCCACAGCCGTGGTCTCTTTAATTGGCAATGCGGCTGAATTGAAATCTGTCTTTCTCCAAGAGAGTGTGTGCCTGAGAGGTAATTGCTATAAGTCCAAGTGTTGGTTTAAGGGCCCCTGACCTTTAACCTCCTGGCTAAAAGTCCCCCCCTCACACTTTCTCCCTGTGAATATCCTTTTTATCTTGCTCAACAGCTCCCACCAGTGAGTTTTGTTTACTTTGTTTGGTGATGAGGAGCCTTAGAAAGTTCATGGAGGAAGAGAAGAGTTTTCACATCTCATCCCAACACCTAAGGACTGTAACATTGTATATTACTCTAGAGGAGAGATGGGTCCAGCTGGATCTCATATTTGTAAATTAATAATGTTTATGTTTGCATAACAGAAATTATTGAGGCTTAACGTGGATGTTAAAACAGATGCACTCATCACTTTCACCACAGCCTGTGTCCTAATGTGATTATTGGTCATGGAGAAGGCCTTAGGGCCAAAACGTCATAGAGCCAGAATTTGAAGTCCCAAATCAGAAATTCGATGTAATTGTCAATCAATCTGCAAAGACTTTAAGGTTAAAAAGTTTAGTAGTCATAAGGGAGGAGTTAAAAGCCTTGCTTGCCGTCTGTAAGACTAAATTGAGGGCAAAAAGATTTTGTATTGTGTTAGAACAGGCTTATGAACATTTCATGGATGATGCCCAATGTTCCTAAACATTCATTGACTATACACATTTTTCGACAAACTGATGGTCTGCTTTAAGCATCATCCCTGCCACAGGACAGGGCTTTTTCTTGGACAACATGTGTTTCAATTCATCCTTATTTAATTATTTTACCCTATTACTGATTTATTGCCTCAGACAAGTAGGTCATGTTTTGGTCTGGTGTTTGTTGGAATCTACCATGACAACATGAGGCTGATTGTCGCAAACTTGTGGAGGGATGCCAAGAACCCAACAAATTTTGAGGAAGATTGGTCATAGTGCCACCAGGTGGCAATGGGAAATTACTGTTTTTACACTTTATTGAACCTGGTGATGGGTTCCTGTTTAGACCATGAGTTTCTTTGACAATATTCGTGTGGGGAGAAAGCCAATCTTGTAATTTCACACCAGAAGAAAAACTGTATCCAAGGGTCTGAGGGTCTATTCATCCCACTTGCAGTTTTAATTTAAACCCAAGCATGACAGTTAGTGTTGGTGGAGAGATGCATATTTTGAGTATGCGCAGCAAGGGATTTTCCGACGACTGAGTTTGAACTTGAAACAAGCATGCTCACATCTGCTTTGTGTTCTGTCTTTCACTGCTTGTGTGTTTATATAAGCTGCTTCATGTGTGTTTGCCCACATCACCCCGTGTGTGTCCAAACTGTCAGCTGATAAAGTCAAACTGACGCTTGGACCTTCTCAAACACCACCAGGTGTTTTCAGTTTTTAACTTTGTGTGTTTGCACATGTCTGATTTTATCCCACAGTCAGTGAACACATCCTCACTAACACGGCTTTTCACAGAGCTTCAGTCCTACAGTCTGCTGAGGAATTGAAGCACATCAGCTTGGCAATGAACTTGAGTACCAGATATTTCAAATTACTTGACACTTGGGTTCACTTTGGACTTATCTTGACCAAGAACAGAGTTGAAATTATCTTGATTATTTGGGGTTTTGACTTGATCTTGTCTCAAATGGAAAATTAACTGACTTTTAAGGAACAGTAGACTTAAACTTGCCATACTTTAGTATTATCTCAAAGGTCTTTGACTCCAAAAGGATAAACATTTTGAGTTCCAACTTGAATCTGTTGCAAATTACTTTGGACTTGACTTTAATCCTCACAATTTTAACTTGTCTTTATTTACTTGAGTCTTGAACTTGGCCGTGCCTTGGTCCTGATTTGGACTTTGGTCTAGAATTAAATCACTTGAGCAGATGTGAGTATTAACTGTCATCTGTTGACTGTCTACAGATTTGCCTTGGAATTATTCAAAGTTGATTTTTTAAAATGAATAAAGACTCAGGTTTTTCAATGACTCGACTTAATCCTGATTGGGACGTGCATTGAATGACTCAAATCCAGGTTGAACTCAATTGTGTGTCTCATATGACTTGGTCTTGTCTTGAGAATTGGAATCTTGACAATTATTTTTTGTAGAACAAATTTGATTTTCCACAACTTAGATTTGTCTGACAGAATTTGACTTAAATGTCTTCATTTATGACTTGACTTGATGACCTGTCTTTAATTCCTTGAAATTCAAAGGATTTTTGAAGAATCAACTACAGGACAACCACCTGTTGTTACTAAATTTCAATAGACTGGATTCACCTGGAAAGGTGACGGGTGAAAGCGTAGCGGGTCCATTTTGCTGCTTCCTGTTTTTCTCTCAGAGGGTTTAAGCAGAAATATCATAAGAGTTAAATATCACCTCTGACTAAGACTTAATCATCTGTTTTTGGTCATTTCTGTTTTGGCGATAAGCATTGGCTGCTCTTCAAGGTACAGAGAGTTTGGCGACACTAATCCTAAGCACCTGGCTGAGCTGACACCAGCACGACCTGACACAAACACCTGAATGTTCCTACTAAGGAGGTGAGCTGAAATGAGTTAAGCAAGGCTGGGTCACAAAACTGGACTTAACTGGACAGACAGACTGAACAGAACACATTGAGACTTAAATGGGAAACAGTGAAACAGTGAATGGAACTGGTTAGTGATGTAGCTTGTTAATTTTACCCAGTAATGTATTTAGGAGGGTTGTGGATTTATGATACATGTAATTTATTAAGGAAAGGTGTAGTACATTAAGACAAGTGTAGTTCATTTAGGACATAAATGTAGTTTCTGATGCATGAAGTTTATGACTGATTTTATTTGGGAAAGATACAGTTTCTTTAGACTGGGTGTTGTTTCTCTCTGACAAGTGTAGTTTCTAAAAGATAGGTGGTGTTTATATCAGAAAGGCATAATTTCTTCCTGATGTGTATTGTTTATTATGGAAAGCGGTAGTTTATTTCTGATGGTTGTAGACCCTTTAGGACAGCTTTAGTTTTCTTTTTTGAATGGTTTACTTTATTAGGATGGAGATAGTTTCTTTCTAATGGATGTAGTTTTGTTCAGAGAAGTGTGGTTGCTTTCTGATGGATATAGTTTTTTAGGATGGTTTCTTTGCTGGAAGTGGTTTCTATCTGGCAAGAGGATTTTATTAACGACAATTATTATTTATTACAGATATCTGTAGTTTCTTTCTGATAAAAGTAAATACTTTAGGTGTGTATTTTCTCTAAGGCAAATGCAGGCTTTTTAAGGACAGGATGGGTGTAATTTCTTGAAGAAAGATATACCTTTTTAGGACTGTTGTAGTTTCTTAAGCGCAGATATCATTTCCTCACATCAGCAGCAGGGCATCTGTCAGCAGCAGAAGTCAATCGATCAGCTGACAGCAGTCTTGTCTCATCTTACCTGACAGGAAGAGATGGATGGAGGAAACTTTCCCACCAAATGACTGTTTACAGACCAGCAGGTGAGCTGGGGGGAGTGGGGGGTGCCTGAGGGGGTGAAAATGTGGTGAATCGAAAGGTTAACATGTTGAGTAAATCTTCATTAACCTGTGTTTATTCATTCTCATTATTCATCCTCATCACATTCACAGTTGCATCAGTGCTACTGAGCAGCTCAATGTTAGTGGGCAGGGTTAAAGTCTTGCCCAAAGAATAGGATGAGGGATGAGCTACTTCACGCTCTCCATAACAAGGCTGCAAATACGCATCCTCTTACTGACTATCCACAGTTTGTTAATGAAGCAAAGAAATATAGTATGAATATTTTTAATAGATGTCATGCTACCATAGGGGGTCCTGGTTATTTTCATACTCAATAAATCTATTTGTGTTGGTGTAGTTGGATGTAATGACATTTAAAATGATCCATCACATTGTTAAGTGTAGTGTTTTTCTTATACACGTACCCAACTGAGCAGCATACACCATTGTTTCCTCCTTTGTGTTTCACCACTTGAACTTTGATTGATGTATCACGTTTATGTGCAGAATCATGTTGTTTCTATCTACTTTCAGTCGATTTACAATCTGCTTACAGTCAGTGAATAAACCCAAATGCCAAGTCAGTGAATCTGCCTTGAGATTATTTTTGAAGTAAATTACAAACATGTTTTTGTCATGATTTTTAGGCAGAAAATCACCGGAGAGGAAAACCATCATGGCCTCACACTACAGAAGTTATGAACACACATACCAATAGACACACAAGCAAGACAGTGATGAGTGTGTTCAGCTTAGAGGGAGGGGGAAAGATCTGCAGGTTGACAGGGGGAGGTGAGTTGAGGGGGGAAAGTAACTTTAGCTGTTAATGATGGTGGGGGGGGGGGGGGAAGAGGGAGTACAAATGACTTGAAGAGAGAGAGAAGGAAGGTAACACGATCCAGGTTGGACTCACCCTTAAAAGCAACAGCACTATTGTCCTGCAGGCTGTGTGTGTGTGTGTGTGTGTTTGTGTGTGTGTGTGTGTGTGTGTGTGTGCACGCGCGTGCTGAAAGGATGGCAACTCGTTATGAATCATCTCCTCCTCCTCTTTTTGGACCCCGAGGGCAACATTAGCTTTAGAGTGAGCTGTCATGTTCAAGAGAGGAGCGCTTGTTTTGTTGTACCCAAAGAAAGGAAACACTGTGAAAACATACACATGTACTTAGAGCCGCAAAGTATGTAAACAAGTCGGTGGGCTTGACAGGTATGCATACGGTGGGAAACATGAGGGAGCGCTTGGTTTCTTGCAGGTATATTAGCATCAGGAAGTATGTCAACAGACACAGAGAAATCAAGGGAGCCCTTGTTTTATTGTGGCCAGAGGAAGAACAACACACACGTACTTAGCGGCTAAAGTATGTAAACAGACGGGCTGAGGTTGAGTTTCAGTGGCATTTGTGTTAGTGGAGACCACTCAGCTGAAATCCTTTCAAGGCTTTATTAAGGTCATGTGACTGAAGCAGGTTCATTAGTTTGGACAAGAAAATTAAACACAAAAAGAATCAAGATATTAAAGGGGGATGAAAAGGTAAAATATGTCAGGAATTGAAGCATCATTTGCATTACCACAAATATGTAGAAGACTTACAGACCTGACAGCTTTGTCAGCGACAAGGGAAATCAAAGGAACTCAAAGGAAGGCTGTGGTGCATTTGCAAGACTCCAATCAACCTGGAAGTCAAGGAAAGTTCTAGTTTAGGACATTTTCATATGGAATGATTTAGATAGTAGATGGCAAACTGGACAAAACCATCAACAATTATCTTTAGTTTTTAAATTTTTTTTCATCCAGCTCTGCCAAATTTGCTACCACATATTACATACGGTCGCTCCCTCACAAGAGCATTAATGTGGCAAACCTGACAAGGGCAATTTAACAATTTTATTGCAACAACAGCAGAAATACACCAGCAGAGCTTTAAATCCCGTTGAAACACTACAAGATACCCGATGTCTGCTGTGTGATTAGCAAGAGCTTGGTGAGGTGAATTAAATAGATACGTAACTCAAAAAGGTATTTTGCCTTTCAAGAACTCACACATACTCACTGTACTGACAAATGTGTTTTTTCAGTGAGCACAACCAGCAACCAAATAGCTTTCACTTGTTCACAGTATTTGCCAACCAGAAAGGTCTGTTTGTCTTTAGCTCAAATCAAAGTGTTTGTAGATTACTGAGCATCCAGCTGGATAAAGAGGATGCAGATTATACCAGACAATGTGCTCAAGTGTTTCTAAACAGAGAAATTTTTTTTTTCATGCGCTCAAGACACCAACTTGTGAGGAGGCCTAGTGAGCAGAATACACTTTTTGGAAGAAGTATTGCTTTATCATTTAATATGGAAAGTGTGTTATGCAAACGCTATATTAGCCTAGGATGCTACACAATCACCACACTGTGATGCATGCGTTTTACCATCCTGCAATTTCTTCAGTGTTCGTTTTTACCCTGCTAATCTTGAATGTGCCATCTACTGCCTGATTGCAACATGGAACTAGATCTATAGGTGTTTGTAACTTTGGTTCAGTAGGAAAACCAAGCAAACTAGAATCCAGCACCAGAGTAAAAAAAGTAAAACAGTTGCAGGCGTTTGTCAGCACTGACGCTGGGTTTGTCTGTCTTATTTTGGCATTGGCGATTGAAGCCAGGCAGCTCCACTCTGGAAAGGCAATCAGCACCGCTATTAGCATTAGGCAAAATAAGGCAGTGTGCTTCTTCTCAGCGTGGCAAATTCTTACAGCGACACTCCATTTCAATGCTCTGCAGTCATTTGCAGCACCCCCAGTTCATTTAGTGTTTGCAAATGTCCTTGTAGCGTGCTGAAAGGTTACTACTTAGGCAGTCAGGGGTGCAAGCAACAATCCATCCTGCTGATGTGGCTGTACCAGCTAAGGCAGCACTGGCCTAGCATGCTGATGGAGTGAGCATGTTCCAGGATATCTGCATTGCCCTGTTACATGATGCCCTGGATGTGCCATAGGCAGCGCTGCTTGAAGCTAATCTGCCCTTTTCTTGTCTGATGTAGTGGGTCCAGTCAGGCTTGGTAGACCTGGCATACTATGAGGTTTTTATTGGACCACACTCTTTTTGACAGCTTGGACATCTCTGTGGTGGCCCACGCAAGACAAGTGCTCCATTCAAGTTACAGGTCGCTGGATCCAAGTCAGCAACAGGAAGAATATGATTCAAAAATCCTAGCCAAGCTGCTACAGTTTGCATCACTGCTGCATCCAAACATGCAAAGACTGTCTTCAGCAAGTTCTCAGTCTCCCTTATGTCTGGATGACTACTGGTCCAACTGTGATTGAATTATGATTAACAAATGAAAATAATGGCAAATAATGACATCCTGATGGCGATGTTTGATCAAGTCAGCCTGAAAGACAAAAACTGAAACATCTTCACATTGACTCTCTATGTAATCACTTGACTGAGAAATATCCTTCACATTTATTCTAAACACAACAATGACATTTACACTCATGATAAACTTTTATCAACATAGTATCTTTTATTCTGTCAAAAGAAATCAGATAAACTTCAAGTCTGCAAAAATTAGCAAAAAGTTAAAAATCTTCATCATTTATTTTCTATGTTTATTTTATGAGGTTCAAATTCAGTACTTCCTGTGTGTGTACTGACTGTGTGCAAGATTATTAGTCATCATCACTTTGTTGGTTTATTGTTGTTTTCTAACAATAATATGGTAAAATCACCATCTGACAGTTAAGGATGTTTCCTGCCCAGTGCCTGCTGGGATTGACAGTCAACTATTAGCGTCTCATGTTTATTTAGTTTGGCTCAGACACACAACAACAGTGTGAATCTTGACGGGATCCTGCTTTTTTGGCTTTTGATTGCAAAAGAACATACACAGAAACAAAAAAACCCTGTTTGTTTTGTTCTCCTGAGAGACAGAAAATAAAAACCATAGAAAACAAACCCACACAGACACACAGACACTCAGGACAAGAACAATAGCTCTGATTAAGTACTCAGATTTCTTGACTGTCGAGCCATGAAGTAAACACACCTTGACTGCCAAATGACACAGGTGAAAGGTCAACTGTCAAGAGATGAGAAAGCAAAGGAGGGAGAAGAGGAAGGTAAAGAGAAAGAGCAAAAAAGATACTATGATAATAACAATAAAAACATATTATGATAATAACAATAATAATTATAATAGAAGTGAGTCTTAAAAAGAGAATAATCAAGGAGATTTTTGTTAACCTGGCAGAGAGTTCCATAGCAGCATAGGCCCGGCCCCCATCATGATGAGTCGAGATATAAGAACCATCACTGGAGTCCCGCTGAAGGTTTTAGAGCAGCTTGTAGGGAGTCAGCAGATCACCAATCGAGGCATGAACAGAACGAGAAAAACATAAAAAGGTGTAATCATCCTGTTAGAGCCAGTAAGCGTTTTGTGTTCTGTCATGAAAAACAATATTAAGTGGGAGTGAGATTTGTGACATGTACAGAGGATGGTCAGCTAAACATGGCAGACCTATTCACTTCCTGCTCGAAGATGTGTTAACTGGCTTGTTGCTACCTATTCCTGATTCAATGGGTTGTGTGTGGCATTTTTTTGTTACTACAAACAGCCGTGAGGGCTATGAGCTTCAACCAACAGTTTCCAGACAGAAAAACTCTGAACTGAACTGAATTGAAATTGGCTGTCTGGATCTGTGATGTCTGCAGGGTTGTCTTTATGTTCACCACCCCAAGCAACACTACTGTTCTGAGAGAAATGTGTTCATTTGACAGTTTTTTTTGCTTTGGCTTCGTGTAATTATAATATTTGTGTTAGAGACTTTTTCAACCTTAAAATGAGTCATCGCACTAGTTTACATGATTTACATACATTTTTATGATAAAATTTATTTTACTGCGATTTTACTATGGTGCCTGTCATCCTGCCATCTATGTGTATTGGTGTTTAATCTCCCCTGTTTACCTATAACAACCACAATCACTGTATGTGTTTGTGTGTTCTTGTACTTGCTACATATTGAGGACTAGAATACATATTTAACCAACAGAGTGAGGACATTTTTGGAAAGTGAGGACATTTTAGCTGGTCCTCATATCTTCAAAGGGCTGTTTCAAGGTCAAGACTTAGTTTTAAGGTCGAGGATAGAATTAGGCTGTGGTTAGGTTTAGGGTGAGGGGCTAGGGAATGTATTACGTCAATGAAAGTCCTCAAAAAGATATAAGTACAAGGATGTGTGAGTGTGTGTGTGTGTGTGTGTGTGTGTGTGTGTGTGTGTGTTTGTGTGTGTGTATTTGTTCCAGGTGAGTTGGTTTCCCACAAAGTTGCCTATGAGGAAGAGCTTCCCTCTTCATGAATGAGAACTTTGTGTGCAGGGTGCATTTGATGTCTTTACATAAAAATCATTAACATGTGGTTTTTCCAGTTTTCCAAACATTCAGTCAGTTACAACCGCAAAACGAACCCTCAGTCTGCTATTTTGCCTCTGAATGTTCTTAGCTGATATGTCAGGTTAAAGTCAGGAGAAGCTAAAATCATCTGGGAAAACAAACATTTCCCTGTCAAATTGACCAATGTTGTATGAACATTCATCATGGATTTAATACCTTCACAAAATGTATATCCTCATGGGCTTTGCTTTGTTCAACTGCACACACCATTCAATGATTCAATTTTAACTTTGATCAGGGTACTGTATATCCACTTTTTTCATTCATGTCAATGTCTGTCACATTACACAGTGGTGTTATGTCACCATGGCTAAAAAAAAACGAGCTACTAGCTGATATTTTGTACAACTATTTGCTAATGACAGTAAAAGCTGTCATTTTGTCGGGTGTGCAAATGCCCTCCTCAAGTGTATTGAAGTCTGCTTCATTATGTGTAATAACTAGTAATGTTACTTTTCTTTCATGCCAGCAAGAGAGAGGGTTTTTAGCTTCATCCAGACACATTTCCATTGTAAATGTAATTTTTGTAATTGCTTCCTCTTTGGTTAAACCATACTTCTTTAATTGCAATATACTGTATATATGGTCCTCAATTTTATGTCCAGAGATGTATGTCTTGGAGGTGGAATGGCCGTCTAGCAACTAAAGGGTCACTTGTTCAACCCTCACTTCCCCGCTGACCATGACGAAGTATCCTTGAGCAAGATACTGAACCACTAATTGCTCCTGATGGCCTGCGATGGACTGGCAACCCGTCCAGGGTGTACCCCACCTATCACATAATGTCAACTGGGATAGGCTCCAGCACCTCCACGACCCTTAATGGATAAGCAGTGTAGAAAATGGATGGATGGATGGATGGAACTTTATGTCCATGTACACCAAAGTGGCATGCCACAAATAAGGTCATATCAGTCTGTCTCATGCTAATTCTTTGTTCATTGATCCTGGTTTTTAACTTCTGAGATGTCTGACCAATATAGCATTTGTTACACTGACAATAAAATTAAAAAAAAAAAATCATGAGTAGTGTCAGGGTTCAGTGTGTCTTTTCCCTTTGCTTTCTCCATTCTCTCCCTTTCCTTGTGTGTTTGTCTCCTCCTGTGTGTTTGTTCTGTGTTAGTGTGTCTGGAGCTGCCTTGCAGCTGGAGATCCCTCAGGCCTTCTGTTACCTGCTGCTCATCACAAACCTGCATCTGATCTGGCAATCAAGTCACCTTTCTGCTGCGTGCTATAAAAGACAGGCTCATTCCTCTGCTCTTCACCAGATTGTCTGTTACCCATGTGTAGTATTCAGTGCAGCACCTTGAATTAAGTTTGTTTCTCACTCTAAGTATTTTGAATTCACCTTTCCTGTGAATCGGAGAGATCTCTGCCCAGATCTGGTAAGCGACATGGCTCAGGGGTAGAGTGGCTGTCTAGCAACCAAAGGGTCGCTGGTTCGATCCTCGACCCCGGTGACCATGTCAAAGTGTCCTTGAGCAAGATACTGAACCCATAATTGCTCCTGATGAGTAGGTTGGCGCCTTGCATGGCAGCCTCCACCATCAGTGTGTGAGTGTGTGTGTGAATGGGTGAATGAGATGACCCTGTAAAGCACTTTGAGTGCCGCCAAGGTAGAAAAGTGATAAAAGTGCAATATAAAATTGAGTCCATTTATCTCTCAGATTCCACTGCCAGATTCAACTTCCCAGCTTTCCTTCCTCAACTCTGCACTAGCTCCTCCTCTCCAGTGGCCACAGCTCTGCTGCAGGCTGCTCTTCAGCCTCTGCCTCCCTAGTGATCCTCAACCAACCTCTGTGCTGTCACCTTAGGACCTCAACCCACTGTAAACTTTACCTGGCTTCCAATAAACTCTCCTTGCTGTTGATACCCATTTCAAGTGTCTGTGTCTGCATCTGGGGTCTAACCATTCACTGAAAACCTAACAGGTAATCATGGATCCAACTCTATACTTTTTTCCTTTGAGTGTGGCATAAAATTTGTCATGTCTTTATGAAATCACCACATGAAGTGCATGGGCTATGAAAAATTCCCACAATAGAAGTCCTCAGCCTGACTACATAAGAATCTGCATTCAACAAGCAATCTCTTGCAAGTGCCTGGTGGTCTGGGCCTTTGGGGCCCAGCTGAGGTGGGGCTGTGAGAGGCTACGGGCAGGGGTGGCAATACTAGTTGCCTCTTGGTTCAGTGCCTGTATGTTGGAGTTTAATCTGGTGGACAAGAGGGTAGTCTCCCGCCACCTTCGGGTGTGTGTGTGTGTGTATGTGTGTGTGTGTGTGTGTGCGTGTGTGTGTGTGTGGGGGGGGTCCCGACTGTTGTTTGCTCTTATGCGCCAAATAGCAGTTCAGAGTACCCCACCCCCTTTCTGGATTGAGGATTCTTTGTTCTGCTGGGGGACTTAAATGTTTACGATGGTGATGACAGTGAGACCTGAAGAGGCCCCCTGATCTGAACCTGAGTGGTGCTTTTTTTTGGGGGCTCCTCTGATCATCCCAGACTGTCCTTAATGAACACCATGTTCAGGCATAAGAGTGTCCACACATGCACTTGGCACCAGGAAACCCTGGGCCACAGATCTATGATCTACTTCATGGTTGTGTATGTCTTGGGCACTCGGGTGAAGAGTGGGGCAGAGCTGTCAACTAATTACCACCTGGCGGTGAGTTGGCTCCGATGGTGTGGGAGGACACTAGCCAGAACTGGCTTGTGAGGGTCTGCTTGGAGCGTCTGATGGAGTCTTCCGTCAGAAGGAGTTTCAGCTCCCATCTTCAGGAAAGTTTCAACCTAGTTCCGAGGGACACAGTGGACATCTAGTCTGAGTGGGCCATGTTCTGTGCCTCCATTGTTTAGGTGGCCAATCAGAGTTGTGACCATAAGGTGGTTGGTGCCTGTCGTGGTGGTAATCCAAAAATCGGTTGGTGGACACTGGCGGTGAGGGATGCTGTCAAGCTGAAGAAGGAGTCCTATCAGGCCTTTTCGGCCCATACAGTAGGACACAGCTGGCAGGTACCATCAGGCCAAGCAGTGTGTGGCTTTGGCAGTTGCTGAGGCAAAAAATAAGATGTGAGGAGTTTGGCGAGCGCATGGAGAAGACGTCTGGATGGCTTTGAGAGATCCTGGACCACCATCCATCGCTTCAGGAAGGTGAAGCAGTGCACTGCCAACACCGTGTATGGTGCAGGTGGTGTGCTGCTGACTTGACTTGAGATGTTGCTGTGATGCGGACTCTGCATCCGTCCATCGTGGTGAAGGGGGAGCTGAGCTGAAGGTCAAAGCTCTCAATTTACTGGTCGATCTACATTCCTACCCTCACCTAAGGTCACAAGCTTTAGGTAATGACCGAAAGAATAAGATCTTGGGTACAAGCAGCAAAAATGAGTTTCCTCCAGTGGGTGGCTGACAGGCTCTCTAAGAAATAGGGAGAGAAGCTCTGCCATCCAGGAAGAGCTCGGAGTAGAGTTGCTGCTCTTCCACATCAAGAGGAGTCAGATGAGGTGGCTCAGGCATCTGGTCAGGATGCCTCCGAGACACCTCCCTGGGGAGGTGTTCAAGGGCACGTCCAAACGGTAGGAGGCTTTGGGGAAGACCCTGGACACATCAGAGAGACAATCTCTCTCAGCTGGCCTGGGAATGACTTGGGATCCCCCGTTCGGAGCTGGACACAGTAGCCGGGGAAAGGGAAGTATGGGTTTCTCTGCTTCGGCTGCTGCCCCCACTACCTGACCCCAGATAAGTGGAAGAAGATGGATTGATCGATGGAAAAAAATCTTGTGTAAGATGAAGTATTGAATTAAACTGAAAGGCAAGAACTGAGTGTGACTCTCTTTTTTTTAAAAAAAAAACAACTTTTAAAGTCTAGAAAAACACACCAGGTGGTCAAAGCATCGTGTTATCTCTACAAATAATTACTGACACAGGACTATTCACTCCTAACTGGCCTTAGACTAGGCCTTACCTACTGTTCGGGTCAAATTTTACCCGTTTTGACATTTGACAGCAGTAAAAACACCCTAAACATCATTCTTTAAGCCTGAAACTTGATGACTTTTCCTGAAGTGGCCCAAAATACATGAAAATAATTTAGAAATAATGATACATAATGGGGCTGCACGGTGGTGCAGTGGTTAGCACTGTGGCCTCACAGCAAGAAGGTTCCGGGTTCGAGTCCCGGCTCGGGCGTGGGATCTTTCTGTGTGGAGTTTTCATGTTCTCCCCGTGCCTGCGTGGGTTCTCTCTGGGTACTCCGGCTTCCTCCCACCGTCCAAAGACATGCAATTTGGGAGCTAGGCTAATTGAATTCTCTAAATTGACCGTAGGTATGAATATGAGTGTGAATGGTTGTTCGTCTCTGTGTGTTGGCCCGGTGATGGACTGGCGACCTGTCCAGGGTGTACCCCGCTTCTCGCCCGTAGATGCTGGGATAGGCTTCAGCCCCCCCGCGACCCTTACTAGTAAGGAATAAGCGGAAGATGATGAATGAATGAATGATATGTAATTTTGGATATGTGCTACACATTTTTGCCCTTTTGAGGCTGTTATGGGTCAAATTTGACCCGTATCTATTTAGATGGATTTTACATCTACCAGTGGGGTCAAATTTATATGTCATGTTGGTGTGAACTTATAAAGAGGGAAAGAGGTGACAGAGGTCAAGATGACCTTAAAACAAGGCATGTGGGTTGTATTGGAAATGACAGAAGGGCTGAGAGGACCTGTGATAATTTCTTCACATCTCATGAGCTGGATCAGGTGCTGCTGAAGAAAAAAAAAATCACAATGTTTGGCACTGTGAGGAGGAACAAACTGAGCTCCCACCTGCCCTAACTGCAACAAGGGGAAGAGAGGTCTTTTCTTCTGTGTTTGCCTTTACTCAGGACACCACAGTTGTCTCATACATGCCGAAGTAAGAACAAGAATGTGATCCTTATGAGCACACTACATAAGGCTGCAGAGGTGAGCACTCGGGAAGACAAAAAAAAAACAGCTATCATCCTTGACTACCATGCAAAGATGGTGGAGTGGACAATCTTGATAAAGTCAGAGGCACATACAGCTGCAAGAGGAAAACTGCCCGCTGGCCTCTTGTCATATTCCACAACATCATTGACGTATCCATGTAAAATGCATTTGTTATTTGGAGTGAGCTAAACCCAACCTGGCGGGCAAGCGAGAAGAACTGGAGGAGGTTCTTTTGGAGGAGCTGGGAAAAGGCCTTGTGGCTCCTTCCATGCAAAAATGACAACGCCTCCCCCGCACAGAAGCCTCAGCAGCATTCTTAAGGGCAGCACAGCAATCTGAGCCTGGCTGTGCTCAAGAAGCATCCATGGTGGTGCAGTGGTCAGCACTGACACCTCACAGCAAGAAGGTTCAGGGTTTGAGTCCTGGTTCGGGAACGGGATCTTTCTGTGTGGAGTCTGCATGTTCTCCTTGTGCCTGCATGGGTTCTCTCTGGGTACTCTGGCTTCCTCCCACAGTCCAAAGACATGCAATTGGGGACGAGTTTAATTGGATACTCTAAATTGACCGTAGGTGTGAATGGTTGTCTTTTTATGTTGGCCCTGCGATTGACTGGCGACCTGTCCAGGGTGTACCCCGCCTCTCGCCCGTTGACGCTGGGATAGGCTCCAGCCCCCCCGCGACCCTTACTATAGGAATAAGCAGAAGACAATGGATGGATGGACTCTATATGTGTTGGCCCTGCAATGGACTAGTGACCTGTCCAGAGTGAACCCTGCCTCTCGCCTGAAAGCTGCTGGGATAGGCTCCACCCCCCACCACCCTTAACAGGAATAAGCGGAAGAAAATGAATGGATGATGGATGGAATAGAATAAATTCAAATCATTACGACTTTTTTTATTACATGAAATTATCCTGTGTAATAGATATTCTTCTCCAAAATATGTATTTCACCAATCATGAGTGATGTTAAAACTTAAAAAATACAATTTCCCTGGTCTTTGAAACATTCAGGAAGGACTAATCAATCATTTTTTGAAGTAGCATAGGTCGTTTAAACATTATGAATAGGTTTGGGGTTGTAACTTTACTGAAAATACTGTGTGTTTGTTTGTACTGTGAAGGTAAGGGATTTGAACAGTATTTGAGGGCTAGAACTAAAGATGAAAACAAAGTTTTACCCTGATTAGTCCTGAGTGCTAAAGCCTTGACCAAAAACTCAAGGTCTTCAAAGTGTGTTTTTGGCTTCTAAAACAGTTACTACAGGGCAGCAGGGCACTAATTTGATTGGGTTTACCTCAGACCAGCACAGTAAATCCAAATGGGAATGTGAAAATGCAGCTCCACCCTTAAGGTACCCTCAAACCCAAACAAGAGTCCAGCAGACCAGTCTGAGTACTCCCATAAAAGATCATTAATCCCTGTGAACCCCATTGAATAAATAAAGGGTAAAAGAGCAGTTTTACTTTTTTTTTTAAATGTAATGTCTGCTTGGATCCTCAAGGATTATTTTGGCCTCTAAAATATTTTGAAAACAAAAATTCCTTAGAATATCATTCCTGCTTTAGATAGTTAAGGACAAAATGGATGTGTGAATGCAGAAATCTTAAGTAGGACATGATGAAGATGCAGGAGTGTTGCTGACCCGATACCGGTGTCTAGGTGGTGCTTAGATAACAACGTGGCTTACATAGACAATTGGAGCTCCTTCTGGGGAAAGCCTGGTCTGATTCGGAGAGATGGCGTCCATCCTACTTTGGATGGTGAATCATTCTTATCTAGGAACATAGGCCAATTTATTAGCCATACTAATCCCTGACAAGCACCCAGAGTTCAGACCAGCAGGCAGAACTGCAGTTTAACACGCCCCTCTGCTGGTTCCTTCGTGTTGTCACCCACCCTGCCTATAGAAACTGTGTCTGCCCTGAGGCTTTATTAGCCTGCACCCAAATCTGGAGGAGTAACTTATAGCAACTTAGTTAAAATTAAAACCACTGCTCCAGCAAACCAACCCAGTAAAACGATTAAATGTGGTTTGCTTAATATTCGATCTCTTGCATCCAAGTCTCTTCTAGTGAACGATTTAATTACTAATTATCAGATTGGTATATTAGCACTCACTGAAACCTGGGTGCAGCAAGATGAGTATGTTAGTTTAAATGAATCTTCCCCTCCTGGTTACATTAACTACCATGTACCTCGCACCACTGCCAGAGGAGGAGGAGTAGCTGCAATCTATCAGTCAAATTTGGTGCTTAACCCTCGACCTAACAGTTCCTATAACTCATTTGAGAGCCTTATTGTCAGCTTTTCCCACCCAGACTGGAAAGCAGAGAAACCACTCTTACTTGCTGTGGTGTACCGTCCTCCTGCACCTTATTCTGAGTTCTTAGAAGAATTCCCTGACTTTCTGTCTAACTTAGCATTGAACTCAGACAAAGTCATTATAGTGGGTGACTTTAACATCTATGTGGACGTCAATGATGATTCTCTGGCCACTGCGTTTAAGTCGCTTCTTGATTCTGTTGGCTTCTGTCAGAGGGTAAACAAACCCACTCACACTTTTAATCACATCCTTGATTTAGTACTCACTTATGGAATAGAAGCTGACCGCATCATAGTTCTTCCTCAGAACCCCATCTTGTCTGATCACTCCTTAATTACATTTGAATTTACTTTAACAAATTATATCCTACCTGGGAAAAAGTCCCGCTTCAGTAGATGTCTATCTGACACTGCTGTTTCTAGATTTAAGGAGCTTATTCCAGCAGAGCTTGCTGCCACATCTTGTAATAATATGGGCAGTTATGCTGATTTCACCCCCTCGCAGGTAGACTATCTTGTGGACAGCACTGCAGCAGCACTCCTTGGGACAGTTGATGCCGTAGCTCCCCTGAAGAAGAAGGTTATCAACCAGAAAAGAATAGTTCCCTGGTACAGCCCAGAGCTGCGTGCCTTAAAACAGAAGACCAGACAACTGGAAAGGAAGACACATTCCAGCCAGCACGAGGAAGTCCGCCAAGCCTGGAAGGAGAGTTTATTAATATATAAAAAAGAACTCCGTAATGCCAGAAGCGCTTACTACTCGTCCCTGATAGAAAAGAATAAGAACAACCCCAGGTTCCTCTTCAGCACCGTGGGCAGGCTCACCAAGAACCATAGTGCTGTTGAGCCATGCATCCCCCCAACTCTCAGCAGTAACGACTTCCTTTCTTTCTTTACTGAAAAGATTGTGAATATTAGAACGAAAATTGCCAGTAATGGAGGACAGACTACAGTCCCCATAGAAGCACCTCCCAGACTTGGTGCATACTTGGACAGCTTCTCCCCCATCGACCTGTCAGAATTAACTTCTGCAGTCGGTTCCTCCAAGTCAGCCACTTGTCTGCTGGATCCCATCCCAACAAGCCTCCTTAAGGCTGCCTTCCCTCTAGTCAACACTTCTATATTAAATCAAATTAATCTTTCCTTCGTCACAGGTTATGTGCCACAGGCCTTTAAGGTGGCAGTCTCAACCCTTTACTTAAAAAACCTTCTCTTGACCCAGATGTGTTAGCCAACTATAGGCCAATATCCAACCTCCCCTACATCTCCAAGATCCTTGAGAAGGTTGTCCTGGAGCAGCTACATGAACATCTGCACAGCAACGAGCTCTTTGAAGCCTTCCAATCTGGATTCAGGGAACACCATAGCACTGAAACAGCACTGGTCAGAGTCTCTAATGATCTTCTTATAGCTTCAGACAGAGGTCTTGTCTCTGTGCTTGTCCTTTTGGACCTCAGTGCTGCATTTGACACCATCGACCAGAGCATCCTGCTACAGAGAATAGATCATGACATTGGGATTAAAGGAACTGCCCTAAAATGGTTTAAGTCCTACTTATCTGACAGGTTTCAGTTTGTTAATGTTAATAATGACCATTCGGAGTATAGCAGAGTTACATATGGTGTACCACAGGGTTCAGTTTTAGGACCGATTCTCTTCACTCTTTACATGCTCCCATTAGGTGACATAATCCGGAAGCACTCGATCAACTTCCACTGTTATGCAGATGACACACAACTTTACTTGTCGATGGAGCCAGACGACACAAGCCAGCTTACTCATCTGCAAGACTGCCTGAAAGACATTAAATCCTGGATGTCTTCTAACTTCTTAATGCTCAATTCAGATAAAACTGAGGTAATCATTTTTGGACCTAAACACCACAGGGACACACTCTTGAATCGGATCTCTACTCTAGATGGCATCACCCTAACTTCGAGTACAACTGCAAGGAACCTTGGGGTCATTTTTGACCAGGACCTTTCCTTCAGCTCCCACATAAAGCATGTGACTAGGACCGCCTTCTTCCATCTGCGAAGTATCGCTAAGATTAGGAATATCCTTTCCCAGAGTGATGCTGAAAAACTGGTGCATGCATTTATCACTTCTCGGCTGGACTACTGCAACTCTTTCCTGTCAGGATGTCCTAAATACTCTCTCAAGAGTCTCCAGCTGGTCCAGAACGCTGCAGCGAGGGTTTTGACGGGAGTTAAGAAGAGAGAACACATCTCTCCCACTTTAGCTTCTCTCCACTGGCTTCCTGTAGGATCTAGAATCGACTTCAAAGTCCTTCTGCTAACTTATAAGGCTCTCAATGATAAAGCTCCATCCTATTTGAAAGAGCTCATTAGTCCCTACTGTCCGACCAGAGCACCCCGCTCCCAGAATGCAGGTCTTTTAGTGATTCCCAGTATCTCTAAAATCAGACTGGGAGGTAGAGCCTTTAGTTACTGGGCTCCTCTACGGTGGAACCAGCTCTCTCCATGGGTCAGAGAGGCAGACACTTTAACTACGTTTAAGTCCAGGCTTAAGACCTTCCTCTATGACAGAGCCTTCAGTTAGGACTGGTTCAGGTAGCTCTGAACCATTGATAGCTATGCTGCTACAGGCTTAGACTGCTGGGGGACACATCAGGTTACATGGAGCCCTTCCCTCCTCTCCTCTCCTCTCCCCCTCTCTCCTCCTCTCCTCCCTGCACATTTTTGGAACTGTCATTACCATTACTTGTTGCACTTTGTAGTTTGGCCTTGGTGTCTCGCAGTCTCTCTGTGTTTCCACAGATCCACCAGAGCCCCAACCGCCGCCTGCATCGCCCCCCCCCCTCTTATTCCCTACTGTTACACTGGCCTGCGCTCCCCTTCCATGAACCAGTCTGCCATCCAGTCCCCCATCAAGCTGGCTTGCTCTCCCTGCCTCCCCTACCAGAAGCTTCCTTCTTCAGCTGTTATTAACATTTCCGTGTTTCCCACATTTTGTATTGTAAACTGTTTTCTTGTCTGTAACAACATCTACTGCACGTCTGTCCGTCCTGGGTGAGGGATCCCTCCTCTGTTGCTCACCCTGAGGTTTCTCAGATTTTTCCCTGTTAAAAGGGTTTTCTATGGAGTTTTTCCTCAGTCGATGTGAGGGTCAAAGGGCAGAGGATGTTGTTATGATGCCATGTAAAGCCCTTTGAGACAAACAGTTTGTGAAAACGGGCTATACAAATAAAATTGCCTTGCCCTTAAGTTTTAGTGTTATTAAGTTTTAGTGTTAGATCTTAACCGAAGACTGATGGTCAAACCAAACATCACCCCCAACTCAAACAGATAATGTCCCCTCTCTTGTTCTGTTCCTCTTGGCTGCTCCTTGTTTTTGCTCTGATTACAGAGACGTGCCCTTCATCTGCCCATGAAAACACTCTTTCACTTCAACTAGCAGTGTGAATTCAGAAGGCAATTCAAACAAACCCTAAGCACACAGGCAGCCTTTTGTCTTACTGCCAGCCAAGAAGAGCATGGTAGAAGTTGAGAAGGCCAGAAGGAACAAGTATCCCAAATGATTCTCAGCATAGGTTAAAGTCAGAGTTTGTACTGTAGCAAGTTACAGTCAAAGTAAAAGCTCCTTTAAGTCCTGATGGGTGGGTGATGAGTTATCTGTATGAGCAGAATTCAAACTGCTGACATCTTGGAAAATAATAAAGAATAAGTCTACATGTTGAGCAAATCCTAAATTGAAAAAAATCTAGATGAAAGGTTTTGTGCCTTTCAAGTCAAAGAAGTATAAAAATGTTTTATGTTGAGGACAAAGCATTCCAGGTTACAAAAAAAAAAACAGTCAAAGTTTGGTCCAAAATTTCTCTGGATCAGAAGCATTTAAATCAAGATAAGACAGGTCAAAGCAGAACAGCAGTGTCTTAAACAATGACCACAAAGTGCAAGTCAAATCCAATTCATTTTCATCTAGACTCAAAAAAATAATTAAATAAAAGTAATTTTAAACTCTCAAATCCAAAATTGTTGTAGCTGAGACTGACAGGTGCCAAATCAAGATCAAAAACCTAACTTAAGTTCAAAAATTTCATCCATGACAAAACTCCCAAGTCCAAAAAGTTTCAAGTTGAAACTGACAAGTCACATGAATAAAATCAGTTCTGAAAAGGCAAAAATCAAGATCAACACCACACAATTTCCCACAAATTCTCCAAAAGTGGAAATAAGGATGTCCCAGTAATATCCATGAAGTCTCTTATCATAAGTACTAAGTAAAAACATTCAGTTCATGATAGTCCAAGTTCAGAGGTCCCATGTCAAAATTTTCAAACTTAAGCGCAAATACCACTAAATCCTGCCAAATTCAACAGTCTTGTTAAGAAAGACAAGGAAAATTGAAGTCTAAAATGTTTGAATATTAAGTCCAAAATATCTAATTCAGCCCAAAATGTCACAACTGGGTCAACTTATTTGGGCACAATTTATTGTGTTCAGTTTCATCTGTACAGGAATAAAAACAAAAAAAGAAAGGAGAAGAGGCATTAAAAAAAACATTGATAAAGTTTGACAATAAAAAGCTCAAAGCAGAACATGACAACCCTGACGCCATAATCTACCTGCCTCACTCCTTGTCACACACTCCTCTGTGTGATTGCCCCGAGAGGTGAGAGAAACACTATTAGCACCCTGGGTGTAATTACAGTGACTCAGGTGACATCTTACTCCAGCTACAAAGAGAATGTGTTCATGTGTGTGTATGTGTGTGTGTGTGTGTGTGTGTGTGTGTGTGTGTGTGTGTTTGTGTGTGTGTGTGTGAGAGAGATGTTTGGGTGGGTTGAAGTAGCCTCGCAAGGGAGGAAAGTTGGACAACAAAGGAGACACAGGGTAAATTTGAGGGAGGAGAAGAAATGAGCCGACATGTCGACTCTCTGAGGGCCTGAACCTGATCCACTTGTGCAGGTGTGTTTGTGTGCCTGTGTGTGTGTGTGTGTGTGTGTGTGTGTGTGTGTCTGTCTGTGCATGCACATTCAAGAGATGGAATTTACAATGGTAGGTCTGAACTTGTGGGCTCACAAGTCTGAGTTTCAATGTTTGCACAGGTGAGATTCAATGCTAAAATTTAGCTCGTCTGTGACCATGCTTTTACTTCCCAACACGTCGTCAACCCATCAGTTGTAGTATATTAGGCATTATTAATTCCACCATTTTCTTGCGGTACAAATGAATGGAAAAAATAACCTTCACGCGTGTTGATAATCATTCCTCCCATAATTTAAAAAAAAGCAAATCTTACTCATTGTTACATAGATGATGATGGAAAATATACAAGGAACATGGAATTTAGCTAACAATCTAACAATTGATGACTTCCATCTACACATACCTTAAAATCTACAACACAACAATAATAAATCTGATAGCATTAAATAATGAATAAGGGCCCCAGCAGATAACACTTCCTCAACAAAATTAACAAATACTATGATGAAATATCAGTAATATACTTCAGTGTATGTACTACAAAGAGTTCCAAACAAGAGGGTTGGGCCTCTGCCTTGCAGAGCCACAAGATATTTTTTAGAAATAGAGTAAAATAATTTAAAAAAGAATACATTATTGTAGCTGTAATTGAGAAAAATTATAGCTATTATAATAACTAAAATAAATCTGAATTTGGATATTTGAATATGCCATGTAGTGTATGCTTTCATGTTTCAACCACATCTGGGGATTGTGTGGTTCACAAGTGTTATACAACTTTATTTTTGGGTAGCACAAGTTTGTGAATCCTTAACATAGAAGAAAGGCTGATCATTAACAGCATATGAACCGGCTATGGTTAGTATGTTTTGGTCAGCACTGCCGAGATACAAACATCTTTATAAAAAACTGAAGCTAACACCTCAAATAATATTTAAACAATTCTCTTCTTGCAGTTTCCTTTAAATTGATTTCACTTTCACTTGTTTCTTTTGTTTATGTCCCATTTCAACATGGTTTATAAAAGTATTTAGTGTTACCAAGGATCTCCCAGGAACAAATTATCATCTAACAGAATGCTTAGCTTTAGCTCACAGATAACTACACTCAGAGATAATAACATAGAAAAAGACCATTAGCACATTCATTATGTGGTAACATTAGCACAGATCTAACCATCTCTCAAAGTTCAATGTAAAATAAGTTATCATGGATCTTCATGGTGCTGTGTAGGGACACGTGGAGGATTTACGTGGTCTCATGGCTTGAATGGGAAGGTAACTACATATGTCTCTGTTTCTCTCTCACTGTGTACACCTGTATTATAGATGAATGTTTTGAACAATGAATACAAATGTGTGTATGCATCCACAGGTATCATGTAGTGCGTGAATGCTTGTGTTGGATCTCGATGTCAGCCGTTCCTCTTGCAGCGAGTCACTTTAAACAGTGACTGATGGCTCTATGTAATGAATGTAAAGGCCTTATTGTTCATTTCACCTGCACTCACATATTAGTGTCTGGCCCTGGGGCGAGCGAGGCATCTAATGCCAGGCTCATCTTTCCACCTCTACTTCAAAGACAGAGAGAGGGAGGCATGAGGTTGTTTTTAACTATTAGACACATTTAGGAAAGAACAACCCACAATATCTGACACAAACATTCCGTCAAAGTTTGTTAAAGTATGAAATTTGAGCTCTTGTAATGTGGAACTGGACATCATATAATGCCTGTTCGTAGTCACTTCATGGACAAACAAGCTAGTTTGGGACCTTCAAATATCATCAACATCCAAGTTGTACTGGTTGAGCTAGTCTTTTATGGTTTTCAGAAAAAAATGTAATTTGAAACATAATTTGAATGACTGAAACTCTCTTTCAATGCAATCGCCCTGTGTTCTATCAATACTAGCTATGTTGTACTAATGTTGGACAACTGTTGTACAATCTGACTTTGAACAGAAGTAGAGGTAACTCACTCATTGGTCAAGACTAAAAACATGGTATGCTTGAATTGTTTATAATTCATGCAAAGGCCTTATTGAAGATAAAGGATGTATTGTTATACTGTTAAATTCATTCAGAGATGCTAAACATACATGAGAATAATAACTGTATTTTTTTTGAGAGTATGTTGAAGGCTCCATATCTTTTTGGTTGCCTGCCAGCAGAGGGAACTTCTTCAAGTGAATCCCATTTTGGCCTGTAACTTTCACATTGTACGGTTTCTGCAACAAGCTTTTTTCATCAAAAAAAATGTCAAAACATTTCTAGGGTATTCACATTAAACTGCAGGTGGAATCTATGGACCACCATGCCAAAAAATAATTTTCAGAAAACCTTTCTTGTAGAAATTCCCATTCTGTCTATGAATTAGATTTTTAATCATTTGCCCGTCCTGACTGGATTTCTGACCAATACCACCTAAGCCTGCAAAATGTGTGTTACTATATATTTCCATACATTATTGCAATGTGTGTTCAGTCCCGCCCAACCATACAAACACCACTGCCATAACCACCACCTAGAGATGAACTGACTTAGTGTTTATCCTGTCCTTCAGGGAAAAACAAATACTTTGCACAAGTAGTTGCTTCCCAAGCACCCACAAATTTCTGTCTTGAGCTCACAAAAGATATGATTCCCTTTGCATCACTTCTTTGTGATTTCAGAAGTCAGAAAACTGTCCAACATGAATGCTCAGGAATCTACACATGTTTTGGGTGTACTTTTATCTTCTTTTTAACTTTGTTTGTTGACTTCAATTGCATCTTTCCATTACTGAGACCTTTAGTTTTGTCTGCCCATTTCTACTCTGCAGCATGATCAAACCCACCAGCTCCCTTGAGATTAGCATTAGGTCACACTGTGCACATGGTAGCCCACTTTCAATGCAGCCTGAACTGTATGACAACTATGAAACCAACTCTCACTTTCCCATGAAGCAGTCACAGTAGCAAGAGCTCAATAACAGAGGTCCCACTACACCTGCTCACCATTGTGTTTTCCTCAAAGTGCCTCATCTACATATCACATGACCCTCTGATAAGAATGGTTATTATATGATGAAGTGAAGTGTGAAATAACTGAAGGGTGGTCTAAGTGTTCACCAACTTTCCATGTCAAGTGTTTTCTTAAAATTTCCATTAGTGGAATAACACAACAACACTGTTTCCATAAACACTGCAGGCCAAAAGTATTAGGATGTCGGATTATTGCAAATACTTCTTTCATTCTTTATATGTGTCTTAAATGTAATGTAAATTTATTTAAATTTATTTATTAATTTAGTCTTAGTTCTGGGACTTATGCCCAGTTCCAAGTCCAGCAACTTTCAACTGGATTTGTCTGTGCATAATAGGGTCAAATGGGACATATAAATCATAGGGGGAGCTGAATTTTAGAATTCTTTTAATAATTTTATAATGAATTTTATAAAAGCTAAATAAAGAGGTATAGAAAAAGTCAGAAAAAAGGATAAAATACATATGCAGTAAATTGTTTTAAGATAAGATAAAATATACTATATCGACCTTACAATGGGGAAATTCACATTTAAAGAGGCTCAACCTCTGGTCTTGGGCTTTAGGTAATGACTGAAAGGACAAGATCGAAGGTACCAGCGACCAAAATGAGTTTCCTCCGGAGGGTGGTTGGGCTCTACCTTAGAGATAGGGTGAGAAGCTCCAGCATCCGGAAGGAGCTTGGAATAGAACTGCTGCTCCTTTACATCAAGAGGAGTCAGATGAGGTGGTTCAGATGATCAGGATGTTTCCCAGACACCTCATTGGTGACTGTTCAGGGCAAGTCCAAGCAGTAGGTGGCCTCCAGGAAGACCCAGGACATGCTGGAAAGACAATGTCTCTTGGCTGGCCTGGGAATGTCTCAGGATTCCCCATGAAGAGCTGGATGAAGTAGCTGGGGAGAAGGAAGTCTAGGCCTCTCTGCTTAGGCTGCAGCCCCTGTGACCCGACCTCTTCTGATAAGCTGAAGAAAATGGATGGATTGATAGAATAAACTATGAAGGGTCAAAAATATACAATATAAATACAATCCAAAGACTTTAGAAAAGGACTATGTAAAAAACATATACACATAATATTCAAAAATAACCTTGAAGAAATGACAGATGCTATAGCCAATCAATGATATATCTTAACATTGGAAGTATTAACAGTTGGGTTCTACTGACACCAAATACAGAGGAGGAAGAGGAGGCCATAACTGAGGATGGATGAAGGTTGTAAAGTCCCAGCCTGAGACTGCTGACATCGACAGCTGAATAGTTGAACAACAAAGCTCATTGTTAGTTGATAGTCCAATGTGCTCTGGCTCTTTTGCTCTTCACATGGATTTTTTGCTTGTGCAGAACTAAATCATTCTAAATCATAATTAGCCAATAATACTCAGACTACAAACTGAAACTAGACCACCTCCAGCATAAAAAAACTTGACTTTTTCCTGTAGATATGGATGATGTGTCGTGTCTCTTACTCATGTTTGAAACATAAATGTAAAATTGCCATCAAAATCTTGCCAATGGCTGGAGGGTCTCTTTTACCTCGTCCTCTGCCTTTCTTTTCATGTACTTTAATTGTTCCATCCATCCATCCATTTTCCACTGCTTATCCTGTTAAGGGTGTGTGTGTGTGTGTGTGTGTGTGTGGGGGGGGGGGGGTTCTGGATTCTGTCTCTCACTTTCGTGTATTATGTCTGTCAGCAACTGGGCTGCACGGCAAAGGGGAAATGCAAACAACCAATTAAATAATTTTATTAACTAAGGGTTACCAAAAGATTAAACACAAGAGGAAAACTTAATTGAATATGATGTGTGTAGTTCGTAAGATCGGTAGTGTAAGTGAGTGCATGCGTGAAACCATGTGTGTGTGTGTGTGTGTGTGTGTGTGTGTGTGTGTGTGTGTGTGTGTGTGTGTGTGTGTGTGTGTGTGTGTGTATTGGAAGGTGGCAACGTATCATATTTCAGTCTTTTTCTGTTCTCTGTTTACATCTTCATCTCTCTCAGTTGATGGTTTCTAATTCCAACCAATTAGAAGTACTTATTTCTGAAGTGCTTCAAGTTCATTTCTGTCCGTGTTTCTACCTTTTTTCCACCCTACTGCATCCTCTCTCCATACAATTCCCACTGACACTCAGGACATGTTTTGTGATGCTATTTGAAGTCATTACCAGTAGAGTGTTTAGCAAACATCAGCTAAGAGCAGTTTGACATTTGACTCTGACAGACCTTGCTCTTCTCCCTTTGTCTTCCAGGAATGTCTGGATGTGATTTAAGCTCTAGAAAGTGAAAAAAGGTGTGCATGAGTGCACTTCTATGGCTGCCTGTGTGGGAACCAACACGTTTTTTTTAAATCAGTTTTCAAACAGAGTGACTCATTTTATAGTTCTGAAAACTGCTGGACTACCAACCCCCCTTTTTGTATAGGCTACACATTGCAGGGACTGGCAGTGATTATCATTCTTAGAGCTATCATTTTCAGGAAACTTTGCAACTTTATAATTCAGGGTAGATTCTCTCCAGATAGAACAGTGACTTAAGTGATGTAAGTGTTTTGAGAATGTATGGACAGTACATGAGCTCCATTAACAATGGACATGTACAAAATTTAGAGTAGAATAGAATAGAATTCACCTTTATTATCATTGCACATGTCGCAAGCACAGAGCAACGAAATGCAGTTTGCATCCATCCAAAAGTGCTGAACAAGTATAAATATGTTTACAAATGTACATGGTATGAAGGAGATATATACATGGGTATATCACAGGTAAATGACATTGTTATGAATATGCTATAACTAAGTATGCACAGGCTATGAACAGATTATTCATATGGTTATAAATATGAAGGCTATAAACAGACTATAAATATAAGTATAAGTATATGACAGATAAATTATGCAGTAGTGCAGTGAGAGTTGACAGGTTTAAGTTGGTTAACAGATATAAAGTGCAGGTAATTGTAGGTAATTGTAAGTGGTGGTTCAGTGGTTGTGAGTGTGTGTGTTCAGTCCATTAGTGTTGATGTGGTTCAGATGTCAGGAGGCAGAGTTCAGGAGTGTGACAGCTGTGGGGAAGAAGCTGTTCCGGTACCTGCTGGTCTTAGTCTGGAGGCTGTAGCGCCTCCCAGAGGGCAGGAGGGTTAAGAGTCCATGTGCTGGGTGACTGGAGTCTTTGATGATCTTCCCAGCCCTTTTCAGACACTGCTTCCTGTCGATGTCCTTTATGGCAGGAAGTGGTGCTCTGGCGATGCTCTGGGCGGCTTTCACCACCCTCTGCAACACCTTCTGGTCCAGGGCAGAGCAGTTCCTGTTCCTACCTCCACCCTGTAGGCGGCCTCGTCGCTGTCTTTGATGAGACCTATCACCGTAGTGTCATCTGCAAACTTAATGATGGTGTTGGAACCATCGACAGGTCTGCAGTCTTGGGTGAGGAGGGAGTAGAGGGAAAGACTCATCACACAGCCTTGTGTTACACCTGTGTTTATGGAGATGGTAGATGAACAGTGGTTATCCAGCCGGACATGTTCGGGCTGGTTGGTCAGGAAGTCCAGTTACCAGTTGCACACAAGAGAACTGATGCCTAGGTCTGTGAGTTTTGTGATTATTTTTGAGGTGATGACTTTATTGAATGCTGAGCAGCAGCAACGAAAACCTTCCCCGTTAACATGCAGGAGTATCAATCAGACCCAGGCTTAAAAGACATCTGCTTTGACTGGTGTGGGGCAAAGAGAGCAGGCAATCAGGGGCAGAGACAAAGAAAGACAATAGAAAAAGACAGATATACAGAAGGAAAGAGAGGGACAGAGATAAAGGGAGAGGAAGGAGGGAGAGAAATGACAGACAGATGGGGACGTGAAGAGGCTGGAAGGATAAAGATGAGCAGAGAGGAAGACAGGAATGGGGGGCGCACAGCAAAAAATACCAAAAACCAGCTACCATAGCTACCACTAATAAAACAGTCTCAAAAAAGCATAAAAAATGGCAACTGGACTAATCTCATGTGAGGAGAAGACGTTTCGCCTCTCATCCAAGAAGAAGCCTCTTGGATGAGAGGCGAAACGTCTTCTACTCACACAAGATTAGTCCAGTTGCCATTTTTTATGCTTTTTTGAGACTTACCATTACCTGGATGACAGAGAATATCCACAGATACACTAATAAAACATCTACAGGTTACTCAAACAGTCAATTTCAGCATAATATGATCATTGAAGTGTGAGCAAATACAATACAAACACAATAATGACGTTAATGCTATTACAGTATTCAGAGTATGAATATGAATACTAGTATTAATAATACTGATACTAACTGTGGCGGCTTGATCCTCAACAGGTCTGTAGCCTCCTCCAGCAGCAGTGCTGAAGGCCAGGGTAAACTAATGCCATCCAGGGTACCTATCTCATTCAAAAAGGTGTTATGTGTTTTGGGCCCAGAGCAATAACTTCAGTTTCATCAGAATTTGCTAATGGAAAGTTGTGGGTCATCCTTGTTTTTATAGCCTTTTGACAGGCCTAAAGTTTAGTCAGCTGACTGGTTTCAAGTGGATGAATTGATAAGTACAGCTGTGTATTTTCTGCATAACAATGAATATTAATCAAATGTTTCCTTATTATGTGATCTAATGGGACCATATATAGAGTGAAGAGTCTTGGTCCAAGCACAGACCCTTGTGGAGTACCATAGCTGACTGTAGTGGTCATAGAGGAATCATTATTAACAAGTACAAACTGTGATAAACCTAGTAAATATGTCCTCAACCAGGTTAGCGTAATTCCTTTAAGACAGTGCCTCTCGAATAGTGGGGCGTGCCCCCCCGGGTGTCAGGGGTGGGGGTGGGAGGCATGAAAGGCAGGTGGAACTTTCAGTATTAATGTCTTTATTCATGCTTGAATGATGAACAAGCCTCCAGACACTTGGTGGCAGCAGTGCTTATAAACTAATCAATAGGCTGCCTATTCATCCCACTAAAAGAAGTCCACTGCACTGCTACACTGGTGTACAGAGCTGATGGAGGAAGGAAGATGAAGAAGTTTCTGACAGGGATGAAAAGAAAAACGATGGAGGCATCAGAGGCAAGGAAAGATAGTTATCGTAACTGTCATAAAAAGACCAGGGAATATGATGAAGCCTACATAGCCCTTGGTTTTACTGTGAATACAATCGGAAATGAGGAAAGACCTGTGTATGTTTTATGCCTAAAAACTCTGGCAGTGGACAACATAGAACCAAACAAATTAAGATGGTACCTGGAGACCTTAGACCTCAGTTACATCAATAAGCAACTGGATTTTTTCATTGAAAACACATTTTGTGAGCGTGGCATCAGTAAATTAAAAAAAAAGCACTGTAGCCTCGTACAAAATTGCCCATCACATTGAAATATGCAAAAAACCTCACACAATTGCAGAGGACATTCTCCTACCCTTTGCAACACCCTATCTCTGTGAGATGAGTTTTTCCACCGTCACTGCACTAAAAACAAAGTAGAGGTCCTTACTATTAGCTTAATATTGAGCTAGAGTTAAGAGAAACAATATCAAGCTTGAGAGTGTACAGTGCAAAAAGGGTTCTCTGTAGCTACTAAATACACTGAGCAGACTTGTCTCCTTCCCTAACATTTGCACAATGTAATTTAAAATTTGTTCCCCAAGATTTACTGTGCATCTGACAGAGTGATGGCAAATTGTATTGAAGTTGAATGTGTTCATATGAAACAAATGCATAGAAATAACTTTGAAAGAACTGTGAAAGTAGGTTAATTGTGTTTTAATAAAATGATGATGTGATGGTCAATGGTATCAAATGCTGCACTAAGATCTAACAAGAACGGCACAGAGACAAAGCCCTCATCTAAAGCCATTAGAAAGTCATTCGTAACTTTTACTAATGCTGTTTCTCTGCTATGATGAACCCTAAAACCTTGAAATCTTCAAATAAGCCATTGCTTTAAAGAAAGTCACAAAGCTGCTTAGCAACTGCTTTCTCAAGAATTTTGGAAAGAAAAAGAATATTTGATATTGGTTGATAATTACATACACGTGGAGTTGTTTTGTTTTTTTTTGAGAAGGGGGTTTAATCACTGTCACTTTAAAAGACTGTGGACCAGATGACAGTGACACACTGATCATGTTTAAGAGAGAGGTGCTGACTAGGGGTAAAGTGTCTTTAAGCAGGTTAGTTGGGATGGGCTTGGGGAGACAGGTAGATTATTAAGAAGAAGACATTGTTCTACAAAATTTGTGAAGGTCTGTAGCTGCCATCAGAGTCCATCCATCGTCATCTTCCGCTTATTCCTACACATTAAGGGTCGCGGGGGGGCTGGAGCCTATCCCAGCGTCAACGGGCGAGAGGCGGGGTACACCCTGGACAGGTCGCCAGTCCATCGCAGGGCCAACACAGAGAGACGAACAACCATTCACACTCACATTCATACCTATGGTCAATTTAGAGAATTCAATCAGCCTAGTCCCCAATTGCATGTTTTTGGACTGTGGGAGGAAGCCGGAGTACCCGGAGAGAACCCACGCAGACATGGGGAGAACATGCAAACTCCAAACAGAAAGATCCCGTGCCCGAGCCGGGACTCGAACCCGAAACCTTCTTGCTGTGAGGCCACAGTGCTGACCACTGCACCACCGTGCAGCCCTGCCATCAGAGTCTGTTGAGTTAATTCATAAGTTAATTTTAGTTCATTCAAGGATAATTCATTCAGGAGCCTCAGGGAGGGGCAAATCAGAGTTGTTAATAGCACACTCTGCTTACCATGTGTCAGGAAAAGCACCTGTCTGGAGGAGGAGGAGGATGTTAAGATGTAGATGCTGAAGACCTGTAAGATGAAGACCTGAAAAGCCTGATATTTTCTGTTTTCTCCCCTTGAGTTAATGCAGCCAGAGAGCTTTGTGCTGTCTTGTTCATTGCATTAATGTTGAACATTGCATGGTTAAGCCAACAAGAAACGATCCATTTAAAATAAGTTAAATGTTATGAGCTGGAGTAGCCACGGCAACTGCTTTCAAGGGCCTATATAAGTGCCAAAAACGTGTTCTCATATTATATATATATTGTAACGTTGTCGTGTTGGAGAATGACGAGACGTTGTGCAGGTTGAACGGTTTTTATTACAGCTCCTCACCAGCTTTCATGCCACTCTTTTCCCAGGTCCCCAGACCGACGGCGCTTCCACTTAACATGTCCGTGAACTCTCAACAGAACAACAAATCCCATAAACCCCTGCGCGTCCACCCTCCCCATAAGACTGCGCAGCTTCTTAAAGGGACAATAACACAGAGGCACGAATAATAAACAGCCTTGAACACTTCCTGAACGTTACAATATTTATAATGCCAAGTAATTGTAAATTTCATCATAAGTTTCTATTGCTAAGTAACTTAAGTGACAATTAAAGGGGCAGTTTATGTGCCAAAGTGTTTTGATGTTATACATGCATCTCTAATTGATGACTTTGCTATGACTACCTGCTGTTGTGCTGTTGAGCTAAGTGTTAACTTAGTTTAAAAGTGCTAACACAGTGTAATCATTATCAGTGTTACTTTATAAGTTTTTACGAAGATGTTCTCTTATGTCTTGTAAGTGAAAATAAGCTTCCTTTGTACTTTGAAAAGTTGTTTATGACAAGCTAATTATAGGCCAAGCTACATTGCTAATTCCCTTGTTAGCTCCATACCCTCTAGAACAGTGGTTCTGAACCTTTTCCAACTCAAGGCCCACTTTTATGTCTCAAAAATTTTCATGACCCACCTCTGATGGCTGTCAATTCACCATCAGTGACTTGTCTCTTTTTCCTTTTAATTGTCCCTGTTGCTAGCCAGCTATCCATCCTTACACTCCAGTTTCAGCCATCAGCATCAAACATAAACAAGTCACATTCCTACACCCAAGACAGCAACAGCCTGGTCTCACATAGAGCACTGTAATGAAAAACTTGCTCCTTTAATTGATTGTGACATCAGCCTGCTCATAGGTTCCAGCTGTTCTTGAGCTCTACTGCCCAAAGAGATTGTATCAGGCAAAGACGAGGAGCCATTTGCAGTAGGAAAAGACCTTGGTTGGAGTATAGTCGGCTTTGTCAATCTCTGTGTTAACTATGGCAAGTAGCCATATGATATTTGTGAAAGAATTGACACCGTGTCCTCAGTCACCGGCTAACCTAACAAGTGAAGTTCAGCGCATATGCCGAACATGAGTCAAGGAACTAAGGGCTCCTACTGATATGTCAATGAAGCTTGAGTCAGACTTTAACGAAAGAATCATGGAAGATGCTGATTTTACTCAAGATGATTTGCAATTCATATCAATAATGGAGAAAACCATAAAAATCAATGCAGGTGGTCATTGTGATATGCTCATGCCATTTAAACGAGACAGGCCAAGTCTGCCCAATAATCGGGAATGTGCAGATCAACATCTTGAGTGCCTTGTTTGTTTTTGGCTCTCCCTTGGTTTATCTGTCTTTCACTCTTTTGACTGCTCAGAGAAGGCATCTCATGAAAAAATGATCTGCTCAGTGGTCCAGAATTAACGAATACCCTGACAGGTGTGCTCTGTTGGTTTACAAGGGTCCAGTGGCAGTGATGTGTGATATTGAGTGCATGTTTCATCAATTTCTTGTAAGAGCAGAAAATCAGGACTACTTGAGGTTTTTTAGGTGGGACAACAGGGACTTTGAGTAGGAGCCATCAGTCTACCAGATGAAGGTGCACCTATTCAGCACAGCCTCATCCCCTGCCTGTGCAAACTACAGCCTGAAGCACATAGCTACCCAAGGACAGGGTAATTTCAGCAAAGCATCCATCCACTTCACTGACAGAAATTTTTATGTAGATGATGGCCTGATAAGTGTGTCTACAGACGCTGAAGACATTACACCTAGTGAAGCCAGGCAACTCTGGCAAACTGTATATCCGCAAGTTCATTTCCAACTGCCAAGAGGTGCTTGCATACATTCTGGAAGAAGAGCATGCTGAGACTGCATAAAATACAGACTTATTCTTGGGTCAACCCCAGATTGAGAGAGCCCTAGGTGTTAAATGGTGTGCCGCCTCAGATAAATTCAGTTTCAGAGTAGTGGTGAATTAACGCCTGCTCTCAAGGAAAGGAGTCTACGCCAGGATCGACGTTCACGTTCAGATGTATCAACCCGAAATGTTCGATGATTCTTGCACTGTTTCACACCAACTCCGGAGGTGCGGTAGAAGTTGGCGGAAAGCCGATTCTTGCGTTAACTGCACTTTGGTCCGTTGGCTACACCTGCGGTGTTTGATAACCGCACATACATCGGGCACAAAAAAGCCTTCCAGCGGGAGATGGTGGACCGTTCCGGGGTTAGTCAGTCGGCCCTCAACCGGGCCATGCTCTGGGTGGTGGATCTGATCATTGAACAGGCCAATGTTAAAGCACAATTTGTAGCAATAGCCGGATTCTCTAATGTAATTGGAGCCACTGACAGCACTCATGTTGCCATAAAAGCGCCGTCCCATGAGGAACACGGTAACGTTCATTGTAAGGGTTTCCACTCCATCAATGTGCAGATCATCGATGCTCAGAGCTGGCTGGAGGGATGGACACCAATCCCAGCTGGGCAGCCGTCCTCGCACACCAGAATTTAGTTTCCACAATGTGAATGGGTATAGAAACTACGACACAATTCACGAAGCCAGATTAATTTATTTTGTCCGCGAAACGTTCCAGAATATTTATCAGGCGGTTAAGGCTCACTGATCCCCGTTATGTCCTCCTGCGACTGCAGGACCGCCTGTGTGAGGACGAGTTGGCCCGAATGCCGCTGGTCCTGGTGGATGACTGAGCCGGCGGACGGGCTGGCGCGGGAGCTGGCAGGTGTGCTGCACATCGCCGGCATGGCTGATGGATCAATTTCTATTCAACATATTGGTTTATTTAAATGGCTGATTCTGTGTATTTGTTGCCTTTACATCTGTGGCACAGCATGTGGAAATGTTGCGTAAGAAATGGAGTTGCTACTTACCCTCCAGGCACTCGGAGTCAGCGTGGGTAGCAGCGACAATCTCCCCACAGAGGTGCTGCCCGTGACTGCCACCACCCGCTGCTCAAATTCTGTCAGGTGCCCCTCTCCCTGACCCCCACCTATCTTTCCCGCACTCCTCCGGAGGGCAGCTGTACGCCGCTTGACCTCCACCTTGAGGTCCTGTTAGTGCCATTTTCCATATTGTAACTTAAATTTAGATTTAAGCTAACTAGTCATACGTTAGCATGCATTGTTTAGGAAGTTAGAATTGCACACATGCATTAGAAATAGAGAAGAAATCTTTCAGAGCGCTAGCAGTGGTGCAAGCTTACGTTGTAGTTATACTTGCGCAGGTTTAGTGAGGAAAACTGTGCTTTGTATCACTTTGATCATTCAGTAAAGGAAGAGCGAACACAACCACTCGTTCTTTCCATCATTAGAAGTGGTTAAGATGTATGAACATGATGCTAAACAACACTGGTGATGAGAAGGGAACTTTAGCCAATAACAGGTCCGACCACTTTTTTTTAATCTCCGCAGGGGTGCATTGCTCCCAACCCACCGCGTTCACCCTTTTGCACTTCTTATCCCACTCACAACGTTTATTGTTTATACTGACACCAATGGACAGGATGTCAAACAAACTGCTGTCTCTCCTCCACCTCCCCGACCAGCTTGCAGGCCGTGAACCTCTTTTTCTTTGACATTATTTTGCAAGCGCGGACAGCGGAGACCCTACTTAAATCAATTTGCGTATTTATAGGTGGGCGTAACGGGGGCGGGCCCGGTCGGTCCGACATTTGTGCTCAATTCCACGCTGATTGGGATGTATCAAGGAAACGTGCGTGGATTCCAGCGTTCGCACATATTGATACATCCGGATTTTTTTGTGCATACCCAACTTTTGTGATTCTTGCAACCGCAGTTTTTTTAGTATGAGATCCACGCAAGTATTGATACATGAGGCCCCTGGAGATGTTACCTCCCTGCAGATTTCAAGAAATTCCAACAATACAAACTCCATTACTTTTTTGATGCGAGTTTCATAGTGTACAGAGAATGCACTTACCTGAGAATAATCTGTGTATCATGACAATCCACTCTTCTGTAGTTATAGGTAAGGCCAGAGTGGCACCCACTTAAGTTACCACAGTGCCAAGGCTTGAGCTGTCAGCAGGTGTTGTTGCTGTTACAAGTGACCTACTTAGAAAAGAGTGGGAAATAAAAAAATTCTCAAGAAATCTTCTTGACAGACTCAGGATGTTCTGGGATATGCCAATAATGATGCAAGAAGGTTCCACATTTGTGTGGCAAAAGATGGCGTAAAGTGCATTACTTAGCCAATGAATTCTGGTCCAGATGGAAGAAAAATTACCTGTTGAACCTGCTACTGAGACAAAAATGGCACAAGAAACAAAGACATATAAAAATGAACACTATATTGATTGTACAAGACAATACCACACCCAGAACTGAATGGAAGCTGGCTACAGTCACCAAAGTGTATCCTGATGAAGATGGATGTATGAGGAGGGTGCAGCTGCCGATCAGTGATCCAGCATTAGATGATCAAGGAAAGCAACTCTTCAAGCCATTCTATCTAGAGAGATCCATCCACAATACGGTCACCTTGCTTGAAGCTAATAATGCAGCCTACTCTCTCACTCTTTCCTTGCATAGTCTCATAAAGATATTCTCATTTTCTTATTTGATTGCCATTTGATAAGTTCTTAAGTGAAATCACTAGTGATTTGGTTGAAGTGTAGCTGCCTTCAGAGTCAGTTGATTGAATTCCGAAGTTCATTTTTGTTCATTCCATCCATCCATCCATCCATCCATCCATTTTCTACTGCTTATTCTGTTAAGGGTCGCAGGGGGACTGGATCCTATCCCTGCTGCCTTCAGGTGAGAGGACGGGTACATCTCGGATGGGTTGCCAGTCCATCACAGGGCCAAAACATATAGACAGACGAAAATTTGCTCTCACCACTGGCTGGTCAATTACCTTGTCCCCTCTTGCATGTCTTTGGATTGTGGGAGGGAGCCAGAGTGCCAGGAGGGAAGTCACGCAGGGAGAAAATGCAAACTCCACACAGAAAGACCCTGCACTCAAGCTGGGGCTCAAATCCAGAACCTTCTTGCTGTGAGGTGACAGTGTTCACCACTGTGCTACCCTTTAGTTCATTCAAATTTATTTGATAATTTGCATTTTAAAAACAATAATAGCAGGGTCTGCATGGGTCAGAGGTAGAATGGCCATCTAGCAACCGTAGGGTCACTGGTTTGATCCTCACTTCCCCAGGTGACCATGTTGAAGTATCCTTGAGCAAGATACAGATGGCCCTGCGACAGACTGGTGATCCGTCCAGGATGTACCCTGCCTCTTGCCCAATGTCAGCTGGGACAGGTTCGTATAGAAAATGGATGGATGGAAAACAAAAATAAGGTAGAGTTAAAAATCTTAAATGTTTTTTTGTTTGGCATGAATATAATTAAAACATGCAGATGTCTAAAATCCTGTGAAATAATTCATAGTGGAACAAATGTTTAGGACCCTTAGGGAGGGGCAGATCATTGTTGCTAGTAGCACACTCTTTTTACCATGTTTCACAAAGAGTCAAGTCAAGTCACTTTTATTTGTATAGTGCCAAATCACAACAAAAGTTATCTCACAACACTTTACAAGTAGAGCAGGTCTAGTACCATGCTCCTTCATTGAATTTACACTCAAAAATTCTCCATGAGCAAGCAAATCCAGCAAAAGCGCCGACAAAAACCTTCCTTTTAACAGGCAGGAATGTCGATCATATCCAGGCTCAATGGGGACGGCCATTGGGGGGAAAGAGAGGAGGAGAGTGGGTCAGAGACAAAGACAGATAATGGAGAAAGACAGATACATTGAAGAAAAGAGAGGGACAGAGCTAAAGACAGATAGAAAAGGAAGAGACTGATGGATAGACGGGGACGTGAGCAGGTGGTTCTGTGGTTGGCTGCTTGAGCGTCTTCAGGTCAAAGAGCACCTGTGAGAGGAGGAGGAGGAGGATGTTAAATTAAGATGCTGATGCTAATTGTCCTGAAGACCTGTAAGATCTGATCAGCACTGTGGCCTCACAGCAAGACGGTTTCGGGTTCGAGTCCCGGCTCGGGCACGGGATCTTTCTGTTTGGAGTTTGCATGTTCTCCCCGTGTCTGCGTGGGTTCTCTCCGGGTACTCCGGCTTCCTCCCACAGTCCAAAAACATGCAATTGGGGACTAGAAGGAAGGAAAGTGAAGGGCTTGGCAGAGAATGGAGCACCAGAGACGGACCAGAGGTGATCCGGAGGCCTTTTGGGAGGAAGAGGAGGTGGAGCAGCTGGGCGACAATGCTGGGCCCAAGCATTGGGTAGACGTGGGTCTGACTTGGCCAGGCTGCATCAGCTCCTTGAGCAGACCCTGCAGGCCAAGCAGAAAGAGGGGTGCAAGCAGGAACAGTGCTGGAGGAGCATCTAGATGCGACTGAATCAGCTCCGGGTGGACATGGAGGCCAAGCGCAGACATTCACTACGAGAGAGCACACCACCTGCACCTTCACAAGCTCCTGCACCTGCACAGGCTCCTATACCTGCACCAGCATTGGCACCACCAATGGCGTGGATCAGGTCAGCCATCTCCAAGCTGGAGGAGGGGGATGACATCCAGCAGTACCTCACAATGATCAAGTGGCTGGCAGCAGCATACCGCTGACCCAGAAAGGGCTGGGCAGTGTTCCCGGTGCCCTGGTGATATGGACTGTGCTTCAGAGTATGACTTGGTGAAGGAGGCCATCTTGTCCATGTATGAGATCAATGAGGAGGTGTACTGGCAGAGGTTCTGTGAACCGCACATCATACCAGGAGAATCCCCCCGTGAGCACAAAGAGCTTTGCACGGATAGCAGCCAGGTTCTTTTGGCCAGGGGTTTACACTGAAGTGCAGTAATAATGCAGGGCCTGTCCAGTATGCCAGGTGACTCGCAGCCGTAAGACCAGCCCTTATCCCCAACAGCCCTTACACATCATGGGCGGCATGGCTCAGGGATAGAGTGGACATCTAGCGACCGAAGGGTCGCTGGTTCGATCCTCGACCCCGATGACCGTGTCAAAGTGTCCTTGAGCAAGATACTGAACCCATAATTGCTCCTGATGTGTAGGTTGGTGCCTTGCATGGTAGCCTCCACCATCAGTGTGTGAGTGTGTGTGTGAATGGGTGAATGAGATGACACTGTAAAGCACTTTGAGTGCTGCTAAGGTAGACAAGTGCTATATATAATTGAGTCCATTTACCATTTGAGTCCATCATAGAAACTCCCTTCAGCCACATAACGATGGATATAGTTGGACCCCTGGAGAGGACACAATCAGGCTATAGGTATATCTTAGCCATATGTAACTATGCTACCCACTACCCTGAGGCATTCTCCCTTATGACACAGGCCTTGTTGCAGCTCTTGTAGTAGGCATTTATGTAGGTCTATAGCCACTTAGGCATCAAGGGCATACGGATCACTCCTTACTACTAGTGCATCTTCTATATCCCTCCAGGCTACCTGAGAGGAGCAGTGAAGCCATGCCTTAAGCGGGCGTAGCTGAAATGCCTAGGAATACGTCATAAAATTTGGGAAGGCCAGCCTTCTTGCTTTGCTCGCTGTAGGGTGGAGAATTTAATTTTGGGATGACCACTATTTCAGATGTACTTTCGTAGCAGGGAGTCAACTCTCTTCCAATATCCCGCTGGAGGAGGGAGTGAAATCATCATGCTAACAAAGTTGAGGCATGGCAACGCATTCATTTTTACGCAGGCAATCCCCATCTGCAGTGAAGCTGGTAATTTAGTCCATATAGCTATGTCACGTTCCACCTCCTGAAAGATGTTCTCATAGTTCATTTTTTCTATATTATGCAGCGAAGGCTGAATCTGGATGCCCAAGTATGTGATTGTTGTATTAATGGGGATATCATAAGACAAAACAACTGCTTTTGCAGGTTCATTCAGGGGCATCAGAGCTGATGTCGTCCAGTTGATCTTGTAGCCGGACAACATCCTGAACTCTTCAACAGCGGCTAACAGCGGGGTATTGACTTTTCGATATTCGATAAGTAGATAAGTACATCATCAGTGAAGGCTGATATCGTGTGCAACGAGGTTTTAATCCAAATAGTAGCAATAACCTGGTTTTCCCTTAGATGTTGGGCTAGCGAGTCTAACGAGGGAATAAATAAACTCGGCATGAGGCCACATCCCTGTCGAGTCCCACGAAAGATGGGAACGGGGCTCGAGTGTAAGCCATTCGTGGACACCATGGTGGTGGAGTTAGCATATAAAACACAAATCATGTCAACAAACCCACTCCCTAGGCCAACTCTCTCCAGGACCACCCACAGATATTGCCATTTGAGCCAGTCAAAGGCCTTTTCGGTATCATGTGACAGTATTGTGCATGGAGTTTTTAACTGTTGAGTTTCATGAATTATGTGTATTAGGCGTCGAATATTGTCCGCTGCTAGACACCCTTTCATGAAGCCAGTCTGGTCCTTATGAATTAGTTTGTCCATATATCTCTCCAAACATAACGTCAGCACCTTAGAGTACTACTTCTTCTCTGAGTCAATTAACGAGATTGGTCTGTAATCGAAGCAATCGGTTTTGTCTTTCTCTTTTTTAGGTGTTAGCGAAATCAAGGCAGCGTCAGTGTGAGCAGGAAAAGAACCTTTTTCAACTGCTGAATGGATTGCCCCAACAACACTGGCCCCAGAATATCCCAGAAGTGTAACAAGAGCTCTGGTGGTATGCCATCTGGGCCTGGCGATTTCCCTTTATTTTTCTTCCAAAGTGCAGTCTCCAGCTCCTTTAAGGATATGGGACGCCCCAGATCTGTTGCTTCCTGCTCTCCTAACATGGGCACACCAGACTGCTCAGGAATTTTTTACATTTCTCTGAGTCAAAATTTAGCGTTGATTTGTACAACTCATTGTAAAGTGGAACTCGATATTTATCTCTTTTGGGTAAGATGTAAATTTATTATTAGCCATTTTTATGGTATCGATCGATGCTCTTGATTCACTTTGCTTAAGCTTCAGCACCAACAGCCTGCTTGGTTTGCCTCCACCTGTATCAAATCTATGCCCGTTTTTAGACTTGAAGAGAGCAAGTAGTGGTCGATTCTGGAATGTGATTTATGATATGCGGAAAAGCATATATTGTCTTTAATGCCCTGGTTCTGAATGCGCCACATATCAACTAGGTTAACATTCTCTATCATGGCGTTAAGAGCAGCTGATGCTTCCCGCTGGGTGTGGGAAACTGACAAGGTGGCTCTATCTACATTGAGGTCACATATTGCGTTCATATCCCCTCCCACAATCAGCTCAAAATCTGATAAGGACAGCAGTTCTTTGGTAAGTTCAGGAAAAAATAGAGGGTCAAAGACTGCTGGTTGCATATACGGATACAAAGGCGACTTTCTTTCCATATATGGATGTACATAAATAGGCTATGCGACCTGTTGTCCCTTCATTAAACTTTTCCACCTCTAGGGCCAAGCTCCTTTTAGTAAAGATGACTGTCCCCCTAGAGTGAGAACTCCCACAATCTGAAGCTACAACTTTATATTGCTTATTTTGAAAGCGTGACACATCCTCTGCCCTCAGGTGTGTTTTTGAATAAATGCTACATCCACATTCTTTACGGAGTAAATCTAAGCATTTTACTCTTTTAACTTATGCATTCAGACCCCAGACATTATGGTTCAATAAAGATAGCTTAACCATTATCAAAATTGTTATCTATCGCTTCAGGTGCGACAATCACCCAGGGTCTAACCGTGATGTAAGAGTCATAACCGAGAACCGGGGTTGTTGCGAACCTATCACCCCTTATGTAGCCACCCCTTACTGTGGCTGTGAGGTCCTGGTATCTGAGCACTTTAAATATCATGGTAGCCTGGCCATTGTTCTTGTTACTGCGGATCCTATGGGCACGCTCTATTTGAATCTTGGTTTCGCCAAGTGAGGGGATCCATTTTGGCAACATGTCTTGTAGGAAAGCGATTGCATCCCCTCCCTCTCTGCCAGTCACAATCCTCGTAATTCTCACGTTGTTCAGCCGGTCTTGGTCCTCCAGTGAAGCGAATTTCAGCTGCATCTTTTCCTGATCAGATGTGTTGTTACTCACTTCCCTTTACATGGCCCTTGTCTCGGCTTGTACACGATCCACTTTTGCGACCAGTCCTTTGACTGTTTCAATGTGGGCTTCCACTTTCCTTTCCAGGCTATCTACAGAGTTTCTTATTCTGTCGATGGCTCCCTGAACAGCCTGTGTCACCGCTGCTTCCAGGCTATCTTGTTGTTTGGATAAGGCTAGCTCAATAGCCATGCTAATGCTACTGGCAATGTTGGCATCCACGCCGTCACCTTCCGACTGAAGGGGTTTTGGCTGGCGAACTGCCCGGTTTCTTGCTCCACGACATCTTCCACAACTTTAACGATTCAGTGTTTGAGATTGTCAAATGTGTAACCTGATGAAATATCAAAATTGAGGGATGGTTAGTAGGAGCTCTAGTGCCCTCAGACCATTGCATCTGCAGGTCACTTCGGATCCAAGGACTGCAATTTTAAAAACAATGTATACTCAACATTCAATGCCCACAGATGCAGAGACTGCCAAAGCTGAGCAAACTATGATGAAGGCATTGTACAATGTGTCATGCATGTAGACCAAAAAGATTAAATACAGCTTGAATCACTAGAGTCATTATATGAAACTCAAGTGGCGTCCATTAGCGGTATCTCTAGAACTGAGGACTTAGAAGAGCAGTTGCCGTACAATCTGGCTGGCTTTTTCTTGAAAATGCAGAGCATTCTCCATGTGTCAACCTCAGTATGTCAATGACAACCTCACTTGGTACCTCAAAGAAGATACATAAAATTTGTGTGGTTTATTGGACACTGGCAAACCTTCCAGTTAAATCCCATTCTGCTCTCCACTGCACTCAGCTTACTCTCTTGTGAAATTCTAATAGTGTACATCTGTTTGAGTATAAGAAAATGCTGTCACCACTCTTAAATAATTCTAGAAGAAGTAGGTGTCTTCCTTGATGCCCTTGGTGAATGTCTTAAAGGCACCATCTACTCTGTTGTGGCAGATAACCCTTGCAGGTTTCAATGAGAGCTTCAGGTCTACACATTTTGGCAGGTCTTGTCATGCCACACAAACAGAAATGCAAACAGAAAATGCTGTAACAGGAGATTATGTGATGAGAGCAGAAGATTTTCATGATCATCTTGTAAATCAGCTTCCAAGAGATGGCAGTGGGGAAATTTATGGTGTTAAAAACAGTTGCGTTCTTTCTGACTATCTCTCCTACTTCTGCCCTTTCACAGCCTTCCCACCTAACCTCCTGCATGACCTGTTTGAAGTTGTTGTGCCAGTGGAGTTTTTTAATTTCTAGAAAATATTTTACTGTAGAAGGTTTAAACAGAGCAATATTGCGCTTTCGATACCAGTATTCTGACAAAGTTGATCGCCCTCGTCCAATACCCACAAATTTTGCCAGTCGAGGGACCATTGGCAGCAATGGACATGAAAATCATGCCCTGCTTCGACTGTTGCCTTTTCGCATCAGTACAAAAGTCCCAGAAAGAGACACAATTTGGGAAGGTCGAATGGACTGAAAGGATGTTGTTCAATTTATCATGTCTCACACTTTTAATGAAGAAACGATTCAGTACATGGCTTGTAAAATTTTGGACAACCAACAACTCTTCCAGGAAGTTTTTCCGAATGTTTGATTCAGACCATAGCATCATTACATCGAGCATTACCTGCACTTAATAAAGTGCTTTGGTCCCTTAGTCCATCTTTGGACAATGAGATTCCAGGGAAAACACAAGGTTTTAAAAAAAATTAATTCATGACACTCAAACTGCAAAAATGTGTTACAAACTTTGGCAGAGCCACATCAAGCATGATGGGTTTTTACTTTTCGTCATCAGAGTTTTTCAAACCATCTGTACAGACATCCAAAATGGATTCTTTTTACCTTGCATTATTACCTGCAGATAGACAATCATTTATTGCATGTATTGCTGACAGCGACATCATATATGGAACAAAACAAGTAACAATTGATGGCACAAACTTTGTAATTGGGATGTTTATGTGTACTGGTGCTTATGCTACATTGCCAGAGTTCAAAGAAATTCAAAACGTACTACTCATCATAAATAGCATTTATTTTCTCTTGAACGACTATGACACTTGGTATGTTGAATACTGGAGGTCATACAAAATAGCGGAGCATCAACGAAGGGTCATAGTATACTTAACTGGTTCAGGTCATATTTACTAGGTCAATCTCAGTTCATATTAACTAATGAACCACTCGGAAACCACTCTAGTCATGTATGGTGTTCCACAAGGCTCTGTGCTTTGACCAATCCTCTTCATCTCTTTCTAAAAGTAGAATGGGAGCCAGAGCCTTCAGCTATCAGGCTCCCCTCCTGTGGAACCGTCTCCCAGTTTCGGTCCGGGATGCAGACACCCTCTCGACCTTTAAGAGCAGACTTAAGACCTTCCTTTTTGATCAGGCTTATAGTTAGGGCTGCTTAGGCTAGCCCTTAGATATGCTGCTCTAGGGTTAGGCTGCTGGGGGATCTCCCATGGTGCACTGGGCTTCTCTCTTCTCCTCTCTTCCCTCTCTGTCCTCCTATATGTGTCATACATAAATCATACTCATACGTATTACTAACTCATCTTCTTCTTCGGAGCCTTCGGGCTCCCCTCATCCCAGATCCCGGGTGCTGCTGGAGGAGGCTGCAGACCTGTAGAGGCTCAAGCTGCCACCCATAGCTCCACCTGCTCATATCTCCGTCTGTCCATCAGTCTCCTCCCTTTCTCTCTCTCTTTATCTTTGTTCCACTCTTTCCTTCTGTATATCTGTCTTCCTCAATTATCTGTCTTTGTCTCTTCCCCGCTCTCCTGCTCTCTTTCCCCCCAACCAGTCAAAGCAGAAGGCTGTCCCCATTGAGCCTGGGTCTGCTCGACGTTCCTGCCTGTTAAAAGGAAGGTTTTCGTCGCCGCTGTTGCAGGATGTTCTTGCTCATGGAGAAATGTTGGGTGTAAATTCATTGAAGGAGTGTGGTACTAGACCTGCTCTACCTGTAAAGTGTCATGAGATAACTTTTGTTGTGATTTGGCGCTACATAAATAAAATTGACTTGACTAGTATAAAATCTCTCTCCCATCTGTCTGACCACATGCCACATTTTGCTTATAAGATTGCAAATGAACTTACTCTAACAGCAAAACATTTCATTCCAGTGTCTGACTAAAGAAGCAAACTGAAACATCAGCAGATCTCCCCAGCCCTTCAGCCAATATAAATCCTGTATGTTACAGGAACTACTACCTCAGATGGAGGCAACACAGAGTTTGAAGCTAAGGGTCATCCTTGATACCGATAATGCTCAAAGTCTTATTTTGCCATTTCGCCCAACTAGTGTACAAGCCCTCATTGATGAGATCAGAACTAGGCTAAAGTTGACTTTTGACTTTCGGTTTCAGTGTCACGACCCAGACTTTGATAATGCATTGTGCAATTTGGTTGAAATAGAACACCTGCTAAGCACAGCATCTGTCAAAGTTGTCAGATTAGTTGAGCTGGACAGGATTTCAACTAGCACTGATGACACAATCATTCTGACTGATAGCACCAATAGCACAGATACACCAGAGCATATCAGTCAGTGACCAGAGGTTTTTATAGTTCCAACATTTTCTTATGAGGTGGAACATGTGCTAAGAGAAGGTAATGCAGCATATGAAAAAGATGGGACAGTAATTAGACTCCCTAGAGATCAAAAACACAACGCACTTGAGACAATGGGGGAAGAAATCTATCAGCTGAAGGCGTATCCTTGTTGCACACAAATTGGCAAGGCTGCGGAAGCTATAGTTGGAAAACATCCCTGTCTGAAGGAGAAAAACTCTGACAGAAGTTAGCTACAGCTGGCATCAAAGATGTAGCTGTAAATTCTGGTAAGCGCAGACCTAGGAGAGGTGAGGTCAACTTCCTTCCCAGTTATCCTTCTAGAGAAACAAAGGAGTCTCTGGAGACCAGGAGGACTGAGATGGTATAAGAGTTCCAGAAGACCTCTGCTGAAAGAGACATCCCTCTTATTCATCAGCGCACGATGCGCACCTTTGCCCTCCAGTATGGGGAGATCATCACAACTTCTCCTCCTGTGTCAGAACTTAATGAAAGCTAGTCAGTACTCTTTTATGAGACACGGGTAAGTAAAACTATTTAAATGTAGAGCTCATCAAGTATGTAGTGTTTTTTTCATCTTGTCCTTTTTTGCTAATTCTCCTCAGCTCTACTGCATATTTCACTGGATTACCAATCAGCATCTGCCACGTGTGTTTTATGCTGCTTTAGATGAATATGCTCATCAGCTGATTGGACTTTACAAAAAGAAGAAAATTGGATGGGTTGGTGAAAAGATGGACCAGCTTTTGTTGGTGTATGACACACAGGTACTTAAAAATACTTTGACGCTACTGTTAACATGATAGTTCCCATTGTCATGTTTTTTTTAAATCCTTTAATGACAAAAGCAACATTCATGCAACAAGAACAGCAGCCCTGGCTGGCTACCCGTTTACCTCAAAAAGGATTCTTCAGGCATTTTCAAAACATGCAAGGTATGCTACACTTGGGGATTACAATAATTTGTCCATTGGGTTTTTTTTTTCAAAAAAAAATCAATGAATAAAGTTTAAAAAACTAAAACATAGCTTGAAATGTATAGTCTCAATTTGTCTTTGACATGGATGTTATTTCAGGATGAAGTGGAGTTCTATGATGGCGCAGTTGCTCTGGTTGCTGATGTGGATGAAGAGGAGTTCCTTTCTCACCATGCCAGGTGTTCATTGTGCTTGAGGATCAGGTTGTAATGACTCATCACTCATGGACTGATGTGCTGGTGTGTCTGTTTGGGCTAATCTATGCTCTGCATCTGAGCTATCCTGTGAAGTGTAGTAACTTTTTAGAGTTCATTCAAGTAGTGTCACTGAAACTAGACAATGAGAGGAAGTAACTCAAAACAAAATTGCAGACACTGAAAAATGAGCTGGTGTAAATATGGTTTGTTGTTTATGGGTCAATACATTTATGCTTGACTGGAAATCAGTGGTGAATGGCTTCAAGTCAGTAGTTCTATTTGTTCAGGTTATCGGCCTTCTAAAGTAGGCAATATGCAGGTAGCTAAGATTAAGTAATTAGTTCATATGAATATTTGGCATTTTTCTTGGGATTTTGATTTTAAGGCAAACAACTGAGAAGCCACAAGTATCAATGAAGTTTTTTTTTTTACATAGTGTATATTTTTGACCAGATTTTTTGTAGTCTTCTAGGATTCAAGAAGACTTTTAGTTATTGAGATCCTTGTACATCCTAGCTATAATTGTATTTACTATAGATTCATGTCAGTACATTTGAAAGTAAAACAATTATTGATAATGAGTCAAAATTTATATTTTGAATCCTTTTGAGTTGGGAGATGAGCACTTGCCATTTTGACTCTGAGGTTTGGGCAAAGCAGTTAAGAAGCCACATATCTTTGTGCAAATTGTTTTAATTTACATTTCTGAACTCAAATATTGCATTCTTACTGTATGCATGGATGATTGTTGTTACAGACATTCTTGCAGTTCAGCTGTACTTGCATTTCCTGGAGATGTATGTCAATACATCAGAATATTGTTCACAAGTAAAATAATAAGCGTTAATCAAAATTCATCTTAAAATTTTGATGGTTATGGATGATAGTTAATGACAACTAAAATCATTTGCTTCTAAAATGTTGAAATTATTCTCAGTTTGTATAGTATTATGCTTTATTGATGTACACACATAATGTTTTATTTGCATTTAGCCAACTGAATAATAAACAAATATGTAAGTACCTTGAATATGTGAGGTTTAAAAGACCAATTTTTGTTTTATGACAAAGGCTTTTGTAGCCTTAATTTATGTTTGAAGCTACAGTTTTCAGTAAATAAAAGTTGAATGGAAAAAGTCAAAATTAGTTTTTGTGTTAATACTACTCTTACAGTTTGGTTCGGTTTCCCCAGTTGAATTGAATAACTCTATTAGAGTTTTAAAGTTGTTTAAATAAGAACCATTCAAATTAATTTGATTTAATTTTAATCTGAACATTTAGCTCTTTAAAATGAGTGTACAGCATTTTAGTCCAACATAATTAATGGTTTTAGTTGCAATTTACTAAATAAAATGAGTTAATAAACATATGCATTTGAGTTACCTTATAACAATTGCTTTGGGCTCTTTAGACTGTAATCACGTAATTAGATAAAGTAAAATAGCTTGCTAGTAAAACAGTTAAATATTACCAGTGACCTATGAAAGAGATTTTCCTGGAAGGCGTAAACCCAGGCAGACCTTTCATGTTTATTTTTTGAAAGAATGGCATGAGAGGCCACCAGAACTGCAGCTCAGGGTGCAAGCTGTAGCTGAGGAGGGGGAGAGTCTGGAGCAATTCTTCCTCATCAGTCAGCAGACCTCCACCCTGGAGCTATCCCACCTGTCCCCCCGCCAGCAGAGGGAGGTGGCTGGGATCATCCCACCTGACCTCTTCCAAGAGAGGCCAGGGTTCACCTTTGTGGTGGAACACTCTGTTCCTCTCAAGGACACAACCCAAGTGCGGCAGCGGATGTGCTGAGTGCCTGAGCATCTCCTGCCATCCCTCAAGTCTGAGGCGGAAGAGATGTTCCCTCTCAGGGTCACTGAAAGGTCGTCCAGTGGGTGGAGCAACCGAGTTGTACTGGTTCCTATAAAAAAAAAATGGCACCATGTGGTTCTGCATTGACATGCGTTGTGTCAATACCCAGTCCAACTTTGACATTACCCCATGACAAGGCTTGAGGACATGATTGAGCCCCTGGGGAGAGGTTCATCATCACCACCTTGGACTTCAGCCAGGGCTACTGGCCTTTGGTCAAGAACTAAGAGTTGTACTACAGTCCATGTTTCCTAATTTTTTCCAATTTTCAAAATATTTAATTTAGTTGTTCGTAAGGTGCCTGTAGCGCATTTGATAAAATTACTGATTTTGGAGGGGCTAAAGTTAACAACAGGGTCCTCTTTTATAACAACACTGAAATTAACGCTAGTGGGATTGTTTCCTAAATTCTAGCTACAGCATGACCAAACAGACATCTGGAAGATATGTCTCTCCCTAGTGTTGTGTAGTCAAGAAGTACAGATTCAAAAGTTATTAATTGATGGTCTGATTAAAGATAGTAATGCGGAAATGAAACAAAATGTTCAACTTCTATTCCATGCGTTAGGACTAGGTCAAGGGTGTGGTTATGACAGGTAGTTGGTTCATGTACAAACTGATGGAAACCAATTGAGTCTAAAAGACAGATAAATTCAGTATCCCAACTGTCATCATACTCATCCATGCGAATATTGAAGTCACCTAAAATAGTGACTGTCTGTTTTGAGAACTCAACTCGTTTATGGATCAGAATGGTGGTATGAATAACACAAAGAAGCAACTGTATAGTTTAGTTTTTTTTCTGGCTGGATGACAGACTGAGAATTGGGTCAATTGCGTCTATCTAGAATTTGGGTCTATAATAAACTGGGCCATATTTCTAAAAATGAGAGCAGCTCTGTCAGGTTCTAACAGACAAACAGACCCAAGACAGAGCAGATGGCGATAATTAGTTTATTGACAGACATGGGTTCGGTACACCGTGAAGGCAGTCAGTGGAGGCAGCTGTACAAAATAGGGAGGCAGAATCAGATGGCCAAAAACAGGCCAAAGTCAAAACCATACAAACTAACTGATAAGGCAGAGAGACAGAAACACTGGCTAAAAAGGGAACACAAGGAAACAAAACTGGTTGCAAACTGGAATCAAATCTACTCAGAGAGCTACTCACAAGGGATGCAGACTATCTGACAGAGGCACACTGGGAAAGACAGGTTTAAAAACGCAAGAGGGAGAAGACAACGATACACAGGTGAGGACAATAGACAATCACACACAAGGAGTAAAGGGGCCAAAACAAAGACACAAACAGAAAGCCAGGAGACCAAAAAAAAAACCTAAAACAGGAAATGACAAAAAAACATTTCAGGACCTGACAAGCACCATCCAATATGGAATGAATGCTGCTGCTCCTAATCCTACTAGGTCTCCCTGAGAAAGTTTTCCATTTATCCCACTTTGTGTGGATACCACCTTGACAGCCAACAGTTGAACATTGCAGCTCCAATTTGGCAGAGGTCCAGAGAACACTACGGAGTCCGGTATTGTCTTCCCAAATTTACACACCAACTCAATTTTCATATTTGTGACCTCTGATTGGCGTAGTTGAATGTCATTACCATTGATGTGAATAACAGTTTTACTGTATTCACAGCAGTGTTGGGACTAACGCGTTATTGCGTTATTAGTTACTGCCAAAAAAGTAACTTTGGCAGTAACTAATAATCAAACGCATTATTTTTAAAATTCAATAACTCAGTTAGAGTTACTAAACGATCCGTTTATTAGTTTATTTTATGTTATTTTACTGTCTTGGCTGAGCCATCGTGTTTACTTCCTGTGTCGGGGGGGGCTTCGGGGAAGTGCAAGAGACAGGAGGATAGTGAGCTGCGCTGTGGGGGCATGTTTGTTTATAACAGCAAGAACGTGCAAGACATCATAGCAGAACCTAGGGTAGGTTTCTTCACGTGGAAGTACGCTCACCACTTCTCCTTCGTTGAGCAGAAGGAGAAAAATGTTTATGTTAAATGCAATTTATGTCTCGGAACTAAGATCCTCTCTGCGGCCGCAAACAGCAACTCTAACCTATTAAAGCATCCAGGGACACAGCATGCGGCGGCGACAAAACTTGTTGCTAAAGCTAGCGGGTCAGGGACTGGCACAGATACCGACACAGATGTCACCTCACCCCTTGCACCTAAGCAACAGCGCCTGAGTTGTTCTTTTCAACGAGGGAGTGCTACTGCTAGCCAGGCTAAAGTAAATCAATCAATCAATCACTTTGAAACATCTTAGTATTTATGTTTGTATAAATATAGACCATATTGCGTAGCAGAGTTCAGTTCAGTGATGAAAATGCATGTCAATTAGTACAGACCTTACAATGTTGACAGTTCTGAACTTTTTTGTAACTAAATAGTTACTTTTCATAGTAATGCTTTACTTTTTGGTTTTAATAACTGAGTTAGTAAGTGAGTTGCTTTTGAATTGCAGTAACTAGTAACTATAACTAATTACTGTTTTGCAGTAACTAGCACAACACTGATTAACAATTATTTTTAGCCAGCAGTTTTAAATTTGACTTGGCATCACACGCTCTTGCCCCAGGAATACATTTCGCTATGGTCACCAGTGTCATGTTCCTCAAAATGGAACTTCAAATAACCAGTTATTTTCTCAGCAGGTATGTCACAGAGTGGGGAAAACCTACTGGAAATGCGAACCAGTGGTTGGTTCGTAACAGTAGGCTTCTGATTAGGAAAATGCTTCCTATAGACAGTCACCCTGTTGCCCTGCTTCCAGGCTGCTCAGGAGCAGCTGGGGAAAAGCTAGTCGAAACTAAGTTAGAATGGTCTGCATTAGCTGACGGGTGCTGCTAGCTCTAGCGGCTAATTGTTTGGATCCATTGGTGAGGAGCTTCTGCATGTCCAGTTCAATCTCACTATGTCGTGCCTCCAGCGCTACAAACTGTATTTAACACACCTTTCCTCATCAGTAAAGAGGGCAGAGGAGTAACTGAACATGCGACACACCAGGCAGGAGAGGAGAATGACAGGGAGAAGACATGACCAGCTTAGAGTTGAGAGTTAAGAAGGCTAAGCAGTCAGTCCAGAAAAGACCTCAGATCACATCACCTCAGTGTTACTAAAAATATGAATGCAAACAGAAAATAAAAATGTGAAGATTCATTATTACCAGGGAAACTCTATAGTGAGCTCATTAACCCTGCTAGCACAAAGTATTATACCAGAGACTGGACTCTTAATGTTGGAGAATTGTTACGTTTTAAATGAAAATGAAAATCAAATTGGGTTAAAATTCAAGTTTTGTCAAATGACATTCAAATTTAATCCATGGACGTTGTCATGCTTTGTAAAAAAAATGGGAGTCACAATAATTCTAAATTAAAACTGTGTTTGAGATGTTTGGAAGATATTGAATTATGGTTAGTTAACAACACAACCTAAAACAAAACATATAAACCATTCAGAGAATAGCAGTGTTACATATGGTGTACCACAGGGTTCAGTTTTAGGACCAATTCTCTTCACTCTTTACATGCTCCCATTCGGTGACATAATCCGGAAGCACTCAACCAACTTTCACTGTTATGCGGATGACACGCAACTCTACTTGTCGATGGAGCCAGATGACACAAGCCAGTTTACTAATCTGCAAGACTGCCTGAAAAAATTAAATCCTGGATGTCTTCTAACTTATTACTACTGAATTCAGATAAAACTGAGGTCATCATGTTTGGACCTAAACACCTCAGGGACACGCTCTCTAATCGAATCACAACTCTTGATAGCATCACCCTGACCCCGAGTACAATTGCAAGGAACCTTGAAGACATTTTTGACCAGGACCTTTCCTTCAGCTCCCACATAAAGCATGTGACTAGAACCGCCTTCTTCTATCTGCACAGTATTGCTAAGATTAGGAATATCCTTTCCCAGAGTGATGCTGAGAAACTGGTGCATGCATTTATCACATTTATGATGTGCCTGAGCCGGGGCTCGAACCTGGAACCTTCTCACTGTGAGGTGACAGGGCTTCCGACCGCATCACCGCGCTCCCCTCAATTTCAAAGGTGTTTAAGGAAATATCATGCCTCACGACAAGCAAAATATGGCTAAATTGATTCATTTTTATATCGCGCACACGCACGCTCTCACATACTAATGGTAAAGACTGCCTTGCAAGGAGCCAACCTACTCATCTGGAGCAATTAAAGATTCAGAATCTTGCATAAGAACACTTCAACATTCTCACCAGGGGAAGTGAGAATCAGACCAGAAACCCTTTGGTTGTGGGAACTCTGCCTCCGAGCCATGCCACCCATTTATGACTGGCTCAGTGACTGACTGACTGATCTTAGGCAACATGGAAAAAAATAGGTTTCACAACAAACTAAAGGTGCATGGCAACATCTTCATTACGTTGATCTCGGCAAATATTGACTCTATTTTAAAAAAATGTATTAGCATTGTTCTGATAAGCAAACCTGCACCATTCTGCTCACATCTTCTGTGTGTATCATCTGTTGGAAGGTGAAATAGCAAACTTCGATCTTGCCTGCTCAGCTTCCAAAACCCATAATTCAATTAGAAGTTATCATCCTCATTCTTGCTAATAAAGTCATTGTAATTTGAGGTTGGTGAACTTTAAGTTTTCAACAAAAATTTTGTTTCATTGAATGAAGTTATCAAGAGCATTTAAGGTAATTTGTCAAACCATGGTACTTTCTGGCACACTGCTAGTCAGTCAGTAAGGATGCACATGTACATAGATCCATATTGACAGAAATGGTGGTGTGATCAAAAATTAACATTTCGAAACGCCACTGAAGAACCCAAGAGCTTTCAGCATCTTTAAACAGGTTTGTCTTCCTCTCTCTCCTAGTCTGGTTACGGAAATCAGTTTTACTTTAAATGATGTAACAATAGTGTGGTACCCTGCTAATTCTCAAATGCACAGATTTTCCAGAACCAGCATGATGACTTTCAACTCTGGTATCACCAGATGGCACTGCCACTCAGCAACATGATGCTGCCCTTAGGTTCTTGTTAGGAGTACAGACCCAGGAATACATGAAGTCACTGATCGTCCTCTATGAGGTGTGTGTTGTGTATGTGTATGTGAACTGTTTGAATTGTATCATGTATTAAACAAAGGCAAATTGTTACTTTTTGTGTTTTTGTGTGTGCATGTGTAGCACTTGTGTGCAAGTGTTGTCTATCATTATGTTATGGAAGTCTGTTTTTAAAGTACCAACACAGATAATAATCAGAAGATGTAAAGCAAAACATGAAAATGATAGCTTTGTTCCGGTAGACATCATAGATAAACAAGATGAAAGAACAAGAACAGATGCTTTATTCAATTTTTAATTAAGTTATTTGATTGGTGTTTTATTAATTTCTATTGGCATTTTTCTCTGGTAACTGCTAATTATTCTTTGATGTTTATCTTGCTTGTCAATGTCTTTACCCTTCTTCCAGTTACACCTACAAGACAAATAAAGCAAGCTGGGAGTGGAGGGCAAAAAGTCTTGTGATTTTTTTTTCTAGTTTTGTTGGCTTCCTTTAGCTCCTCAATAGAAATGTTGTCTCCACCATCACCTCTAAGAAAATTAAAAACATCAAGTGAGTTCGCAGCGCTCCACCAGAAGTAAAGAGAAACTGGCATTTGCATCTGCCATCTCTTCTCGTATATTTAGTTTTCTTTATTTATTTCATCCACATTCAGATACTGAAGTAAAAACATACTATATGCAAATTAGACTCACATCAAGCGTGATATTTCATAAATGTGAAATAAATTGATATGGCCCAATTAGATTGAAACCAGCCTCAGCTCACCACTGTCCTCCCTCCTCCGACTTTCGCTTCGTCCCAAATTGCTTAGCATTTGCCCGCTCCCTTTCAGAGCTCTTAATTATGGTGTTGTGTGGCGGCATTTGGCTGGAACAGTGAGGTGCCTGTAAGAGCTGCTGCGTGGTGTTTAGCTGGCGTGGCAAGGACGTGGCTAAAAGCTTATCCCAGTGGGGGAGAGGACAGAAGGAATGAGGCTGGCTGAGGCGATGTGGAACAAAGAGGAAGCCTCCTGGCCTCAGCTGGTCGGTTGAGGAGATGCTCAGCAGGAATGTGTTTGTTTTGTCACTCTAGTATCATTGTGAGGACCAGATGACCTTACAAATCCATCTAAACTGGATTTTTGTTAGTCTAAAAATGACAATTCAACTAGGGACTCATTGACAAGAAACACCACTAGATGCAGAGACAGACTCAACAGGAAGCATCATGTTTTCTTTTATGAGTATTCTGAATCTTATTTTATGAGAAAAGGATGATGAAATTTACATTGTGGCCATTGGCATGTAAAGTTCTAAGTAGCCACTAAGAACAAAAATTTAAAAAATGTCATTCTCTAAGTCCTTTAATATTTTACATTAATAACACATGACAAGTGAGACACCACTCACCTTATATTCATATTCATTCAGTGGCCGTCTATCAACCGAAGGGTCACTGGTTTGATCCTTACTTCCCCCGGTGACCATGTCGATGTATCCCCGAGCAAGATACTGAGCTCCTAATGGCCCTGTGACAGACTGGCAATGCATCCAGGGTGTACCCCACTTCTCACCCCATTTCAGTTGGGATAGGCTCCAGATTTCAAGGAATTTTTTTTTAAATAGTTGTTCCTATAAAGATGCATCATCTTTCCATCCATCAATGTTCTTCTGCTTATTCCTTTTAAAGGTCCGGGGGCCAGGGGGTTGGGGTAGGCCTGGAGCCTATCCAAGCGGCTTTCAGGTGAGAGTCGGGGTACACCCTGGACAGGGCACCAGTCCATTGCAGGGCCAACATATATAGAAACCATTCACACTCACAGTCATACCTACGGTCAATTTAGAATATCTATTTAGCCTAGTCCCCATTTGCATGTCTTTGGGAAGAAGCCGGAGTACCCGGCCCACAGGGAGAACATGTAAACTCCACAAAGAAAGATCCCATGCCTGGGAGTCGAACCCGGAACGTTCTTGTTGTGAGGCGACAGTGGTAACCACTGCACCACCGTGCCAACTTTCATCTTTCCATGATGACCCAACTTAAATTTGACTGTACCAGCTCTTTATTCCAACACGTTACTGAAAGAGTGGAAAGTGACTAAAATTGTGTTACGTTTATCTTTGATATGTGACATTAAACTGCTTATTGTGAGACATTGTTGTTGTTTACACTCCATGTAGTCAAACAAACAAGAAAAACAGAGAAATAAATATCCTCATGTTTGTATGTATGGGACCTACTAATGATAATGTGTGAATTGTCTGTAAGACTGAAGATTATAATGAGTAAGTCCCAAGAAGAAGGTAAGTCTCCTCATGTGACTATAGAGATGAATGTCCCCACAATGTGAGGAATCCAGATGTCAGACACACTCGGAGCTGGTTTGTTTGCAGCAGTCGTGTTGAAGGAACACAGCATCAATGATTCTCTTGATTCCCCTCCGGCGGTAGCAGCTGTATGACACAAACATGCTGCTGCAGCCAACAAACATGTAAAATGTACATATACTATACACACGCAAACACACGCAAACACATGCACCCATGCACGTGCGCACACACATACACGCACACACTCACAAAACCTCAACCTGCTGACAGTTGATTGGTGGATTAGACTAGGTGACTAAAAGCGGCAAGGTAATCTTCTCTCATTATTTCAATTACCAAGCTAAACGCAGCAATCAGCGACATAATGATGGTGGCTGGGGGAGATGGGGGAGAGAGGGAGGGGGACTTGGGGAAGGTAGAGAGAGAGGAAGAGGCAAAGAGCGGGAGAAGGAGCCACAGAATGCAGGGGTGATGGGGTAGATATAATGAGACAGAAAGCAGAAAAAAAAGAGAAATATTTGTATAGATCTCTGTAAAATATTAAGAGGGGAGGGAGGGGGAGCCCTGAAAGAGAGGGGAGACAGAGACAGGAAAGGAAGGGAGGGGATGTAGAGAAGGGGTGGCAGGTGAGATAGAAGGAGGCAGGGAGAAGGCGGAGTTCAAGAGCGAGATAGGAGTGTGAGAGAAAAAGAAAGGGGAGTTTGAGATAGAAAGAGAAGGGAGAGGTGAGATAGAAAGGGGGAGGAAAAAGAGAAAAATAAAATGAGGGTGACTAAATGAGGGTGAGTTAGAGAGAGAGAAGGGAAGGAGCAAGATATGGAAGCAGTAAAAGAGAAAGAAATGACAAAAACAGAAAAATATTTGCATCGATTTTGGAGCAAAAGTGGATGGAACTGAGTCAATGGTGGCATTTGCATCGGCCTCCTGGTGGGAGACTCTGGGAAGCAGTTGATGTCTCTTTTTGTGATGAGTTTGAAACGTAAAAACACCCATGACTCACTATCCTACATGGTAAGTGTTGTTGTCAAAAAAAGTTATTTCATCAACCAATAATATCTTTTTAAAGGAATGTGTCATATGCTACCTCCTCACTAAGATCAGTCGTGGATGGTAACAAGAAGCTTGACGAACTCCTCTGTTGAAGAGTCAGTTGAAATTGAAATTCAAATGTGAAATGTGACATGATCACAGTGGATGTGTCAATAAGGAACATGAGCAGACACACTGTGCTCAAGAGTGTGTATGCTAACAGGTGAGGAGGAAGACAGAAACTCATCACCATCAGCTGTGCAGGTGTTTGTCTCTTCCATCAAACTGCAGTTACCAAGGTAACAGCAGGTGGGAGGATGAGCTTCAACTTGTGTTGCATATAAGTGCTACAATGCATGCTGGGTAGCCATTAGTCTCAGTTTGCTTCCCGTTAGAAGAAACTTATGTGAAAGATGAAACCTCCATTCAACATTAATGGTGAGTACTGAACACCAGTCTAAGAATATACAACAAATATGGACATAGAGTCAATGTCACCAGTAGAGAAGCATGTTTAGTCTGATAGGCACACATACATTTTATACCACAGTCTGTATGAGAGCTGGAGTCTGACCAGGGTAAGGTGGGTTTAAATTAATCCTAATAAGCGGATACTGATTTAGTGGTTCCAATAAAAGTGCCTTTTCACCTTCTAAATTAATACACATTATGAGCTGGAGATATTGAACCAACATTAGATACTACTCAGGATTGTCAAATTATGCTGTAAATATGTGACTTTTGTATGTGTTGACATTTTTACAAGCAGGAATAAAACCATTTAGATGGTCACTCTGCAGGCAGTTTATTCAGTTAATGGCAGCTTATAAATTTGCTAAAATGTTTTTAGAGCGAGCTCCATTCCTCAGAGGCAGCAGACATAGCAGTTCTGTCTGACCACCAGCTTCCCTTTAGCAGCCATAAGAGCCTAAGGTCTGCCCTCTCTTTGGAGGGAAAACAGGAGAACCAGTGTCTCTGTTACCATCTCCAACCAAATTGATGTTCCATTGAGACATTCATTTAAGAATCAAGATGACAGCTAGGGGACAATTACATTTGTTTGCAGAATAACAGTGTAGGCAATGATCTGTAATCTCATATTTATGAATATATATGTACTTTGACACTTGCTAGCATAAAGTTAGCTTTCTTCTTGTAGCTGTGCAGAGAGGACTACTTTTTCTCTCTTGCTTCCAGCCCCTATCTATGGCCTGTCCCATTTCTTGAGCAGTAAAAGACCTTTCCACTGCATCAGAACCTTGTTGGAGAGGAATGAACTTTCCAGGTAGTCATCAAACCCTCAGGTTTTATCTTGGATATTGAGTCAAGGCTTTGAAAAACATGGTTGGTTTGACTGTAAAGCACACGGAAGTTTAAAAATGAACTCATTGTTTTTTTTTAGTTTTTTTTATTTTGGTAAGTGACCATGGTATAAGCAGGATAATGCCCTTCAAGGTGTCTGTTGTCCAGAATTAATGGACAAAGGTGGCAGCAACCACATAGAATGGTTCAGGCCCCCCATCATCCATTAATTCCTGATCATGGGCACTTCATCGGGCATTATCCCTGACATAATTGTAAGAGCAATCAGTCACAATCGCTCAATCAAGTTATCCAAGAGAGGAGTTTTAGCAGTCTAATCAAGTAAATGGTTAACAAAACTGGATCCTTACCTGTAGCAGAATACTAAAAAAGGATATCCTGGGGAAATAAAAGTCAAAAAGGAGAATTCAAAAACATTTCAATGTTCTATGACATGTTCAAACAACTATGTTGTCAGAGTCAGCTTTGGTTAATTTTATTGCAAAAATAGCCTGTCAATGGTTTGCTAACTTTAGTGTCAGTCTGGTTCCATCCGCAACTAGATAGCTTGGCATACATTTGCCTGAAATTAAGAGTCTGCTGTGTTTTTTTGTTTTGTTATGTTTTTTGGGGCATTTTAAGATTATCATCTGGTATTATCACCTAATTTTCACTGTATTTGTATATCTATGCTCAAATAATGACTCATTTTAGTCAGGTCAACTCACAGGTGAGAGGGCTAACTTGTATCTAGCAAGATTGTTAATTGGACACATTGTTACAGTAGGACTTGTATCAGTGACAGATGATGACATTAGAAGAATGTCATGTAAACAATGTAAAACAATGTTAAACTGCTGAGGATGTTTGAGGGACATAAATATAAACAGTCACCATTCTGGGCTAGTGAAGCCATGATACATGAAGGCTAACTGGATCTTAATTAGGTGGGATATAATAATCAAGGGTTAAGGCTACACATTACCATCTGCTATCTGATTGTCTTATTTTTTCTGCCTGTCACAGGCATGAGATTCTTTTTAATGTGTTTGCATTTTGGGTCAGTTATGTAGGATTTGTTTTACTGTCAATGTCACATAGCATCAGAAATGGATGATGGAGATGCTGCTGGAGCATATATATCTGCCTCTCAGTTTGTCTCTTTGTCTTGTGTCTATGTAGTGTTGTGCCTGTATTGTTAGCTGAAGTCATGACAGCAATGTCAAGATTAAGCACAACAAAAAGAAGTGAAGAACCATGGGAAGGGGGGACAGACTCTACCTTGACCCTCTCCCTGGGCACCTATTGACCCGCAATAAAAAAGAGCATTTTTTCAATGCAGTTTGTCAACTTGCATATTTTCCACTATTGACTAAACTTCTTTCTTGTCAGCAAAACTGATTTTTAGACTTTGTCAGTCGAAAAAGAGTGTAAGGCGACAGTGCTAACCACTGCACCACCACGCCACCACTGAATGCAACAAGTAAATGTTTATTGCAAAACATACATAGGTTAAAACAGTCGATACTTTTGCATAGTAATAGTATGGTCTGTAAAGTCACAACAGGCACATTTCCTCAACTCTGTATTTAGTTTGATCCTCATATCCTTGTGTGGACTAGGTATAAACATACAATAAACAGCAGGGGTAGTTAAGAATGTGGTCATATGTGAAAGAGTAGTATGAATATATTTAAATATTGTACATACTGGGTGAATGCAAGTGAATATGTGGTAAGAGCTTGACCGTGGCTGGAAAGCTGCAGGGGAAAAGCTACATTTTGTGAAAATTAATTACTGTGTAAGAATTCTGGATGGTCACCTGTGCAGTAGTTGACTATTAAATTATAAATTAACATGAAACAACATATTGACAAAATTAAAGAAAAAAATAATATAATAGTAAGGAGCAATATTGTAAAAATAATAAACAATTTAAAATTAAAAGTCCTTATTTGATTTTTATTGCTTTCTTAAACTTCCATCTTTGTGCATCAGTGAGGAATTATGGAGGCTGACCTGAAAAACACATGTAATTTTAATAGCTTTACAGCAAGAATGAGTGCTATAGCTTTTGTTTTTCAATGGATTATATTACCATAATCATACAAAATCACATGCTATGAAATGTTATTTTGTGTATTTAAATGTAATCCAATAATGTTGCCTTTGCCCTCATTGAGCCAAGCCTATTGACAGAGATCTCTTATTAGTGCTGTGATGAGTGAATAAAAAGTACAGCTCCTACTACTACCAGTTATGATCAAACAGACATTGGGAAAATATTAATTTGAATACAAAAGACACAGGATGTATGCATTCAAATTTTCTATCACTATTCTCTGTGATATGGAAACCAGCTCCACTGACGGCAACAGTAACTTTTCCTCCACAAAAAGCAATAAAAAGCTGCTGTCTCTCCATTCAAACAGTTTTACAGCTCCTCAGAGTATGGGACTACTGGGAGCTACATGAACCATGAGACTGGGTGGTAGCGTGATCAAATAGCATTAACAGCGCTGAGTATACTGATGGGAAATATAAAAATTTTTTGTTTTGCTCTTCTTTAGCAAACATATATCTCCAAAATGCCAAGTCAAATTTTCATTTTTTTAAATCATATATGACATTCACTGGTCAGTGTCATACAATCTGCAGGTTTCACTGCTGAGCTGATTTATGTAATTTGTAAGGACATTTTTGATTTTTAAAAGATTTTGTGGGTTACCACGTACACATTGACTTAGTCCATGACACTGAGGTCACACCTCCTCCTTTCAGTCACCTGACGCGTCACCTGTGCTGATTGGCAGAATCGCAATGTCAAAACACATGCCCTCCTTGCAGTGGCCTTTGTTTTTGTGTTCAAACGGGCCCAGGTTATGTTTCACCACCACCTCATTGGATGATGCATCATGCCAAAAAAAAAAAAAACACACCCTCATGTGTGTTTGTGTGTGCATGAGTCACTGTATGTGTCTGTGGCATATTTATTTGAGACTTGTCCATATTTGTCTGAGTGCAGGCGAATGTGTGCAAGTGCATGTCAATCTTTTTATGATTCCCAACATGTGTGTTTGTGTGTGAACATGAGTCATCGCTGTGTTTGTATGTGTGTGTGCGTGTGTGTGTGTGTGTGTGTGTGTGTGTGTGTGAAGTGTGAATTGAACAGAGCTGTGACCAGATGGGCTCTGTAGATCAGGTTACCTGTTTATAGAGCAGCATCTGTCCACCCTGTCAATCAAACACAAAGATGGGGGGAGTCAGAGAGATGGAAGAAGGGGTGATAAAATTGAAGAACGGGCCAGAAAAAAAGGCCAATGGAAAATGGAAACATTCTATTTTGAAAACTTGTGTTTTTGATTGTATTTTATCATGAGTATCATGCTTAATATAATCGAATAAAAATCAAATGCTATTATTCAGCGTTAATTTTGGTAGCTATTTTAGCTTCATGATTGTAGTCTGATTTAAGTGAATGAAAAATGAAAATGATTTTTGTCCAGTTTTAGTTGTCAAAAATTCACTAGTTCATTGTATCTTTATAAACTTTTAGGAAGAATGTATGGGATGACAACCCCACTGTTTTTTAAGCACCATCTCTTTCTAGTTTTTTTGTGTTAACTGGAATTCTTTCCCTTCACAAGATATCTGTGGCCAAGACGCAATGCTGCTATGTTCGCTGATCTATTAATATTGATTTGCCCACAAATTAAAATTGTAACATTGTGGATCTTTCTTCACTCCAAACAAAAACAAAAATAAAAATGAATAAAAAACAACTTTTTTTTTCTTTGGCAAATCTAAAATTTTAATTAAAGGTAGCATGAAGTAACCAGCTATAGCTCAAAACAGGGCGTAGAAATGGAGAAGATGGTGCTGAGATTTTTGTCTTTGTTCTCTCATTCATTTTCTGGATCTGAGGAGAAAAGGATAGTCCCCACATTTACTCCCTATGCTAGGGTAGCCTCCCTGGGCAACAAATTAAAGTATGTAAGTTAAAAAGCAGTCTATTTTTTTTTAAGTATTGCTTTACTAATATTATCATGACATGTAAAGGTTTGAAAATTTATTTTTTTTCTGGTAAAGAGAAGTTAGTGAGTATGGCTAAAACATAATTAGAACCTATCCAAATACACAAATAACTCACTGCCCATGAATGTTACAGCAGGAACATGTAGTTAAAATTTTGATTTTTCAGGGGAACTGGTCAAGAAAGCCAGCATGGCTTTCCCCCCTGTGTTTCAATCAAACAAGTGGACATTATATCATTTAGTTATTCACTTGACTACCCGGGTGCTGCTGAAGGAGGCTGCAGACCTGAAGAGGCTCAAGCTACCACCCATAGCTCCACCTGCTCACGTCCCTGTCTGTTCATCAGTCTCCTCCCTTCTCTCTCTCTTTAGCTCTGTCCCACTCTTTCCTTCTGCATATCTGTCTTCCTCCATTATCTATCTTCGTCTCTGCCCCACTCTCCTGTTCTCTCATTCATTTTCTGGATCTGAGGAGAAAAGGATAGTCCCCACATTTACTCCCTATGCTAGGGTAGCCTCCCTGGGCAACAAATTAAAGTATGTAAGTTAAAAAGCAGTCTATTTTTTTTTAAGTATTGCTTTACTAATATTATCATGACATGTAAAGGTTTGAAAATTTATTTTTTTTCTGGTAAAGAGAAGTTAGTGAGTATGGCTAAAACATAATTAGAACCTATCCAAATACACAAATAACTCACTGCCCATGAATGTTACAGCAGGAACATGTAGTTAAAATTTTGATTTTTCAGGGGAACTGGTCAAGAAAGCCAGCATGGCTTTCCCCCCTGTGTTTCAATCAAACAAGTGGACATTATATCATTTAGTTATTCACTTGACTACCCGGGTGCTGCTGAAGGAGGCTGCAGACCTGAAGAGGCTCAAGCTACCACCCATAGCTCCACCTGCTCACGTCCCTGTCTGTTCATCAGTCTCCTCCCTTCTCTCTCTCTTTAGCTCTGTCCCACTCTTTCCTTCTGCATATCTGTCTTCCTCCATTATCTGTCTTCGTCTCTGCCCCACTCTCCTGCTCTCTTTCCCCCCAGCCAGTCAAAGCAGAAGGCCGTCCCCATTGAGCCTGGGTCTGCTCGACGTTCCTGCCTGTTAAAAAGAAGGTTTTCGTCACCACTGTTGCAGGATGTGCTTGCTCATGGAGAATTGTTGGGTGTAAATTCATTGAAGGAGTGTGGTACTAGACCTGCTCTACCTGTAAAGTGTCATGAGATAACTTTTGTTGTGATTTGGTGCTATACAAATAAAACTGACTTGACTTGACTTGACTATGATATTTACTTGTCCTGGTCAAGAGAGCGTTAACTGTTGAGTGCTAAATGCTTCTCTCAGAATGCTCCATAATAGTTCATTGATGGTAGCTAACAGACTAACCCAAACAATTTTATTGAGGCCAGGCTCATTACATATTTTGCTGATTGTAAAGAGAAAAACTGGCTTACAGCCAGGCCAACCAATGTGGTTTACTGGCAAATTTCCTGCATGTCTGACAAAGCCAACTCCTCTATAAAAATAACTCAACTTTATCAAATTCATAAGCTTAGTCAACATTAGCACTGATAGCTTACTCACTATGTAGAGTAAATAAGAGGGTTGTAAAAATTAAGATGTCCCTTCAGGTTGGTTAGATTCTTCTACTCGAAATTGTAGCCACAGTAGGGAGTTTCCACATCTCCTTCAGCAAAACATCGGCCTTAATTTATCAATCGAGCACAGAATCTGAGTGTAGGAATTACTAAAAGATTAGAATCACCACTCAAGTTAAAGACATGGAGAAACAATCTGTCCAAAAAGAGGAACTTCTCCAATCAGGAAACTGAAACCCTCATGTCACCTGTTTGACTGAACAAACAAGTTTTATGTGAAAGACTGAAAATGTAATAAAAGGAAGTCTGAACATACAGTTTGGATTCAAATTAAATCACAATGTTGTATGGTCAACAGTGTTGTCATCATCAAATGCTGATAGATATTTGAATATTTAATTAATTAATGAGGATCATTATTCATAGATTATAAGATAGAAGGGGGGCATGGCTGCACATGAATGCATCAGTTAAGTGGTGAGGGAGAAACAGAAACACCACTGTATGCACAGTAACATCTGATAACGCCCAATTCTGTGCAATATTGTGCAAAATTCCTCAGACATGGCGTTGACTTTCTCCAGCATGTTTGGTAGAGGTCCCCTGCTAATCTTGGATACAGCATCTGTCCTGAAGCAGCGCTCCACCATCACCTGTGTGTGTATCTCTTCACTGTGGAACATGCATTCCCGTCCTGTATTTTTATTAATATGTGTCACTGTATTCTTGGATTTCTATCAGAATGATCTCATAACAGTCCTCCAACTCCATCATGTCTAATCTGCCGCACTGCCAGGTCAAGCTGCATTGAAAACAGACATGCATGATCTCAGACCTGAAGTGAGATTTGATATAGCCTCAGCTCATGTCCATTTTGATAAATGCTGAGATTTAAGTGGGAATGATTGTAAGCCCAGCAAACACATATTTCCTGTTGTATGTTCATTTGATAAATGAGGTTGATTGTTGTGTTTTCTTTGCAGTCTTAATATCTTTGATATTTGCCCATTAATCAGTCTTTTTTGAATAGAGATTGCTATGTTGCCACCTTGCTGCTAACTTCCTGTCTGCTTGGGGCAGTATCACCTTGGAGTGGAGTCTGTGCACAAAAGATTGGGAAATATTATTTGCAGTTTGACAGACAGCCGGATGCATAATAAGGGAAAAAAAACATGTGTTTTTGAATGTCTAATGTTTCATCATATCCATTTTGTTTTTCACATCAATGAAACAAAAACATATATTTTGTAATAGATAATACCACATTACATTCGTCAATATAAAACTTGTTTCAGAATTTTAGATTATCATGCATTACACTATCCTTGGTTCATACAGTCATATTTTTTAATGCCCCATTTATCTTAAAGTTATGCTGTAGTGATATAAAAAATACAGTCCAATTTTTGAATTAATTATTGATATAGGTTTCAGTGGTTCTAATTTTTGGTTTGAGCAACCCCCATTGGTAATTTCTTGACCACTGTATCATCAGAGCGTATCTGTGGTTTGCTTGTTTGACTCACCTTGCTATTACCTTTGCCATCCTTGAAAACAAAACGGTTTAACAGAAAAAACCCTCAACTCTCCTCAATTGTTAAAGATGAGACCACCAATCTCTGCACACACTCAAGATCAAAACATTGTCAATATCTGAGAAAAAGAACAAATATCATTCATGACCCTCAGGTTGACACGCAAATTTTCACTCTTTGAGCAAAATCCGATTATATTTTAGGGATGTAACAATACATCATTCTGTTTGTCTTTTTAATCAAAAAATCTACTTCTGTGTCCGTGAAAATCAAATTTTAACTTTTACTTTTGGTCCCTAAATACATTAGAGAACTTAACTTACTGCTTTGACCATGAACTGAGTTCTATTTCTGAAGTGCAGTCTCTTTGACTTCAGAGTGAGCAGTGGACTCCCTTGTGTCTTTGTACTTGTGGGTTGATTGATTACCAGTTACCTCATTTCGAACCTTCTGTAGGAGTTTACCTGTGCCTGCTGAGAGACCCTCCAGAAGGGCAAAGTAATAGTGTTTAGATGTAGCTGAATTTCAAGGATGTTTGCCTCCATTTGCTTAAGTTTCACAGCCATTCATCTGCACAATGCTAACCGCTAATTAATGGCTTCAAAGGCCTCTCCACACAGCCCTCTGGAAGCTAATGGCTAACTACCTTCTCAGTCATACTGCATGCTATAACGACAAGCTAACTGGTAATTATGCGTCTCTGCTTCACCCTGAAGGACTCATCATGTTGTTTAGCCATTAGCATACGCTAGCATGCTGCCCTACCATGGAGCAGATCTTGCCCTGTGGTGCTCTGGCATTTCAAAGTGGTAATTATCACAAACTGGTTGGCAAATGCTACTTAGCCCCGGCCGGGGGTCAGGGGAATTATGGGAGAATGAGTCTTGAGAGTCAGGCAGAGGCGTGGCTAGCGGCCAGCAGAGTGCTGTGTTTAGGATAATGATAGATTTTCATCTGCAGGTCACTTGAGTGCGACCTCACCTCTAACATTCACTTCTTCTCTCTTTCCTTCCTTCATTCTTTCCTCACCCTCTTCCCTCCTTCCTCACCTCCTCCTGCGTCCTTGTTTTCAACTAACATTTCCAGCATACATAATAACAGAGGGCACCAACCTGTTGCCAGGCAACAATTACAAGACCAGCAGTGATGCAGGGTACAGGAGACTGGTTGAGTGTGTGATTATCACATAGTAGTAAAACAAACAAACAAACAAAAATAAATCAGACATCTATATTGTTGTGGAACTTTTTGAGCAATTCCGAAACGTTAGGTTTCTAATTTCAAAACAGTTTTCTCCATTTTCGAACTGCTCCAGCTTCAGCATTGGGAGCTTGTTGATGATCATGATGAACAGCCCTCTTGTCTCAAGTTTGCAGCGATTCGCTTCAGCTTTATTTCATACGTGGTGGTTCACTGTCAAACAGCAATGCTGCTTGGACAAATGCCTGCTTGTCATGCTGGCCAGTGGCTAACAATAGCATATAAATATATAATGTCAGAGTAGCAATTAAGTCAGGGAATACTTTAACATCTGAATCAGCATCGATTTGCAGATAAAGTATTGATTGTCATTTCCCTGGACAATCAAATGAGCACTAACTGCCCTAATACTGCATATGCATGAAACATGTATGAAACTGTATGAAACATACTCTGTTTCCAAGCTGGCAACACACCAAAAGAGTTATTAAAACCTCATTCAAACATTGGGTTATTACTTTGTTTTGTGAATTACTTTATGAAAATATTTGTTTGTTTTTTTGTTGTTGTACTGTGCCAATCAGGTTGTGAGAAACTCACAGCTGTACATTGCATTCGAAGAAGCCAGATCTACTTGCCGAAACAGATCTGACATTGCTGCAAAACTCATAGTGACTACTGATCATACATACTGATCTTAACTTTCTTAGAGTGGCCAGGTCCCCAAGTTATGCACTGGCCTAAGGGAACCCTTTACACAACATGATAGGCAGCTCCCCCATTCCTCCCACTACCTAGAAATGCCAGCATTACAAAGAAGAAGTGTTCAACAAAGCAGCTTTTTTTTAGCTCAAGGGGAGAGCAGTGCTTTAAACAGCAAACAAAACTCTCTGAAATACCTTACCTGTCCTGTAAAAAAAAATGTGAATAAATGAAAAATGAACTAACCCAACTCAAGAAAAAGAGGAGAAAATGGTGTTTTATAATATTTCAATTTACAACTATATATGTGGGTGGCAGAGGCTGCACGGTGGTGCAGTGGTTAGCACTGTGGCCTCACAGTAAGAAGGTTCTGGGTTCGAGTCCCAGCTCAGGCGCGGGATCTTTCTGTGTGGAGTTTGCATGTTCTCCCCATGCCTGCGTGGGTTCTCTCTGGGTACCCTGGCTTCCTCCCACCGTCCAAAGACATGCAATTTTGGGACTAGGCTGATTGGATTCTCTAAATTGACCATAGGTATGAATGTGAGTGTTAATGGTTGTTCGTCTCTGTATGTTGGCCCTGCGATGGACTGGCGACCTGTCCAGGGTGTACCCCGCCTCTCGCCTGTAGATGCTGGGATAGGCTCCAGCCCCCCCGCGACCCTTACTAGTAAGGAATAAGCGGAAGATGATGATGGATGGATGGATGTGGGTGGCACGATGGTGTAGTGGTTAGCACTGTCACCTCATAGCAAGAAGGTGCTGGGTTTGAGCCCTGGCTTGAGTATGGGACTTTCTATGTGGAGTTTGCATGTTCTTACTGTGCCTATGCGTGTTCTTTCCAGGCACTTCGGCTTCCTCCCACAGTCCAAAGAAAAGCAAGAGGGGACTAGGTTAATCAGATACTCTAAATTGACCGTAGGTTTGGCAGTGAGTGCGATTGATTCAGAGCTATATGTGTTGGCCCCTGTGATGTACTGGCAGGATGTACCCTGCCTCTTGCCCTAAGGCAGCTGGGATAGGCTCTAGCCCCCCATGACCCTTAACAGGATAAGTGGTAGGAAATGGATGGGTGGATGGACAACTATATACTTGATACTGGGTTTAGGTACTAGTTTCAAAACTGAGCAGATCGATCAGATTACCACAATGCTTCCAAACATTACACAATACACTACACAAAGAGCTGACACTTCTTAGAAAGCTAATACTGAAGGGAGACAGAGCGCTGCCAACTGATGGTATTAATGGCCTACCACCCTCCCTCTGACCAATCCCATGACAGCAATCAGATAGATTAGCAGCTAGTTAGGTCAACTGGTGAGCAATTGTACTGCAGACCTCACTTTGGCCAGTGTCATTGTGATTTCATGGAGATGGGTGAGTGCTTGCTGCCTGTGAGGAGAAATAGGCTTGATGCACCATTTAGTCAAATTTAGATGTGCCATTATGTGGCAAACGTCTAGAACAAAGGCTCACAAGTGATACAAAAACAAATCAAGCCTAATGTCACTGGTACAAATCCATTAGCGAAGTGCTGACGTAGAGACATATGTCAGCACAAAAAAGTGTTTTTACAGCATCTGGTTAGACTGATGCTTATGGTGTAGGTCAAAGGTCACATGGGGTGCTTCTTAACTTACACAGGAAACACACACACAGCAATTTAGAGGGTTTACTATCAGTTTACACGAGGGAGAATTTTTGCTCTCCCACTCAGACTTCACTTTTAGATACACTTCACTATCACACACACACACACACACACACACACACACACACACACACACACACACACACACACACACACACATTTCATTAGCTGCTGGTAAGAGACCAGTGCACCCAGATGGCATTTTTCACTCATCAAGCATCATTTTTTTTCTTCAACCTTTATTTCACTCTGGTTTTATCCCATTCATCATGTGATTTATGAAGCCACTATCCTAAATCTTCTCAACGGCAACATGTTTGATTATCTCTATGAATAATATTTGAAGGTTTCATTTTTAACTTTTGAAAAACATTTAGAATGCACTTGGTGACAGAAATAGTCAAGTGAACCTGAATACAGATAAACGTAAATCATTGATTCCAGACCTGTCTTTGCTCATCTCATGAAGCTGCTCAATAAGGTCTGAGGAAAAACAAGTGAGTTTAAGGCTTAACAAAGGAAGAAGTGGGCTAAATACAACAACATGCAGGGGTGTCTCAAAAAGAGTGGTTTGCCCAAAGGCATTTTGAGTGATGAAAAGTATGTTAGGCCATTCCTGTATTCTAAATCAGTATGACACTGGGTTTTGTAGAATTTCTGGCACCCCTCTATGGATCATACAATATGTTTTTTATGGATTTATTCCCAATCACAGACTGTAAGTACTAAGATCCATAAACATTCTGCAAAGGAGTTTGGGCCCTTTTTAGATAAGGTCTGTCTCTCGCAAAGCTATGAAGAGGTACAGAATGAGTTCCCTCCAAAAATAGCAATGCTAATTACCATTGGCCATACAAATATACCTTATCCATGCAGTGCTCTATTTGATGGGTAACATAGTAATATGGTTTCCATCCATCCAATTTCTTCCGCTTATCCTGTTAAGGGTTGCAGGGGGGCTGGAGCCTATCCCAGTGGCTTTCAGGCAAGAGGCAGGGTACACCCCGGACAGGTCACCAGTCCATCACAGGGCCAACACATACAGACAGACAACCATTTACACTCACAGTCATACCTACGGTCAATTTAGAGTATTCAGTTAGCCTAGTCCCCAACTGCATGTCTTTTGACTGTGGGAGGAAGCCAGAGAACCCAGAGAGAACCCACGCAGGCACAGGGAGAACATGCAAACTATGCACAGAAAGATCCCACGCTCAAGCAGGGACTCAAACCTGGAACCTTCTTGCTGTGAGGTGACAGTGCTAACCACTACACCACCGTGCCAACATAATATAGTTTATATGCACTGTATTTTGCTAGCATTAGCATCACATTTTTATTTGATTGTGTAGTTTTTGTTTGCCTCGTATATTCTAATTTAGCTTGGTTTACGGTTTTGTTGTAAGAGCCTATCACCAGCACCCCAGAAATAAAAATAAAATTCAGAGAGGAATTTTCCACTTTCCAGTGTTAAACATCATGCTGGTGAGAAGTTGTGTGGAAACACACTGAAATTGAGTAAAAAGCTGATGTAATGCAGAAGCACAGTTCCGCTTCCATGCTATCAACTCATGCTAATAAAGTCTCAGGTCTGTTTAGATCATGGTTATTGTGCATGATGTACTGCAATAATCAATGTGGCTCTTCCATTCACAATTCTGGAGACATTTATTGAAACAGGTGGGCAGGGAATCAATACTAACCAGACTGGAACCACATAACTGCCTCACTCTGTGTATGTCTGTGTCTGTATTTGTGTGTGTATGTGATGCAGGGGTGCAACACTATTTGTATTAGTACTAAAGTGTTCCTTTGATGCATATGTATGTATGCATTTGCGTGGTTAACATGTTACTGCTGCTGATGGCCCAGGGACTGAAAGGATACTCCTAAACTCATGCATCATATTCTGAATTTACTTCGTCCTTGCAAACCAGGTCTCTACAGTGAACATGCAGCATACTTGTCATTGTAGGGCAGCATCCCAGCTAAACCTTTAAGTTAAAAAAAACTTTTTGATGCATGGTGATGGCAACTTTTCTCTGTGTTGATTGGACAACAGTAAGACAAGTTCATGCTTGTCTATGCGTACAGTATGTGTGACCCAGCTAATG
>NC_141336.1:6685000-6762500 GCF_037954235.1 Aulostomus chinensis | reverse complement strand
ACTCTCTATACAGCAGTTGTGCGCGGTCATAACAAGAAGAAAATAGTCTATACGTACTTGATCATGTGTGGATTTTTACATGGCTATGATTTATAGCAATGATCAACAAAAAGGACATTTCTTTTAAATGTGTAAGTAGTTTCTGCTGTGTGTTGCTCTGAGTGCTGTGGTGATTTCCCCTGATTGCCAAGACTTGGCAGAACAAATCCAGTGTTTACATTGTTTCAGTGTTTTATGTGTAAAATTCTGCACAAGTGAGGTAAGTGACCACATCAACAATACAGACATCCCATCACTGCAAATCACATCTAAAGCTTAACAATTTGAGGGAACTCAATGTTTGCTTTAAATAATTCTCCCTACACTAGTTTTAAGTGTCATGTGTTTCAATTTCACATGGACGTGAAACTTAAAAATGTTTTTATATCTTCCAATTTGGGGCAGTGCAGTTTTTAGCACTGTTGCCTCACAGCAAGAAGGTTCCGGGTTTGATTGCTTGGGCACAGGATCTTACAGCATGACGTTTGCATGTTCTACCTATGCCTGCGTGGGTTCTCTCTGGGTACTCCAGCTTCCTCCCACAATTCAAAGATATGCAAACGGGGACTAGGCTAATTGATACTCTAAATTGACCGTAGGTATGACTGTGAATGTGAATGGTTGTCTGTCTATATGTCCTGGCCCTGCGGTGGACTGGCAACCTGTCCAGTGTGTAACCTGCTTCTTGCCGGAAAGTTGCTGGGATAGGCTCTCTCGTTGGTGGCGCCGCAGCACTGTACAGGACGTGGAGAAGACGCAGAAGAGGTAAGCGGGCCGGTGCGCTTGTTAAGCTCTGTCAGCGTGGGCACCGCACACCTCTCCCATCCATTCACCTGGCAAACCTTCACTCCCTTCCCAACAAGATGGACGAGCTGTTCCTCCTCATTGGATCCAACAAGGACTTTGCACGTTCTGCTGCCCTTTGCTTCACTGAAACCTGGCTCAGTTAAACCGTACCTGACGCCGGATTACATCTGCCGGGCTTCTTTATCGCGCAGACCGCGCGAAGGAGCTATCGGGGAAAACAAAGGGCGGTGGAATATGCTTTTACATAAATGAAGGTTGGTGCACATGCACGCTGCAAACTCTCACTGAGCAATTAAACGGCTTTGAAACAATACACCTCGCTCTTTATTGTTATGGAGGACTTTAACAGAGCGAAACTTAACCAGGAACTTCCAAAGTACAAACAGCACATCAGCTGTCCCACCAGAGGCAGCAACACCCTGGAGCACTGCTACACTGTCATTAAAGGAGCATACTACTCTGTTCCCCAGGCAGTTTTGGGACACTGATCACTGCTTGGTACATCTCATCCCCACTTACAGGCAGAAACTAAAATCTGCAAAGCCTGTTGTGAAAACTGTGAGGAAATGGACCAATGAGGCAAACAGGCCTGCTTTGACTGCACAGACTGGAGTGTCTGAAGCTGCAAATGACAACCTGGACGACCTGACAGAGACTGTGACAGCCTATATCAGTTTCTGTGAGGACATTGTGTGCCAACCAAAACATTTCGGACTTTCAATCACTGCAAGCCATGGTTCACCGCCAGACTACATCAGCTCTGATTGGCCAAGGAGGAGGCCTATAGGGGTGGAGACAGGGTCCTGTACAGGCAGGCCAGAAACACACTGAACAAGGAGATCAGAGTGGCTAAGAGGAGCTACTCCGAGAAGCTGAAAAAACAGTTTTCAGCAAACAACCCTGCTTCAGTGTGGAGGGGCCTGTGAGACATCCCCAACTACAGGAGACCCTCGCGTCGAGGCAAACAAAGACCTGGCAGACCACCTCAACACCTTTTACTGCAGATTTGAGAGGAACAACTTCACACCTCTCACCCATTCCAGCCCACCTCTCATCCAGACCATCAGTACTGCAGCGACCCCCGCCACACCTCCAGCTGCTCCCCAATCTGCCCCCCTTGTCAGACTCAGAGTATGTGAAGATGAGCTGAGGTGGCTGTTCCAGAAACTGAAAATCAAGAAAGCACCAGGCCCAGACGGAGTGTCACCATCCTGTCTGAAAGCCTGTGCTGTCCAGCTGCCTCCAGTCTTCACCAGGATCTTCAACAGCTCCCTGGACAAGTCCCCGCCATCTTCTAACACTCCACCATCATCCCGGTCCCCAAGAACCCCTCCATCACTGGACTGAACGACTACAGACCAGTGGCCCTGACGTCTGTGGTCATGAAGTCCTTTGAAAGACTGGTGTTGAGCCATCTAAGGACTGTAACAGGACCTCTGCTGGACCCCCTGCAGTTTGCCTACCGGGCGAACAGGTCAGTGGATGATGCTGTCAATCTGGGACTGCACTACATCCTGCAGCATCTTGACAGCCCAGGGAGCTACGCAAGGATCCTGTTTGTGGACTTTAGCTCGGCATTCAACACGATCATCCCTGAACTCCTCTCCTCCAAACTCTCCCACCTCAACGTGCCTCCGTCCATCTGTCAGTGGATCACCAGCTTCCTGACAGACAGGAGTCGACAGGTGAGGCTGGGAGATTTCACCTCAACAAACCCCCCAGGGGTGTGTCCTGTCCCCCCTGCTCTTCTCCGTCTAAACCAACGACTGCACCTCCAAGCACCCAGCTGTGAAGCTCTTGAAGTACGCAGACGACACAACAGTCATCGGCCTGATCCAGGACGGAGACGAGTCTGCATACCGGCAGGAGGTTGAGCGGCTGGTGCTCGGGTGCAGTCAGAACAACTTGGAGCCGAACACGCTCAAGACTGTGGAGATGACAGTGGACTTCAGAAGACAGCCCTGGCCACTGCTCCCCCTCACCATCAGCAACAGCCCCGTGTCAGCCGTCGAGTCCATTAAGTTCCTGGGAACTACAATCTCTCAGAACCTGAAGTGGGAGACGAACATCCACTGCATCTTGAAGAAGGCCCAGCAGAAGATGTACTTCCTGCGTCAGCTGAAGAGACACGGTCTGCCTCAGGAGCTGTTGATCCAGTTCTACACCGCTGTCATCGAGTCTGTCCTGTGCACCTCCATCACCATGTGGTTAAGAGGAGCCACACAGCAGGACAGGAATAGACTGCAGCGCACAGTTAGGACTGCCGGAAGACTCACTGGAGCCCCCCTGCCCTCCATTCAGGAATTGTACTCCTCCAGAGTCAGGGAACATCATTAGAGACCCTTCTCACCCTGGACACAAACTGTTCTCACTCCTCCCCTCTGGTAGGCGCTACAGAGCCCTGCACACAAAAACCACAAGACTGAAAAACAGTTTCTTTCCCACTGCCATTACACTAGTAATGGCAGTTGATCTGTTAACCTGCTGCACCGTTGAGTGGTCACACACTCATGTTCAACTGGATACCCACTTAAGTCTGCACTACATTGTGGACCTTGCACCAATTGTGTTTTTGCACTGACCATTTTTGTATATGTGTATATACTTTCTATTGTTTATGTTTATTTTTATGTTTATTCTGCGAATTCCATGAGTGACACCAACAGCCGGAGTCAAATTCCCTGTATGTTGTGAACATACTTGGCCAATTGATTCTGATTAAACTGATTCTGATTCTGATTCTGAAAGACGGCTTTTATTTATTTATCTGTTTAACTTAGTCAGGGGGACTTAGATCTGTTGGGTTTTAGCTGGGAACCTCCCAGTCACAAGCTGGCCTCTTTGTTGCAGATAACAGAGGACAAGCTCAAATTCTACATTCTCAAATGAATTTATTTGAGAATCTTTGATTTTCTGACCAAACCTCTTTATTTTGTCTGAGGGTCTGTTATCAAGATGTCCTTAATATCAGGCATAAATATTTTTCCATGTGATTATCAAACTGAACTTGGACCCGAGGTGGAGAGCCAGCTTTCTGCGGCACCATCACACAGAAACCTCACTCCGGGAGGGACCTCACCCCTCTTGGCAACTGGGAAAACTTTTCCATTTATTTTGTGTTTGAGACCTCTTTAAAAATGAGATTATCTGAAGAGCTTTATCCTGTTATACATATTAAATGTCAGCATATAATCCACTTGAATACTTTTAACTTTGTAGAGCAACAAGAGTGTGAAATTAATTGAAAAAAGAGTGGTATCCTCACACTTGGAGGATACAAAACACTTAAATATAAAATATCACAACATCCAATCCAATATGATATTCAAAGTAAATATGTACAAATTTGACTCAATGTTTCGATATAAGACATGGAAATCACATTTCTGTTTATATAGACTAAACAAGTAAGAATTGACCTGCTAATTAGGTTTTAATATCAACAGACGTGAAGTTCAATTATCAATTTTTCATTTCACAAAGACATAAAGCAGCTTCACCCCAAAAGTCTTGAACTATCTCTTTAAAAGATGTTTAATTCCATTTTGAAGTTGAAATGATGATCAACATGTCAAATATAATGATAACTTTGGCAACGTGAAAATGACAAATTCATGGTGACACTGGTTCACCCTGCTCTCTTTCATCCTTCATCCCTTCATTTCCTGCCTCCCTGTTCCCTTTCATTTCCTATCCGTCCTCCTCTCCCGCTGTTGAAATTCAGCCCGTCTCTCAAGGTTGTTAACTCTCTCTCTCTTTCACATCGCCATCACGTCGGCTGTGGAGGGAGTCAAAGTTCACGGCAAGCCGCCTGCCTCGGCAGTCCTCCCACTGGACCACTTGATTGACAGCAATCAGGACTAACCTCCCCCCTCCTACTCCTCCACCTGTCAAGCCAAAGTGGCTGATTCCATGTGTGTGTGTGCGTGTGTGTGTGTGTGTGTGTGTGTGTGTGTGTGTACATTTCCTCTGTCATTTTTAATTATCCAAATGATATTCAGCATCAGACACCACCCCACACCTCAAAAACCCCAGTCCACTCTCCCACCAGACGCTGTCAGGAGAGCACCACTGCGCTGCCATTAGCATAAGAGTGTGTTTGTTTAAAGCGCCGTCCCGCCTATAAAATCAAACAATTAGTGATGCAGACAAGCCTTGGCCTATTGACTGCATAAATAATGTGCTTTTTTTATTTTTTCTATATTTTCATTTTTGTGTTTCTATTGGTCCAGACATCCTCCCTCACTTGCTCTCCTAGCTGCAGTTATTCCCAGCGCTAATGAACCTACCAGACCTCACAGGAAGTCGGGGAGGGGGGTTGTGGGTAATGAGGATGCAAAGCTCAACGCTCACCACCGTGACCTTTAGTCGCGCTGCCGCCGGGTCACGCTGGGTCTCTGGAGTCATCTGCACATGCAGGCTGGTGTGAGCCTTCTGGTAATATGTTGGCGTTTGAATATGCGGCTCTTAAAAATTCTTCTCAAGGCCTCAAATGCTCAAACATAAAGAGGGAGAGAGCAGAAGGAACTGAAACGTGTGTGTGTGTGTGTGTGTGTGTGTGTGTGTGTGTGTGTGTGTGTGTGCGTATTTATGTGTGTCTGTTTGATCATACAATATTGGCTACCATTACCATTCAAAGTTCTAATGGTAGACATGTTCTAATGGAGACATGTTTCCACTAGGGGCAGCATGGTGCTGCAGTGTTAGCCCTGTTGCCTCACAGCAAGAAGGTTCCGGGTTTGAGTTCCGGCTCGGGGATGTGATCGTTATGTGTGGAGTTTGCATGTTCTCCCTGTGCTTGCATGGGTTCTCTCCGAGTACTCTGGCTTCCTCCCACAGTCATGCAAATGGGGACTCGGTTAACTGGATACTCTACATTGACCGTAGGCATGGCTATGAGTGTGAATGGTTGTCTGTCTATATGTGTTGGCCCTGCGGTGGACTGGCGACCTGTCCAGGGTGTAACCTGCCTCTTGCCCAAAAGCCACTGGGACAGGCTCCAGCCCCTCCGTGACCCTTAACAGGATAAGCAGAAGGAAATGGATGGATGGTTGGAGGTCACTTTTTATTGTGCAATTTGACGTTATCCCAGAACTGCAATGAGGCATCTGGAACACCCTACAACATTACATCAGAAAGTAAAGCAAGCCTTTTTTTTTGGTGTTTTTTTTGGCCCTCTTCTTTTGTGACAATTCTCACAATGAGCAGACATGTTGCTCTTTCTTGGCAAAAAGATGAGTGTTCTCTGTCAGGTGGAACAGAAAAGGTTCATTAACCAGAGGCCTTTTTGATGTTTCCTCAAGGGACAACCAAGACGGGCCCGAGAAGGCTGAATGTTGGTGAGAAATGGAAGTCACCCCTGTGAGCAACTTGTTTGCTGAACTATAGGCTATAATTTCCCAGTAATTTAGTGCAATGCAATGATCTGTGATCAAAAACAAGGATTTAATCACATGGCATCTTCAATGCCTTATTTGATGTGAAACCAGGCTTCTGTCACTACGACCCTCTTAACTGAGGGGTTCATAGTACACAACATGTGTCAAAAATTTGGCCATGTAATAACATGTTGACACCGCCACAGCCGGTGTGAAAACAGCCTTAGAAGGAGTTATGGAAATGTTGTGTTATGTCATCCTGTCTGTTACAGGAAATGGATGACATTGATTGGTTATATTTGTTACCCAAAAATTTACAAAACTCACACCAAAACCACTTCTATCAGAAACCTTTGACTGTGAGCATTAGAAAGCTTCAATATTGTCTTAAGTCTAAAGTTCTCTAGAGGAATGTAAAATAGTCCAACTTGAAGAAGAAAAAAGGCAGCAGTGTATTTTAAATCGAAAGTAAGTTACTTCCTGCCTGTCTGTCACACTTCCTTCCTTCTTCACGCTGCTTTTACCCTCTAATTCACACAACTTCCTGTACACCCCCACAGTAATATTCCCCTGACAACATATCCATCCAGCCGTCCCTCCGTCCTTCATCATGTCTAATTTTTACCTGAGGTGGCACCCATTGTCTGACAGTATGACTGACAGGCTGACAGGATGTGGAGTCGTGTTTTTGAGGCATCGCTGTCGTCTTTAATTTCCCTCTCATCGCCGTGACAACACACGGGCACTTTACATGTGTTTTTCACGGCACCAAGTGAAGCGGCTGTTGAACAGCTGAGGTCAAGGACTGAAACGTTTGGTTTCTGTCAGCTGCTGTTGCACGTGGTTCTTCATTCCATCTTAATTTAAATTGGTGTTTCTATTTGTGTAACTGCAGCATATGACATCTGCTGATGTATCCTTACGTCAGATTTTAAGTTGATAAAGCTGCATCTGTAATGATGAAACAAAAGTGGAAATTATTCACTTCTTTATCTTTCTCTCTTCTCACTTTCTTCAGTCCTTGTCTCTTTGCAGCCCTAACACAATTTATCCTTGTCTTGCACTTCCTTTCTTTGACTCTTTCTCAAATTAAAATAATACTATGTAGCCTTTTACATATTGAATGTCCCTATTATTCAAACAACCCCTCCGAATTCTTTGCATCAAGCTCACTGGTGTATTCGACAGCATATGGAGTATTTAAACATGTCTGGTGTCATTCCCTGTAGTGAAGTGTACCTCTTGAGGTGTTCTTCAGGGTGCAAAAAACAACAATCAGCCTTCAGCTATCAGGCTTCCCTCCTGTGGAACCGTCTCCCTGTTTCGGTCCAGGATGCAGACACCCTCTCGACCTTTAAGAGCAGACTTAAGACCTTTCTTTTTGATCAGGCTTATAGTTGGGCTGCTTAGACTGGCCCTTAAATTTGCTGCTATAGGCTTAGGCTGCGGGGGGATCTCCCATGGTGCACTGGGCTTCTCTCTACTCCTCTCTGTCCTCCTCTATGTGTCATACATAAATCATACTCATACGTATTACTAACTCTTCTTCTTCTCCAGAGCCTTCGGGCTCCCCTCATCCCAGATCCCGGGTGCTGCTGGAGGAGGCTGCAGACCTGAAGAGGCTCAAGCTACCACCCGTAGCTCCACCTGCTCACGTCCTCGTCTGTCCATCAGTCTCTTCCCTTTCTCTCTCTCTTTATCTCTGTCCCACTCTTTCCTTCTGTATATCTGTCTTCCTCCATTATCTGTCTTTGTCTCTGCCCCGCTCTCCTGCTCTCTTTCCCCCCAACCAGTCAAAGCAGAAGGCCGTCCCCACTGAGCCTGGGTCTGCTCGACGTTTCTGCCTGTTAAAAGGAAGGTTTTCGTCACCACTGTTGCAGGATGTGTTTGCTCATGGAGAATTGTTGGGTGTAAATTCATTGAAGGAGTGTGGTACTAGACCTGCTCTACCTGTAAAGTGTCATGAGATAACTTTTGTAGTGATTTGGCGCTATATAAATAAAATTGACTTGACTTGACTTGACTATCTCACGGTCATAGTAATGATGACCACAAAAAAGAGGAAGCCATGTGACATCAACAAACTTCGGCAGTAGTCAGTATAGCAAGGTAGAAGGAGTGGTGGGTGGGTTAAATAATGTGTCAGTTGCATGTGCTATCAGAAAGTTATACACTATGTCACTTTTCAGAGCATCTTTCCATCCCCATTGTGTCCTTATGTCAGTCCAGTTTTCTTCCCTTCCTTCCTGTGTCCCTGTCTTGTCTCGTCTCTTGTCTGTTTCATTGTCTTTTTGTGTCTTCCTTGTCTTCTTGTCTCATCATGTCACTTTAGTTCTCATTGTTGTCTCATTTGTGTGTGTGAGTGTGTGCTACCTGGCTGTTTTAAACACAAATAAAATCCCACGCACTTGTTCCTCCTCTCTTAGAAGCTTCAAAATATGACTTTAAAATAAAAACGCACAGTTGTTCTCTTCATCCTGAATTATTGAGTTTTTTGACCAACTTGCAGTTTACTTTCCTTCACCCCTCCCGTCTGTCTAATTAGTGTCCGTCCGTCTGCCGCCTCTTCATCTTCAAACGCCACATGGTGTTTTTAAACACACCAAACATCAATCTGCTCTTCAAACACTTTCACTGCATCAGCACCAACACAACTTCCTGACCTGGATCAGGCTCCAGCCAAACTCCAGTCTGCGTCCATTCTGAGTTTAGTAACAACTAGTGTAAGTTCATTCTCAGTCACCTGGATAACTGAAAGTTAAAGGCCCAGCTAAACAGAATTCAGAGAGCTATTTCTTTCCATATAATGACATGTAACTGGTAGAAACGTGGGGAAGGAGAGAACTGTCACAGATACAGACTAACGTTTACATCAGTTAACTGAGCTGAATGTGCATAACACTGGCCAAAGTGGCTACTTTTGGATATTTCTCTAATATAGATAAAATTATGTGGCTCTTCAGACTATCAACAGTCTATCAGCTCAAATAGATCAAACTGTGAAAATGAAACGTATTATTTTGATGGATTTATGTGATCTGTAAAACAATTCATCCATCATTTTGCAGCATTTGTCATATAAAGATTTGGAGCAACGGTGGAGCAAGCTACATCCTGTTAGCCCTCCATTAACTTTCAATGGTGAGCCACTTCAAATTTTCAAAATGTTAACAGACTAAACTGAGTAAACACCAATGGTGGAATGAGTCAATGGGGGAGGGCCATTAAAATTGGAGGTACATTGGACACAAAATGATAGCCTCCCCTTTAGTGCAGAATGAGTCATCAAATGATTCCGATGCTGCCCAGCCACCCAGAATGGGTCGCCAATCCATCACAGGGCCAACATATATAGACAGACAACCATTCACACTTGCAGCCACACCTATAGTAAATTTAGAGAAGGGGTGTCAAACTGATCCAGTAAAGGGCCATGTGGCTGCAGGTTTTCATTCCAACCAAGCAAAAGCAACACCTGATCCAACAAATCACATGGGCACAGCTTAGTTGATTAAAGTAGAATGATGTGTTGCTTTTGCTCGGTTGGAATGAAAACCTGCAGCCACACAGCCCTTTACTGGATAAGTTTGATAAGTAGCAGCTTCATCAATTAGCCTAGTCCCCTCTTGGGTGTCTTTGGACTATGAGAGAAAGCCGGAGTACCCAGAGAGAACCCACGCAGGCACATGGAGCCGAGCTCACACCTGGGATCGAACTTGGAACCTTCTTGCTGTGAGGCGACAGTGCGCTGTCCAACCACTGCACCTAAGTGTTGCCCCACTCATATTATATGACATTTACTTTTCAAAGTCAAAAAATTCTTTTAGTGATACTCTGACATGCAACTGATGACTAATCACCTTGATACCAGCTTCTCTCTCTCTCTCTCTCTCTCTCTCTCTCTCTCTCTCACACACACACACACACACACACACACACACACACACACACACCTGACAGGATAGTACATCTGGAGCTTTACTTCCTGTTTAATGACTGTTCTCCCTCTCTCCCTCTCTCTCTGTCTCTCTCTCTCTTCATTAAGCGTTATCAACCTCTCTGGCCTAATCTCTCTGAAATTAGTGTCTGGTCTCCACCACCTAAGTGACTGGCTGGCATTCATTAGCGCTGCATTTTAGCCGAATCAATCACGGAGCGCCCCGTCCGCCACGCTTTCTTAAAATGTCATCCTCAAACTTCTCACAATCAATTAAGCGGGAGATTAATGAGGCCAATTTGCCGCCAACATGTCGGCCTTCCCTCTCTGCTGAAAAGGCCGCACAAATGCACGCATGCACACACACACACACACACACACACACACACACATACACACACACACACACACACACACAATAAACACACAATGATATGATGTATAAAACAATGGAGATAATGTGTTCCAATAGGTGGTAGGCCAATACCTATGTGTATGCAACTAAAATAGTCACATATGTCTTGTGCTTTGTTCCAAAAAGCTGGCAGCAAAACTGTTAATTAAACTTATAATAATTTCATTTGATGTTTCAATTTGTCTGATATATTTGACTTCATTAGTATGTACAACTGTATCTCAAAAGCATAATTCATGCAACAAACACAGACACATACACATACACATACACACACACACACACACACAGGTGCGCGGAGCCCCACATTGTTCGTGTCACTTCCAATCTCACCTCTGCTTCAATCAGCCTCCAGATCTACCTCATATGGTTGTCATGGTGACTCTCCAGGGATTATAACAAGGTATTATGGGATGTCAAGTGTCTCGAGGATCAGAACACAGTGTTAACACAAACACACACACACACACACTCGACACAGCAGCCATGCTCAGAGCAGCGTGATCGGCCGCTCGGCTGCTCTCGCTTGTTCGAGCTCGTGTTAACACACACGCATGACAACATGATGGGCAGAGCGGCGGAAGGAGAGAGCCGGTTGTCACGGCGACATGCTCCCTCTGTGCCGTGGCCGTCTGCAGGATTAAAGCGGGACAGAATAAAGAACAAATGCATGGACTTGTGATGGATGTAGGCGGCACTAATTTGAGGCCACCTGACACCTTCAGAGGGGGGGCAGCAACCTCTTGGAGACAGAATGGCTCAATACAGATTCCATACCTGTTCACCAGTGCTGCCAATCAGCTGTGCATGTATTCTAGAGGTATCATTTACAAATAGCATCTTCACCACTGCTGGCTGCTGCTGAACCATGAGGGAACCTATTATGTTTTCCAGCTTTTTAGACTTATAAATATGTTTAAAATGTTGTTGTTCGACAAGATGTGGAAGTATCATACCATGAGGTAGTCTTGGGTGTTACAGTTATCCCCAGGGGGAAGTTTCAAGCAGCTCTGCACTGCTGAAAACACTCAAATTATGAGAGTTTTTTCAAAAGTCTCATTTGTTACGCCACAACTTCAGGGGAAGCTCCATACATAGCAACTCACCTGGCTCTGGTCTCATTACCCAGTGGTGTTGTTGCCCACCCTGTTCTGCCACGGAAATATACGGTGCAGTCTACAGAGCTACGGTGTTGTCGTTGCAATGGCAAACAAATTGGTTTTTTTTTGGGTGCAAACATGCATGGACTTCCCAAACAAGACGTTGTAAAGCAGCAATGAGATTTTTTTGTTTTGTTTTTGGGGGAGCAAGTAACTCTTTTGCCTTTGCTCCTTGTGTGCTCTCGACATTTCAGCAGGTTCATAAACAAACTTCAGTTTGAAACTGGATTTGCGAAAAAGCTAATTCTGAAGGCAACTGCTGTCCCATCTTTACATGGTCTTGAGGAGGACACCGAACCACAGACTGTAAGTAACTTTCTGCCAGTGTTTTGTCTGTTTTTAATCTCTGAACTGCGGTGAAAGAATTGCTCTCAGTATAAATACAAGACGTATGGTTGAATCAATGAAGTTAACATTTTTGAAATGATAAAATTGTAAAAAGTTGGTTACTGGGTGAGACAACTTGATAGGCCCCTTGATATTTTGACCAATCTCAGCACAGTGGGTGTGGTCAGGGCAGAGAAGGTGTGTGTGTGTGTGGGGGGGGGGGGTTGCTGAAACTGAGCATTTCAGAGGGAAGCAGGAAAGAGGCAGAATAGAGGAGTGCACTGACTGCGTTATGGGATAATTATGGAGTTTTTTTATTGATCAAATCTTTCAATTGTGCCCCACTGTGGTCCAACACCATATTAAAAGCCCCTGAAATGAGCATAATAGGGCCTCTTTAAACAGCTCAAGTAAACTGCAGTGGACAAATAAATGCAGAGGAGAGAACAGAAGAAGGCAATAAGAGTATTTGATTGACAGCTGATTTGATGAGAAAAAAAACTGTAGATTCAACTGCTTTTGACATTCTCATCTTGCAGATGGGAGAAAATCAACAAAGGGAACCAAAAGGTTTTGACATCACATTGAGTGAGTCCTAAAACCCAGAAATAAGGTAGCTGGTTGAATGTTGGATTGGATTTTGGTTAATTGTCTGAAATAACATCTGTTTAACACGAGTTTAAGACATTTTTAAGTTATCCTACAACATTGAATGTGCCAGTAAATAACAAAAACATATCAAATTGTTTTAACCTCTTGTGTATCTTAAAAATGTCAGTTGTTGACAAGTGGCTAAACAAGGAGGTTGTTGACATGTCAAACATTGTGATGCTGAACACAAAAGCAGAAAGAAGATGAAGCTTAGCTGAGTTGATGTTGAATTGCATTGGTGGTGTACTTCTTTTGGTTCCAAACATGAGCTTTGTTCCTTGAAGGATTGCATGTGCACTTCAAAACTCATAAAAAATAGTGTTCATTGCTGAAGTTGCTGTATAAAATGTTTCCATCAAATCAGATTTTTCATCACAGATTTTATTTCCTGTGCTAATCCAAAATCTAATCCAACAATCCCACTGGCTTTTGGTCAAGAGGCTTCTTCAGTTCTGAAATAAAGAAGCCTCTTGGATGAGAGGCGTTAAGTCTTCCAAGGAAACAAAAACAGTCCAGTTGACTACAATACAGGACTGAAGAGTTTCCATGACAGGTTTTAGGATTCATTATAGCACAGAAACAGCACTAATCAAAGATACCAATGACCTCCTACTAGCATCAGATGAGGGACTCATCTCTGTGCTGGTCTGATTAGATCTTCGTGCAGCTTTTGATATCATTGACCACCATATCCTTCTACAGAGACTGGAACATGTCATTGGCATTAAAGGAACTGCACTAAACTGGTTCAGGTCATATTTACTAGGTCGATCTCAGTTCGTACTAACTAATGATAAACCCTCGGAAACCACTGCAGTCACTTATGGTGTTCCACAAGGCTCTGTGCTTGGACCAATCCTCTTCACCCTTTATCTGCTTCCTCTCGGTCACATTATTAGGAAACACTCAATTAATTTTCACTGCTATGCTGACAACACACAGCTGTACTTATCAATGCATCCTCATGAAATGACTCAGCTGACTAGACTGGAGGCCTGTCTAAAGGAGATTAAAAACTTGGATGACCCATAATTTCCTTTTATTAAACATCTCACAAAACTGAAGTCATTGTCCGGGGCCCAAAACACCTCAGAGACAACCTATCTACTGAGATAGGTACCCTGGAAGGTACAGTATTACCTTGGCCCCCAGCACGACCGTAAGGAACCTAAGAGTTCTTTTCGATCAGGATCTGTCCTTTAATGCCCACATTAAGCAAATTTCTAGGACTGCTTTCTTTCATTTACGAAATATTGCTAAGATCAGACACATCCTGTCTCAAAAAGATGCAGAAAAATTAGTCCATGCCTTTGTCACTTCCTGGCTGGATTACTGCAATTCCCTCCTATCAGGCTGCCCCAGTAAGTCCCTAAAGACTCTCCAGCTGGTCCAAAATGCTGCTGCACACGTGTTGACGAGAACTAGTAGAAGAGACCATGTCTCTCCTGTACTGGCTTCTCTGCATTGGCTCCCTGTCAAATTTAGAATAGAATTCAAAATTCTCCTTCTAACATACAAAGTCCTCATAAGTCAGGCTCCTTCATACCTGACAGAGCTCATAGTCCCCTATTATTCAGCTAAAACCCTTTGCTCCCAGGATGCGGGGTTATTGGTGGTTCCAAGAGTTTCTAAAAGTAGAATGAGAGCCAGAGTCTTCAGCTATCAGGCTCCCCTCCTGTGGAACCGTTTCCCAGTTTCGGTCCAGGATGCAGACACCCTCTCAACCTTTAAGAGCAGACTTAAGACCTTTCTTTTTGATCAGGCTTATATTTCGGGCTGCTTAGGCTGGCCCTTAGATATGCTGCTATAGGCTTAGGCTGCTGGGGGATCTCCCATGGTTCACTGGGCTTCTCTCTACTCCTCTCTGTCCTCCTATATTTGTCATACATAAATCATACTCATACTAACTCTTCTTCTTCTCCGGAGCATTTGGGCTCCCCTCATCCCAGATCCCGGGTGCTGCTGGAGGAGGCTGCAGACCTGAAGAGGCTCAAGCTACCACCCATAGCTCCACCTGCTCACGTCCCTGCCTGTCCATCAGTCTCTTCCCTTTCTCTTTCTCTTTATCTCTGTCCCACTCTTTCCTTCAGCATATCTGTCTTCCTCAATTATCTGTCTTTGTCTCTGCCCCGCTCTCCTGCTCTCTTTCCCCCCAACCAGTCAAAGCAAAAGGCCGTCCCCATTGAGCCTGGATCTGCTCGACGTTCCTGCCTGTTAAAAGGAAGGTTTTCGTCGCCGCTGTTGCAGGATGTGCTTGCTGATGGAGAATTGTTGTATGTAAATTCATTGAAGGAGTGTGGTACTAGACCTGCTCTACCTGTAAAGTGTCATGAGATAACTTTTGTTGTGATTTGGTGCTATACAAATAAAATTGACTTGACTTGACTTGACTTGACTTGACCTAGATGACTGAGAATCTTCAACAATAGCCAAAAGTTTTGTTTGAGAGTATTGGAGTAGGAGTTGTATTATAGTTTCCAAGGTGAAAGTCAAGTTTTACTTTCGTTGCCTTCATGAGTGGCGCATCAGAATCACATGACTTGCATGGCTTCATCAGCACACCAGCCTCACCTATTGGTTCAGAAGTTCTCTGTGGTGATGTGGATCTTATTTGAACCAAACTAACAAGATGATGTGTGATATGGCATGTGTTTCTTTTCAAATTAAAAGCTCCAGTCCTCCGATGTTTCTCTGGGGTGACTCCAAAATTGTTCCAAACACTTTTCTTTTGGGAAATTTGCAGGAATTATGCTCAGTTTATATTTCTACATTACCTGCACATTTGCTTGCCAAGGCTGAAAACTTGGGTTTTAAATATGAGACTGGTGTTTTAGAAGTTAAATATTAGTTTCTATATTCTAAATTCCTAGTGAAACTGATGACAGAACCTTTCTGTCCCATTGAATTACTTTACTTCAGGGACAGATAACAACTATTACCAGTCAATTCTAAAATTGGAGGAGTTTAAATTTTTTGCAATTTTGGCCAATGCAATCCATGTTTATGATACAGAGACAAGAATTGTGATATGAAATCATATATTATGTCTGCTATTAAATATATTGTTAAAGTTAAGAAATACACAAAAATATCAAAAAGAACATCAGTGCTTTGGGAGGTTTTTCAAAAATGTGCACACACTTAAAAATAGTGTACAATGTATAAAACACACACACATACAGATTATGAGCCACTATCAGCCTGGTTGTGATGTTAAAAGCTCAGCCTTTGGGCTGTATGTTAAACAGATAAGAAGTGGAGCATGTTAGGGATTAAAACTACAAGTCACACACACACACACACACACACACACACACACACCCGAGGGAGCTGATGGAGATAACCCAGTTATTATCATACTTTCATAATTTCATTTAATAACTCAGCTTTGCCACGGCAGCAGCCCGACATTGAGGTATAATTGAAGTCGGCAGTGTTGAAGAATCTGAGGGGGAATTATGTGAATCAGTGTGCTAATAATGTAAAGGTACATTACAAGGAATTATTTAGCTGCAGAGAAACTCAAAGGCAAGTCATGAGAAATAATTCAGAGCACAAATCTGAGATTAGGAAGTCTCATTTTGGGATACAGGTTAAAAATCTTTTTTCATAGAACAGTTGGCTGAATGATTTTTTTCATCTTAACTTCAGACAGATGAGCGTTTCATCCAAAACCCTTAAGATTTTTCGAAGCTCTTCAGGCATCTAACTTAAAAAAAAAGAAAGAGCAAACCAACCTGCTCCACCTCACAATGAGGAGGGGCAATTGAAACCAGACCTCTCTGGCAAATACACCAGGGGCTACATCTAAGTAGCCATGGGACTTGTCAGTGTAAATATGTTCGCAAGATTTACTTCCTACAGTTCCCATTACAACTGGTTGCACAATTAGGTGTAATGTCTTGTCTGAACTATTGTTATCATTTTGATTTTTTTTTTTTTTAGTTGATCAACCATTAATCTGCCAAACCTGCTAATTGTCATTTGATTCCCCTTCAGTAGAGCTCCAGTGTGAAGAATGGCTTCCATGGAGTTTTGTTGAGTAGACTGACATTTCATGATCGTGATAGTATTTCCACAATTATTTGAAATTATCATTCATTTTACTCTTAGAAAAGTTGTCGTCTGTTTTCAATAAATGAGGCCACACCTCTTCTATGTAGATCTATAGCTCCTTAAGCAACTTCTGTTATTTGGATCTTGCATGTGTGTTGCGGGTGGATCCTGCTGTGTAATAAGTAAAGTGTGTGTATCTTGTCCTACCTGTAAAATGTGGCTGCCAAGGTGAGGTTCGAAGATCTCAGAGGCAACAACACTGGGACTCCTCCTCCGCTGGCCACCGATAGCTGCATTAACACACACACGCACACACACACACACACACACACACACACACACACACACACACACACACACACAAACATGCACACGAGGAGAGAGAAAGCACAGGACAGGACAGAAGAAGACCGGTGAGACTCAGACACATTGATACAAGCAAAGCCACACACACACACACACACACACCTACACACCTACACACACACACACACACACACACACACACTCACACACACACACACATACACACACACACACGTTTATACAGGCTAGCGTGACAAACACACATTGCACAAGACAAGAGGAACCAGTGAGGTCAGGTCTGCAGAACAGTCTGGAACAGTTTGACGTGTTAGCATGGTTAGCTCTCATTACTGAAATCACAGGGAACCATCACATCCATGCTTGTAAGATTCCAACCTGCAATAGGTTACATGATGAGCTAATAATACTTGCATTCAGTAAAGAAATGTATAAGCACATTTTCTTGCAACAAAGTGCATTTTGAAAAGCAGGTATGTTCAAGTTTAACTGCAAATGTGGATATATGGAAGTTTTCTACCTAATTGCAAAATAATCAAAGATAAGTTCTTCTGCAATTAAATTTGAAATCCTTCCCCAATAATAATTGTACAATACTGTACTATTAGTTTGAACACAACCCCCTCACAAATCCCTTGAGAGGCAAAAATCCAGAGAAACCATCAAGATCTTTGAAAAACCTGTACAATGTTGGCATTATGGCAGATTTCTGCAAATGATGGTTGCACCAATGAATTAATTAATTGATTTAAAACAGGTGATTGATAATAATGTATCTGATAATGCCAAAGGAAAATATCAGCTTCGTTTTATCATGATTTTACAAACCAAGCGTTTTATGTGTCTGAACCTGATCAGATTCAAGGCCTAAACTGCTTCAGATAGGATGTGGCACTCAGAGCTGGGTCAGTGCAGAGCAGGGCTGGCATGCATAATTTTCACATATTGGTTGCTAGTTGACAAGCAAAAGCCAGGAAGTGTTTCGTACAGCTTGTATGTTACTACGATATATTAATCACTGGAAAGTTTGGACATTAGTTCTTCTTAGAGGAGATGAGCAGAAGCAGAAAAGAAGAGGGTCTGGGTTTTGTAAGTATTCAATATTTGTGGGACTTCGTCAATCAGCTATGTCTTTGCAGTGACCACTTTCACAGGATTCCCTCCTGGATTGGAGGTCTGCACCAAAGGTAAGTCTTTTTTCAACTTCTGCACTCAGCTTGACATTTTTCAAGATGCATTTCCACAAGCTTTGCTGTCTGTCTGTTATTTCAGTGACCCGTGTTGTCAGTCATATAATGACACCCCATCTCTTCACAGTGAGATATTCATGTGCATCTGTTTGGGTTTTTTTTTTTTTTTTTTTGCAGAAACATAGAATGTCAATATTGTATTTTGCCAACTGGGTTTGGCATTCCTCATGTCCCTTCTCCAGAGCAAACTCATTTTCAAAAAGCTCATCAGCCACACGCTTGTTATATGAACCATGTTTCTTGGATCAACAGCTGACACATAACTATCACTCAGCTTTGCTGGTTGTAGTCCTTTTGTGGTGGTTGATACATTATTTTGGTCAGTGGGTTCATATTGCTGTCATACCATGTTAACATGGTCTTTTGTTAAAGACCAACGTTTGGTCAACTCCCCCTGATGTCCACAGCCGACGTTGAGGGTACCCCTCTGTGTCGTATGGTTATGTCTCTAATGTTCTCATCCATTTTAAACAGCAAGGCAGGACTCTGTCCTACAGTTTTGTGTTCTGTCTGCTCCAATTTGCTTACTTACCTAATATTCTTTGTGTAGTTAGGGTTAGGGTTAGAGTATAGGGGTGACACCATCTTGCCTGGATGGCTAATCCCCTTTTGTCAAAATCCCAAAATTAGGGATTTGTTTTCAAATCTATCGCATTGCACTCTACGTTGTCAAGCAATGCAGAGGGGGTACCTTCAACCTTCAACCTTCAACGTTGGCTGTGGATGTCAGGGGGAGTTGACCAAATGTCGGTCTTTGACGAATAGGGGCGAGACCGTGCTGGATCAATAGTCCCGAATCTGTCAATTCCAATGAACAGTTCAACCTTTGAAACATTTTTAATACACCCTTCATAACGCCAAGATGCACTGTGTCTGAGTTCTTTATCTGGTTTACTGTCACATTTTGGTCAGTCAAATATGAAAAGAGGATGCTGCTGGTATCATGATTTTTATTCTCCATGTAAATGAAAACTTTGGTGAACACTTTGCATTTCAACCTGTTCTTGATGAATAAGCTTTCTCCATTTCATTACTTTGCAGCTTGTTTAAATAGCTTTAAAATGCAATTTAAATGTATCTAATAGTGAATTTAGAGTGTGTTTTTGTTTATATGAGAGAATCTCCGGAAAAAGAGTAGTTCAATGCCTGTGCTCATAAAGATGAAGCACCAGCTCTTTTGTGATAGTCAAGTCTAAAACCATGGAGAGCAAAGAGGACATGCGTCTCACTTGTTCTCTTCTCTTTCATTATCCTCATCGTGCTATCTGTTTGTCTCTGGAGAGAGAGAGGGAGGGAAGGACAGTGAGATGGAGAGACAGAAATAGTTTATAGCTTTCTAAAATTTCACCCTGAGGGCAAAACTCTTGCTAAAAAGCAAAAAAAAAACAGAAAGTACAACAGCTAGAGAGAAAGAGAGAGAAATCTGCCCTGAGGTTAAACTGTCTCCCTCTTTGCCAGAAGGAGGAGACAGACAGATGACTCCGCCTCCAACAGCAGGACACATAGTGTCGATCAACATCATTAAAATATAGATATTGGTCACAAGCAACAATGAATGCTGGTTTGAAAGAAAACAGCATCTATAAAATCACTGCAACTCCCCAAAGGCATCCCAACTGCTTTCCACCGTTATACATATGGTGGAATGGAAATACAGACTAGCACAACATGGATACACTATAATATAAAGCATAGGTACCTCAAAATAGACAGCTGAGTTACTTTCCAGAACTGCTGAACTGGAGGCAGTGACACAGTTGGAGGTAGAGATGGGTGGAGACAGACAGTTGGGTTAGTGGCAGAGATGGCTGGTGGCAGTGAGACTGAAAGATTGATGGGTTGGCAGCAGAGACACGCTTGGTGGTAGTGATTCAGTTGAAAGCAGTGAGACAGTCAGAGGCAGCTAGACAGAGAGATGGTTTGGTTGGTTGCAAGGAGACAGTTGGTGGCAGAGAGGCAGTTTTAGGCACTGCGAGAGAGAAAGAGAGCGAGAAAGAGAGAGAGAGGGAGAGATATGAATGTGTGACAGCAAGAAGGTTGGTGGAAGTGATAGAGTTTGAGGCAAGGAGACAGTTGGTGGTAAAGAGATGGTGGGAGGCAGTGAGACAGAGATAGTTGGGGTAGGGGCAGAGAGATGGTGGTCACAAAGACAGTTGGAAGCAGTGAGACAGTTAGTGGCAGTGAGGCAGTTGGAGGCAGAGAGACAGTAGGAGGAGGTGAGACAGTTGGAGGTAGAGAGATGGTTTTTGGCAGACTGTTGGAGGCAGTGAGAAAGAGACATTGTTGGGTTGTCAGCAGAAAGACATTTGGAAGAGGAGAGACAGTTGTGGGAAGTGAGACGGTTGGTGACAAAAGACACTTAGAGGCACTGAAACAGCAAGAAATTAGGAGGCAGGGAGACAGTTGGAGGCAGTGAGATAGGCCGACGAGGGGCATTAGAGCTTACTGAGAGAGAGAATTTTCTGCCCTGCGGTAATTTTCTCCTCTCCACACAACCTCCGTCCTCACGTCCCTGCAGACCTCATTACACCAAATTTAAAACACACACCAACACATTCACTTGCACAGACCCCCTCCTGCCATTTTCGGGGAGCTAATGTAGCCGAATTAGGCTCAATTAATGATGTAATGAAATGCCCTTGTGAACGAGACACTTTAAAAAAGAAGGGGGAGGAGAAGAGAGGGAAGACAAAAGGGGAGGCGAAGGAGCTGAGGGAGGAAGAGTTGAGAAGACGTGTTTGATCTTGAGGGGAAATTCAACTCATTTGAAGAAATCTAAATGTCAAGTTTGATCATTTGATGCAAAACATGACTCAACACAGGGAAGGGACAAAACACAGTTAAAAATAAAACTTTCTTGAAAAGAAGGTTTGGGCCTCTGACTGAAGTTTCCTCAAAAACATAATAATACTCTGTATGTTGCCAGGATGTACTGGAGGTGTGTTAAGCAAAGTCCTTTAGGTTGACACCAAATCTGTATGTATATTCAGATGTGAATATGGCATTTATATTCTCAAAATCTTAGAATTAGAAATAGGCTTTATGCCAGATGTCAAGGAGGAGGTCAAAGTGACCTTGACTTTTGACTACTGAAAGTGTTTCAGTTCATCCTCAAATTCTACTGGACGTTTGAGGCACATTCAAAGCAGCTATTCCTAAAGTATTGTGTAAACAAGAATGGGACAGAGCTGGAGTATCATAAAAGGGATGTGCATTTGTCATCAGCATGAAGAGAAAAATCAGGTCGCTTGACTCAGCTATCCCTTCTAAAAACATATTGAGCCTTCCGTGATAGTGCTTTAATTCTGTTTTGACTGTCTTGATTTGATAAGCACTTTTCCCCCATCCTCTCCTTTTCTTCAGATTGAATTATGATGTATCAAATTGTTTTTAGTGGTTTTGACTGTTTTTTTTCCTGTTTGTGAGGGACTTGAAATTTGAAAAGTGCTCTATAAACACTATTAGTCTTACATGTGAGGAGTGACCTTGACCTTGATTTCTGAGGTTGTACAGAATGCTTTTCATCACAGTGAAGGCTGAGTTCCAACTGACTGTCTTTCATCACAGAGCGACACATTGCTTTTCTCATAAATACTACGGCCACGAGAGGGCACCTGTGCCTTGATTGAAAATTTGTGGCTCATTTGTTCGTTTTCCTTGGGAGGACACAATGGGGTAGTTTTTCAAGGACCAATGTCCTACTGTGTAATTCTGTCAGTCCCTACCTGCCTTATGACCCTCAGCTTGGAGCTCTAGAGAGTCTGGCCTGCAGGGAGGAGGAGGAGGAGGAGGAGGAGGAGGAGGGGAATGAAGAGGAGCAGCAGGAGGAACAACATACGAAGGAGGCCAAGAATAACATTGACAAACTCTTGCTTCCTGCCTGGTTTTAGCCTTACTGGTACTAAAAGTGTGTGAATGTGTGTGTTTCAACTCGCCCTGCAGCAATGCTCTGAGCATTTAGTTGTGTTGTGTTTTGTGTGTGTGTGTGTGTGTGTGTGTGTGTGTGTGTGTGTGTGTGTGTGTGTGTGTGCGTGCGCATGCACATGTCTGAGTGAGTGTGTGTTACTAGTGGAGTAACACATACTGGTGTGGTTTTAAACACACTTGAACCAGCAAAATGACAAAAAATACATGCAGACACAGATGTTCAGACATTTTAATAAAAAATGCAGAATTCTTTTAAACATAATGGGAAATGAATGAAATACAATAACAGAGAAAAGAAAGAAGAAGAAGGGAAGTAAAAACTGATCGACAGGGAGGAAAAGAAGAAAGTACCTTTTACCCCAAACAATGTCTGGCTTAAACTAAATTGAGGCAAAATGCAAGTGCATGTCAAAATCTACCAAAGAAAATAGCATTAACTCCAAAGAATGTGTCACAATCAGAAAAGAACTGAAAACAAGTGCCCACAAAACGAGAGGCTGCTGAGTGCGGAGCAAAGGAGGGTGTGTTACCACTTCTACTCTTAATCATTTTTGTATTGTGGAGCAAAATGTTACAATATCATCAGCCAGCGTTAAATACAGACCTTATTTTAGGCATCTTACCAAACACTCACTGACTTGGAACCAGACATTCAATAATGCTAACTTACCTCAGGTTTTTGTACTCATTGCTGTGTCATTCTTTAACCATTAGAGGACAGTACAGTCCCTATGCATCAAATACTTTGCGCTAAAAAGACTTTACTTTCAGTCAAACTGCAATCTTTTACTAAATATCCATTTAAAAGTGTTTGGGGGTTTCATTAGCTTGTGTGTCTGAGTGCCCACATCTTGCCTTTTTGACCTGATGCGCTGTTTGAGCACAGGAACTGTGAGTTTTGTCAGTGCTGAACTGTCGATTAAAATAGTGTAATCAACACAATGATAAAAAATGACCCATTTGGCTTCAAGTAGGGATCCTTCTGCAGTCCATATGTGTGTGTGTGTGCGTGCGTGCGTGTGTGTGTGTGTGTGTGTGTGTGTGTGTTTGTTTGCAGGCTCAGGGCTGCTCCACAGTGATGCTGGAAGGTTGGATTAAGGGAGTAAACCTCCAGACTGCAGGCCAGAACTGGGCAGAGTAAGAGAGTGAGAGGAGGGGGTCGGTACTGTTACACAAATTGCCAATTCAATTAGCAGAGGGTGTAAGAACACCAGAGAGAGAGGGTGTGTGTAGCAGAGAGCACAAGAGAGGGCGGCCATTTTGGCAGAATGTCAGAGCCAATTTATCAAGACCTAACAAAGGACTTCAGGGATAGAGAGAGATGAAGGGGTGGGGGTTGGGCAGGAAAAAGAAGTAAGGGATTACTGAAAAAAACATCGACAGGTCAAAGAAAGAAGGTAGAAATGACTGAAGAGGTGTCATATCTATTTTCCAGTAATAGAAGACCCCTAGTAGTAAATACTGGTAGTCGTCAGGAATTATCATTATTTCTTTCTATGAATTTCTCTGATTATTAGCCACATAGATATCATTGTGACCATGACAATTGTCCCTTAATTTTTTCGGAACCATTCACTTTAACCAACCCAGTGTGTTGTTTAAAACTGCCATGTTTCCACAAAACTAACCTGGGTCTGAACAGTTTGCATCAGCACAGACCCTCATTTTGGTCTTAAATAACTGCAGCAAGAATTTCTGTCACTGGCACAATCAGAATTAACGATGGGAAGGCATGGACACAGGTTATTTTGTGTTTTACTAATATAGTCAATTGTGTCACTATTAAAAGCCAAAAACATATTTATTTTTGTCGTAATTGGCTGTCATAGCTAGTGCTCAGGGGAGGTGCCGTGAGGTATATGACAGAAAGGAAAGAGTTTTAATGCTCTGAAATAATAATAGGTAGGTCAGTTGTAGATATATTCTCTCATAATGTGGATGGTAAAAAACAGTTACGTGGTTTTGAAGGAAAACAAATGAACAAAACCCCATAAGTAGCTTGCCGTCATACACATGAAATGAGATCAGCCTGTTTTATTGAGGGTGTGCAGCAAACGGGGCCTATAGGATCAAAGGGAAAAAAATGGACCCAGTGACAACATGCATACTCCTCTTTGCCGTTGTGTGTGTTCATGTTTGTGTCTAGGGATATGTCCACCACTGCTGCCAATCAATGAGAGCAACTCGGTGATAGGTAAATGTAAATAGAGCTTAATTGTTGGCTAAATATGCTATGTTGTGGCTCCTAATACTACCATTTTTACTTTCCATCCATCCATCCATTCATTGTCTTCTGCTTATCCTTTAAAGGGTCACAGAGGGCTGGAGCCTATCTCAGCAACTTTCGGGCGTGAGGCGGGGTACACCCTGGACAGGTCAATTTCTTCATATTATAACGATAAAGAAAATGAGAATGTCAAAAACACATATTATATATATACATATATATATATATATATATATATATATATATATATATATATATATTACATAATAGTTTTGCCTTTATACCTCAGTGCAGTCAAATGACACATATTGTGCATAAATGGAGCAAATAATATTCGTCTGTAAAATTGCTCTCGTTCACTGGATTATCCTTTAGTTTGGCACACATAGTCAACAGATATTAGTCTTATGCAGTGGTTCTCAAACTTTTTCTGCCATTCCCCCCTTTGGAGGAAGAAAAATTTTCATTTCCCCCCCACGCCAAATTTTTTGACAAAATAGGCCATGTTTAACTTTATTGACCGATTAAAAATTACAAACATTCCTTTAGTTTTTCAGAACTAGAAAAAATGAAATAAAATGTGTTTCATCCCTGTCAAATATCTCTCCATTTTAAAAACAGACCTGACAACAGTTGCTATGAAAGAGGTTTAGAGCGCGCTTTGGTTCCGCCACGAAAAAAATTCCGACGTCCAAACATTAGTTCCCCCCCCCGGTGGTGAAACCATAAACAAAGCGAAAGGTGATGGGGGGAAATAATGTTTGGACGTCGGGTGACTTGCGCCCCAGAAACGCTGGTCTAATGTCTCATCACTGAACTTGGCCACTATCCCACCTTATCAAAGTGTTGTTGTTTTTTTTTACTTTCTTTCTGTGTATTTCTCAGTTTGTTCTACCTTATTCTACCTTAAGCAAAAGTATCAGTGAACATTTTTAGTCATCCAGGTCATGGTATCTCTTAAGTGCTGTGTCATAGGCAACTGGAGTCCTCCAGTTTTCTTGAGGACATTTCAGCTGTCATCCAAGGTTTGGTTCTGAGTCACTAGTGGGGAGTTGAAGGCTTTTTAGACAAGTGGGTGTGACCCTCTAACAGAACATTTTTACACAAAGTATTAATTTATTACCTTGAGTGAACCAGTCTTTGCATGTACTCTTTGATGATGCAATTTCTATACATTCAACTTGTTTATTTGTTACTGTTATCATGATAAAATTACTGTGAAATCATTGCTGATGCAATATTGTTTACAAATTAAGCATGGAAGTTGCTTGTGCAGGGAGCAGGTTGGACAGGTGGAGACAGGTGGTGATGGTGACTGTGGTGCATATCTGTGTTGTGGGGCCTTGAAATTGTTGTAGCCCACAGGCCTATTGCTGTTTAATGTGGCCCTGAACAGGAGGTCTATACTGCATAGAGAAAGAGGGCAGAAGAATGATGTTACACAGAAAAAAGAGAAAACAGGATGAAATAAGACAACAAAAATGTATAAGGAATGAATTGAAAGCTGTAGGACAGAAAGAAGGTGGAAATAAATTCTGCATTTTGCTGAAACTGGTCAAGATATACAAACACACATCTTCCCTGGGCTGTTTAAGATGCCATTTGCAGTTGAGGCATTTTCATTCTAATTTATTTCATTATAATTAGTGTCTTTTTAAAGGCGTATTTCAACCACTTTAACATTTCATGACTGGTTCTGCTTAATAATCCATGCTCTCTCTTTCCCCCATCAAATTTTAACTGTCTGATTCGACCTCTGGAACGAGCTCTCAGACAGATCCACCCTCCCTCTTAAACTGTTGCTCTTCAAAAAAGAGATGTGAATGAATAAATGAATGGGTGAATGAATGAGCAGCTCATTATAACAGACAATCCCAATGAGACTCTGGACTGAGGTTATAATATTTTATTGCTATGACAGGATAAGTTTGTTGTCGATATTCTCCAGGATTCTCAGAGACAGAGAGAGAGAGAGAGAGAGACAGAGAGAGCGAAGGATCAGCTGTAATTGTGTTTAATAATCATGGTTTCAATAACAGTTCAAATAATCCTGGATATGATTTTGCCATAATCGAGCAGTCCCAGTGAGACATGGATGCTCAGTAGACTTCATTCAAAACTGTGAAACTAGCTGACTTCTCAGTTCTGTTACTGCACATCATATTTGTCCTCTGAAACTTACTTTGGTGTGTTTCGTTGTACATTGAGATTGTTTGTTACGTGGCTACCATGGGGGGAAACTTCAAAGTTAAACCAGAGCAGTATCCAACCATGCAGTATGCCACCAATGATGTCACCTTATTGTTGGAAATTTGAAGGAATGTGCACATTTAATTGCACATAAGTTATATAATATATCATACAAATATTTAGAGTAGTAGCAAACCTGTGGTGCAGCAATCATTCATTTGTGATACTGAGACTCACGATTGCCTCTTGGCCAAAAAATGGTATGAAAAGACTGGCTCTAGCTTGTTCAGGCCCTTACAAATGATCACTTGAAATGTTAATGTAGGACATGTAGGGCACTTGAATTCATATACTTATCAGCTCATTTTTCAAACGAGATTCAAACAAGACTATCATCCACTACAAAGCACTCAGAGAGCAAGCCAGTTCAGAAAAAAAAAAAAAATATCCGTACATTCTTAAAACTCCCTCTAATTAAAATACATGGCTTCAACAAAAAATGCATTCATTTACATACAAAAGGTGTTATTTTTCTTGGATCACAGCTCCAGGATATAATCAAGGTGATTTTGGGAAACAAACTCTACCAGCATACTACCTCCATTTACCATCGATCATTTCACGTGGACTCAAGGACTTCTATGAAGTATTCTTCGGGATCCAAGATCTGCAATTTTATCCAGCTTGCCTCCAAAAGTCTATCACTTGGATCACTTGATTCACATATTATCTTTCTTTTTATCAAATCTGATCGAAATCCCTCCTGTTAAAATGGAAATGAATATGCTGTTGATCACATGACCTGGTTAGGGGAGGTCATAAAGTTCTATCCATCCAGCCATTCTCAATCATCTCTCCATTGTACAATGCAGGAGAATGATTGCCTGTCTCACCCCTCAGTCAGATATGACCTTACACTCGATACACCCGACAACACTTGTGTTTCAAAACAATCCAAGCAATACGCAAAGACAAAGAAGGAAATTTTCTGAATAGCAGCAGTGTTGAATTGTATACACACCTGACACAAGTGATACAGAAATTAAAACCCCTTCAGGTCCAATTCTGTGGCTGGCAAAGATGAGCTTTATTCACTGCCATGGAGATGATTTTACAACAGGGCTGTAGAATTCTCTCTAATCAGAGAGGCTTTCTGGCTGCAAAATATATAAACCCTGCAGTTAGCTATACACATGGCAAAGTAGTCTGTAATACACTGGTCTTCCTGGGTAAATGAAATGACACCTAAATGTTAACATTGCCACTGCAACAATTAGAGGATTGGAGGAAGAACAGCTGAGGTTTGTGGCTCTGTGAGACTTCCACATAGTTGGTCTGGGTATCAACAACAGTTTGATCAACTGAGGCCACCAATCAACATCTGTTTATCAGAGCAACTGAGGTCTTGTGGAAAGGCAGACAGTTAAATCAAGATGCTTCTGCCAATACAAAGATGAAAATGAAGAAGCCATGAGACATTTCTTTTTCTTCCAAGTGTAAGCATCAGTTGTACCTGGACCCAACCTTTCAGATGACAGTACACAGTCTGATATTTTAATGTAACCCCCCCAACTATACTGCAATATGAAAAAATACAGAAATTTTCATTATTATGACAGACTATAACTCATCTCATCATTATTGTATTGAAGGTTTCACCAGAAACCTGGTGGAATGGTAGGACACAGACACACAGACACAGACACAGACACACACACACACACACACACACACACACACACACACACACACACACACACACACACACACACAAATAAGGCTTGTGCCTTCCAATTTGAAATGAGTTTACTTTTAATTGCTGATATTATTGACTATTTAAGTTGAATACCTTTCATACAACCATCAGAAACAAATGTACGGTGTTGTTGAAACAGTCCCGGACTGGAGAGTAGCTTGTGTTGGTATACAGTCTTTATTAGCTACGGTAGATGCAGCATGGAGGGCAGTGACAGTATTTTAATTTTTTAATTAGTGCTTTTTGAAGACAGAATCTGAGTCTGAGAGGACATTTAGTTGTGAAAAGTACTGGTGGAGGGGACAAGCTGGACATTGTTGATGTGTGTCTGAGATGGAAAGTGCTGAAGGGTGGGTTGCAAATTACCACATTAACCCTGGAAATAGGTATCTAGATGGTAACGAGAGAAAAAAGAAATGTGGCAATGGGCAATGTCTGATTCATTTTTCTAAGTTGTGGTGTGCAGTTGGGCCAGTGATCAAAAATTATGATGTGTGTGATCCATAAGTTTTCTGTCAAGTAGCTCAGACACTAGTGTGACTTGATGAGTGCATTTGCCTCTGTCTAGCGATGTGACTATTGCCTATGCAAGCCTTACGATGATGATGCTTAATCAATATATTGTGCAGCCGTACTTCATTCTAGTCAAACCCACTGGAATTCAGGGTCAGGTATACTTTGTTTTAACCTTCTTGGTCAAATCAATTATATTTATTTAGCACTAAATCAAGACAAAAGTATTCTCATGAAACTGTTTCCTAGTCCGAGTAGAACATTTGGACTAAATTGCACTAAGTATATGAATGAGGCGTTTACTCAGATGAAACAAGTATCCAATATGCATACCATGATTGCAAGGAGGGTAAGTAACTAATGAGTAACAATGTGTCATTTTCCGGCTCAGGTGTTTTTCGTGAGGCAAATGTTCTCATTGGATGTCCGTGTCCCACAACATGTCAGTAACAAACAGAGCCCCCCCCCCCCCCCCCCCTCACAAACACACACATCCCCATCGGAGAAGTGCCTCTTTCTGCTGAAGATACAACTTCTTTGAGGCTGTTCTTACTGTCGATTTCATCCATCCATTTCTTTTCCATATGTTTATCCATTAAGGGGGGGGGGGGGGGGGGGGCTGGAGCCTATCCCAGCTGAGATTGGCCGAAAGGTGGGGTTCACCCTGGATGGGTCGGTAGTCCATCGCAGGGCCATCAGGAGCAACTAGGGGTTTTGATCGAACCAGTAAGCCTTCTGTTGCTAGACGGCCAGTCTACCTCTAAGGCATGCCCCCTTGTAAATAGATTTTCTTTTTAAATTTGTTCATAAATAATAAATGCCCTATTAATTTCTTGAAACCACTTAAACAGTAAACACACCTGATAAACCATACACACTTCTGGTTTAAGTCCTGCCCATGTTCCACTTCACCCCCTCCCAGATAATTTTGGTGGTTGTACAGATAGAGATACATATACGTAATGGTGTGGTCGGTCATCCCTAACAAAGTACATTTTAACAACAGCCTGCTTAATCTTAAGTATTTTACACCATAATTGTCCTTGTTTCATGAAAGATTCCTGCCATTTAGAATATTAATGAAATTTGTTTTTAAAATCTTAAATCTAAATCTACTCTTAAAAACCTAACCAAACCATTTAGAAATTTATTACGCACTCACTGCATCCTAAACTCTACCTACGTATGAAATAATTAAAGTCTTTGGTATCTCGGGGATGTGAAATGGTACAGTACAAGAAAACTAAATGAGAGGGGAAGAGCAGTTCGGCCTGTTGCACTTAACAAAGTTTACGGTTTGTCACTTAAATGGGAGTCAGACAGCCTAAAGGAAACTGTTTCCCTCTGAAATGAGATGTTCAAGCCGATTAACTCGGCCACAGTCGCTCCACTAAACCAGCATCATTTCAATGCTTAAACCCCTTCAATAATACTTTTACTGTTCAGCAATGAAATGTTTAACAGCCCGAAAACAAGAGGTGTCTTTTCAAATACACATTTAGGTGGGACGTATCAGGTTACGTCCTCAGATACTGAAATAGCCAGGATGAGAGGGGGTTCATTCAAAATAGGCTGTATTTTAAAAAGTGCAACAGTTTCATAAAATGTTGGATCATGGATTCCATTAAAGTGAGATGGTCAACAAGCCCAAACAAGAAAGGTTGATGAGATGAAAATTTTAATTTGGCAGAATTTTCACAATTGAAGCTAAGACACAGTTCCTCTGAGATTGAACACTGTTTTTCAGCACTCTTCAACCTTACCAAATAAGAAACAAATGGTGATCAAATAATGCTGCAGTGTCCAGCCAATGGTTTGTGTGTGAGTATGTGTGTGTGTCAGTGTCAGTGTTTGTTGTGCGTGAAAAATATTTGTATATACTTAAAATTAGACTTAGAACACTGAATGATCAAAGATTCAAAGAGTTAAGAATGAAATAAGACAACAATAAAAACATTATTAAAATTCAAAAGTTACAAAAGGCTACCTGTAAATAGAATATATCAATTATTACACAAATAGATCATGTATATATAAAGCTGATTAAAATGATCAGAATAAGATAAAGATGTAATATACAATAACAGTAAACGTAGTAAAAATTAGAATGAGCATAACATATGAAAATTATAAAATACTGTCCCAGATAGAATGAGTGGATGAGTTTTTTAATTTTTCTTTAAAATTATCAACATTTTCAGCTCAACTCTGGAAGCCTGTTCCAGTGTCTCAGAGTGTAATTAATAATTGTACAGGACTCTAAACTGTGACTCAAATGGTCGCATATGAAGCCTCATTTTTGGAGGTGTGTGAGTTAAATTTTTACCGAGTCACATTCCAAAGAGTGCATGATCATTATTATTTTGGTAACACACACATTTCATATGAAAGTAGTCCTATTTATTCTTCACTGTAGCAGCCCCCCACACACACACACACTTTCTCCTGTTCTTCTCTGTTCTTTGGCTGCATTACATGGCTGTGGCTGTGACGCCCACAAACACGAATCCTTCACACAACTACATTTTGCCCGCTCAGCTTTGTTAACTTGCTCAGACTGTGAGAGGCCAGAACTGAGATGTACTGGTATTTTGATGATGTTGGAATCCTCCTTCTTCCTTAAACAAGCTGATTAAGATTTCCTGTATCATCTTAATCAACACACACACACACACACACACACACACACACACACACACACACACACACACACACACACACACACACACACACCACTCAGTCTTGCTTCAGTTATGTTCATTTATGTCTTCATTCTCTCTCTTTTTCTCTCTCTCTCTCTCTTGATGACACCCCTCGGATGTCGCATCCACATTCGCGCACACATACACACACACAGGGTGTGTAATCATCTCGGCAGTCTTCACTTGGCTGAGTGCCAGCTGTGTTGGAGTCAAGGACGAGCGAGGACGGATGGAGAGACAGCAAGGGAGAGGAGGAGCAACACAGTAACAATGAAAAGGAAGAAAAATGGGGACAGACGGGGACAGATGAAGCAGTGGACATGACAAAGAAAAAATGTAAAAACAGCTGTAGCTTGTTCATCTTTTAAAGCAGTTCTTATGTGGCTAATGTTTCATGGATTAAAAAAAAGATACTTTCACTTTTTAAATGCTGATAATAAACACATCCATCCATTTTCTTCTGCTTATCCTATGGGGGGGGGGACTCTATCCCACCGGCCTTCAGGCGGAGGCGGGGTTGCGGGGTACAACCTGGACGGGTAGCCAGTCCATCACAGGGTCAACACATATAGACAGACAACCATTTACACACACAGCCATGCCTACGGTCAATTTAGAGTATCCGATTAGCCTAGTCCCCAATCGGGCGGCATTGCTCAGGGGTAGAGTGGCCGTCTAGCAACCAAGGGGTCGCTGGTTCGATCCTCGACCCCGGTGACCATGTCGAAGTGTCCTTGAGCAAGATACTGAACCCATAATTGCTCCTGATGAGTAGGTTGGCGCCTTGCGTGGCAACCTCCACCATCAGTGTGTGAGTGTGTGTTTGAATGGGTGAATGAGATGACACTGTAAAGTGCTTTGAGTACAGCTAAGGTAGAAAAGCGCGATATAAAACTGAGTCCATTTACCATTTACCAATTGCATGTCTCTGGACTGCGGGAGGAAGCTGGAGTACCCGGAGAGAAGCCACGCAGGCACAGGGAGAACATGCAAACTCCACACAGAAAGACCTCATGCCTGAGCCAGGGCTCAAACCCAGAACCTTCTTGCTGTGAGGTGACAGTCCTAACCACTGCACCACCGTGCCACCTCGATGATAAACACACAATAAAAAAAATATCTTAGAAATGCATCCTGCCTGAGTAAACAAAAGTAAATCTCTTGATCAGTTACAGTACATCTGAAACATCTCCATTGCAATCAAACTGGTTGATCTTTGAGACATTCCCATAGATCTTTTAGATAGATATTTAGATATTTTTAGATCTTTTACAAGTGAATTAGAACTAATGCCTCCAGGTAACACAGGTAGGGGTTCCTTTTCCTGTTTCTTGCTGTCACCAAGACACCAACCTGACCAAAGTGATCATATTGCTCACTTTTATCAGTCCTTTGTTATTACCTGGAAAGAGTTAAAAAGATGTGAAAAATGACTGAGCACCAGTAGAGACAATAAGAAGCCACACAGCTTTCAAAATGGATAGGAAATATATACACACACATATATATATATATATATATATATATATATATATATATATATATTCATCCATCCACTTATCTGTTAAGGGTCGTGGAGGTGGGAGTGGGGGCTGGAGGAGCCTATCCTAGCTGACATTGGGTGAGAGTTGGGGTACATCCTCCTCCTCACCTCTCTGTCATAGGGCCATCTGGAGCAATTCGGGCTTCAGTATCTTCCTCAAAGATACTTCAACATGGTCACCGGGGGAAGTGAGAATCGAACCAGCAACCCTTCTGTTGCTAGACAGCCACTCTACCTCTGAGCCATGCCCCCCTTGTAAATAGATTTTCTTTTTAAAATTTGTGTATAAATTGTAAATGCCCTTTTAATTTCTTGAAACCACTTAAACAGTAAACACACCTGATCAACCACACACACTTCTAGTTTAAGTCCCACCCATGTTCCACTTCACCCCCTCCCAGTATGGATACAGATAGAGATACAGATAATGGTGTGGTCGGCCATCCCTAACTAAGTACATTTTAACAACAGCATGCTTAATCTTAAGTATTATACACCATATATGGTCATTGGGGGAAGTGAGGATCAAATAAGCAACCCTTTGGTTACTAGATGGCAACTCTAACTCCAAGCCATGCGGCCCCCATTTTTAAAACATTATTGTTTTTATTTATACACACAAATGCACACAAAACCCAGTTTCCTCTTCCCTTCTAATGAAATAGCTGAACAGTGAGTATTAGGTCGCCTCCGTTTTCTTTTACACATACACACACACACACACACACACACACACAAAAACACACATACAGTACAAACACACACCTCTCTACTGTCAATATACTACACTTAATGAAGGTTGCACTTGTGCGTGTGTGTGTGTGTGTGTGTGTGTGTGTGTGTGTGTGTGTGTGTGTGTGTGTGTGTGTGTGTGTGTGTGGATCAGACAGACCGATAAGGACTGAACACTGATAAGGACTGCAGTACTTCTCTCTGCTCTGCAGTGTTTCCTCTACTGCTGCTGGAAGTCACATTTTCACTTCATCGTTACATTTCTACAATCCAGACTTTCCTCTCTGACCAGACTAACCTGATCATGTTATCAGACCAAATAAAACAAGTTAAAAAAACAGCAAACATTTCTGATTGTTGCTGTATTAGGTGTTAATGATGCATTTCAATACCTTAAACCTCACTTAACTTTTCTGTGCCATTTCAAACATAACAATCGACAGACAAAACTGATCCGATGTCAGAACAGTGTTTTCTAAAATAACTAGACATATTTTGTTTGCTATGTTGTCAGGTTATGTTGTTTTTGTGCAATGTTGACCATGACATTTAAACTCCTAAATAATTTTCATTTGTCCTTCAGTACCAGTGGATGTTTATGTAAAATTTGATAAAAAAAAAATCCCCCCAGTCATTCTTGACATATCGCATGAATGAGAATGGAAGGGACAGATGACTGACATGATGGAAGCATGTTTCCAGTTGAAAAACAAAGCAAAAAAAAACAATTAATTGCTTCCTGTAGTGCCTGCCATTACAGGATCCTAATCAATGTACTTCTGCATATACTGTCAAGTATTTGTCCATTTGTCAGTAGGATCATACAAAAACTGTTGTCTGGTTTCACCAAATTCAGGGGAGAGGTGTGGTATGGGCTGAAAATATCCTCTGAATTCTGGGGATGGGACACTGAGCAGCAACTAGGGATGAAATCCATCCATCCATCCGTTTTCTATACTGTTTATTAGTTAAGGGTCTCGGGGGGCTGGAGCCTATCTCAGCTGGCATTTGGTTCACCCTGGATGGATCACCAGTCCGTTGCAGGGCCGTCAGGAGCAGTTAGGGGCTCAGTATCTTGCTCAAGGATACTTTGACATGGTCACTTGGGGATGTGAGGATCAAACCAGCAACCCTTTGGCTGCTAGATGGCCACTCCACTACTTCTGAGCCATGCTGCCGGGAGATGGCATCTATTTTAGATTTCCGTGTACTTGTTATCGTGGGTCCACCAAAACCCGATCAACTTCTGTCAGAGGCACCATAAGAACTGGTTACTGAGAAAACGGTGAGTTTTCCTGAAATTTTAAAATTGAATTACATCCAAATAGGACTTTCCTGTCTTGTGATGTAGAGCAACATCATATAAAGTCGGCGTGTGTGTGTGTGTGTGTGTGTGTTATGTTTTCTAGTACAGCCAACTGGACACAGGACATAAGCCTTGGCCAAAGTTTGCCCTCTTTAAGTCCTTTCTGGTTTCTGGTGTTTGTTGTTGTTTCTTATTGAGATTCATGTCTGTATGCTCATTATTATTGTCATTATTTTAGGGTGTCATTGTAACATCAGTCATTTGGATTTCAGATAAAAAACTGCTGCTTGGGTAACTGGTGAATTTAGAGTAATGCTTATTGAATTATACCCTCACTGTAAAATAATCCTTGAAATAGATAAATGAATTAACTTCCTCTACATTTTTATCTAGCATAGTTTAAGTGTCATAATCATGAGCTCTGTCTAACCTTTGGAGACAGAAATCATGTGAACATGTCATATTTCACGACATGTTGCAGGTTTTCTGATATCAATGCTCCATGTTGTGGAGCAGCTCTGTGGAACCTCAACCTCCAGAGGATTTCCTGCCTGCGCTGCCTCCAACTCAAGGTATATTAGCCACTGTGACTTCTGCCATGTTTAAAAGATTTGGGCCCTGACGGCTTTTAATTGATTAAGATGCACCTCCTCTCTTCCTTGGCCTCGCTCTGTTCTTTTTTTCATTTTGGTCCTCAATCCAATCATTCTCCTTCTTTCTTCCAGATGCTCTTCTTTTTCTACTCTTTTCATCCCTCTCTCTTCACATCACCAGTGGCATTCAGCCATTTCCCAATGAGTAATGTTCATCTCAGCAGCTTAATTATACTTAAATGGGAATCAGGGAACGACATAGAACCAGAGAATGGCAACCTCAGAGGAAGAAAATGCGTTGTAGAAATTCCTGAAAATTTGTTCTCTCTTTCCACTCATCCGAGAATTCCCTTCTTCCCCCTTCTGCCTTTTTTTCTCTGTCAAACCTTTCCCTAGCATCACTCGTCTCTGACTTGTCAGACAGTTGGTCAGAGATCATTAATTTTTACTGCTGAGGTAGTTTCCTCGGTGGACTGAGAGCGAACAGATATGGGATCAGTTTCTGCAGTTACCTGGTGCTAATCGGAGGTGAAACGAGGTGAGAAGACAACTGCAGCTTGCTCACATAGTGCTGCTAAATAAGGTGAATGACACACAAATTTGCAATCAAGAATTGTTTTATGGTATGGATCAGGAGTCAAGAATACCGACACTGAGATGTGTCTGAATCAGTGTTTGTGTTAATGGCTACGAGTGAGATGTAGCTGTCAACCTGCTGGTTTGGGTTAAAGATTAGAGCTGACATTTAAATGTTTGATCTTCACCAACTGCATTTACATGAGCTTTTTTATCCTATTTATGATTAGGTTGTTGAATTATCCCATTTTTCTATTTGCACTTGAAAACATCCTACCCCGGTTTCAGAAACCTGGATGAGCCCTTATCCTGGTTTTGAAATACATGATTAGAATTTGCTGGAGTACTAAGGAAGAAAATCACAAAGAATACTGTGGCATATGTATGATTTACAGTATATTTAATCCATGCTTTGCCAACTACCTGAGCAGACCTGGCTACAATGAGAGTATCCTGTAGCGATTGTGAAGAATAGGACAGGTGCTGGTACATTTGTTACCTCTGGTTTCACTGCAGTTCTATACTGTATCACATTGTCAGTAAAATAACTGGTATTGGCATTTTCCCTGCACTCTCAGTCACTTAACTCCAAAGTAGTGAGCCAATCCCACCAGTTACAGCTGCATATCTTCATCCACTGCTCCCTTGCCCCAATACCCAAGCCAAATCGGCAAATTGATGCTCCCATTTAATCGTGCTGAGAGCACAATTAAAGCCAAAACTGGTGTCATTTAGCCACACCAGTCTGGGTTGTAAACAGGAGCCTGTGCAAATTCAATGCAGTAATCAGAAGCCAAGATATAAGTTTTTCAGGAGTATGAACAACCAGATGTTCTATGTCAACACCATATCCACAATAAGATCAAAACAAGAATAAGCCTCATACCTGAGATAATATCCATGTAAATGGACTCAATTTTATACAGCACTTTTCTACCTTAGCGGTACTCAAAGCGCTTTACAGCGTCATCTCATTCACCCATTCACACACACACTGATGGTGGAGGCTGCCATGCAAGGCGCCAATCTTTTCATCAGGAGCAATTATGGGTTCAGTATCTTGCTCAAGGACACTTTGACATGGTCACCGGGGTCGAGGATCGAACCAGCGACCCTTCGGTTGCTAGACGGCCACTCTACCCCTGAGCCATGCTGCCCAAATGTAAATGCAGTCAATGTGTACAATGGCGTATTTGCATTGGGTGACATTAGAAGACTGTCTCACTTTAGTTCATGATTTTTTCTATTTTATTGTACGAATTATTAAAGGGAGTAAAAAAAAATGGTAAAAGACCTTGTTGTTTGCAGAAGATGAACAGATAAAACAGCGGCCTCTATCCTGAAATGCTGAGATATAGAAGTAATTATAAATTCAGTTAGACACACATGCTGAATTTTCCAGACACCCCCCCGACCAAGGCCTGCAGTGCAGTTATTATGTGTGGTGACAGTGTGACAGAGAATAATGGAGACATGTGGCCTTGTTCACCTTTGTGTCTGTTAAATTAATGACTAACAGCTTCACACTAAACTCCTGCAGCTCACTCTGTCTCATGTTACAGTCCAGACAAATTAACTGCAGATTAACACAAAGGAGAACAACAGTCGGTCTGCTCAGTTCTGCTAAAACAACCAGCGACTGAAACAAAAGGACTCAAGATTTTGGTTTCAGCTAGTTGACTTTTTTTTTTTCTTTTTTTTTGTTTTGAACATTTATTGAAAGGTTTGAAATCATGTCATAAAAAAAAATCCGACACTATTTCCTCATAAACGGGTTTTTGCTCATCAAAATGTTGGTTGGCTTGAAAAAAAAGCTATTTATGTTACATCAAGATGAGAATTTTCATAGTTACACAAAATATTGAACTGTTCAGTAAGATGTGTGGAGAGTAATGAAAAAAAGCAAGAAAAGGAGAGGGGTGTGGAAGCCCAATCGTCACACGAGAGATGAAATGATGTTAAGTTAGTTACGAGCAACAAGAAAGCAGCAGAATGGCTTAAGGCAGGGGTGTCAAACTGATCCAGTAAAGGGCCGGTGTGGCTGCAGGTTTTCATTCCAACCGAGCAAAAGCAACACCTGATCCAACAAATGAGCTGTGTGGACACAGCTTGATTGATTTAAGTTGAATCAGGTGTTGCTTTTGCTCGGTTGGAATGAAAACCTGCAGCCACACCGGCCCTTACTGGACCAGTTTGACACCTGTGGCTTAAGGTTTGGTCAAAATATTTTTTCCAGACAAAGGCTCTAAACTTGATATAATTGATGTAATTGATTTGATTTTTACTATAATGAGTAAATGCAGGAAGGATATTTCGAAATGCAAAATGAAGTTAAAGCTGCCACTCTCTTAATATCAGTATCATCTGCATAAAGGTATACCTTTGCTCGATTCCACCAGAACCCCATCTTTTTTAAAATAGTGCTTCTTTTGTGATAACGATAACAGTTACATGTTAATGATTTATCCAGAGGAGTTTTACTTCCATTCAAACCATGAATCATACGTCATTCCACCTCGTCTACAGAGAAAACAAATCAAATAAATTCTCATACTTGGGGCCCTATTTAAACTACCTATGGCACCCGGGGGATGGCACTATGTGTGAGCTGTGCATTCAGGGTGTGTTCAGTGTCCTTTTGTTATTTAGAGTTTTACTCAGGGCACCCTTTTTAAGCTCACTGTGCTCCAGTACTTGGCATGTTTGTGTTTTAATGCCACACGCATTTCAACTCAGGAGAAGCAAGCACTTCTTATCTGAAGAAATGGACCTTGTGCACCAGGTGAAGGTGCACACACACACACATTTTATGTTAATATACAGGAGCAGCAGGCATCCTCAAAGCCATTGGAAGTGACTCTTTTTGGTCTAAGGCGAAAATGGTAATCTTATAATCTGGAAATCCAAAATAGTAATGCACCATGGTTGCACCAGACCAAGCCTCATTAACATGCTTAAGTACCCGTCAGCACGTGTGGAATGCAAGTTCATTTGCTAGTTAAAAGGCGAGGGCGCTTGGCCTGAAAACGTCATACATGCCAGCTTGAAACTAGCAATGATGCTTGCGCTTGACCGAGTGCCAGCTTGAGCCATGCTTAAAATAGGGCCCTTGAGGACCGAAAAAAGAGAAGAGAAGTTTCAGGGCTTTTACGAAACTGACATGGGGCGGGGGGGGGGGGTGTTTCTGTGGGGATGTGACTAGATATGATGAAAGAAAGTGAGAATACAAGTGAGCGGTGGCGTTCAGCTGGCAGGTCGACTCGTGTTAATCCTGACTGCTGCCAGTCCACGAACACTCCCAATGCGGCCGTCCACAGCCTTGTTCCCTTCATGCACAGTAGGCTGCCACTTAATTAATGTGTGCGTGTCTCTGTGTGTTCACGCCCTTTTCCCACGTATCACGGTGCTCAGCTGATCCCTGTGCGGGTATTCTGGGGCTTGTTCAGTTCACCACTGGGGCATCAGGGCCCCTACCTAATTACATTGTGCATGTGTGTGTATGTGTGCGCGTGTCTGTGTGTATATGTGTGTGAGACAGACAGAGAGAGAGAGTATGACTGTGGTACAGTAGGCTGGTTCCTAATTACTGTCTGCTCCTTGTATTCCCTCAGTGCCAATACCTTGCTGCCTCACTGAACCCTGAGCATGTGTGTGCGCATGCGTGTGTGTGTGTTTGTGTGTGTGTGCGTGCGTCTGCAAGTGGGTCTAAAAGCCTTGAGCATTACTTGAACATTTACCAGAAATGTTGACTTTGTTGCCTAAGCAGTGAAAAACTTGTCATGGTGATCTCCAGCAATGTGAGTGATTGTGGAGATTTAAGTTCACATAGTCATTTACAATGTAATTCACCATCTCTTTCAAAAGCTCAATTTATCCCAAATACACCAAGGTGCCAAGCTTTTCAAAGAGTCACAAACTCTGGAGGTTGTTTTGGAAGAGAAAATGTGAAGGTAGAAATCACATATAAATTTCCTCTGTTAATCTCATGGATGCAGAGTCTTTAATGTTGAAATAAAATGAGATGGAAAATAATCATATGGCCTGAAATCAAGACCTGATTTTAAGTCTATTGCATCATATTTTCATAAATGAACGTCACTTATGCAAATGAGCTCTCAAAATCAGGGCTGGGCAATATAGTCATAAAATGTTGTTTTTTTATTTTATTTTTTTAAGTCATCACTCACAGCTATTTTTCAAAATAAGAACTTTCTGCATCATGTTAGCATTCAATCAAAATTGTTCACATTCCTGAGAACATTTGTCTTGCAACAATCAGTGCTATTGTATTATTGCCCTGACCACCTAAAAACCCTCACTAAGCCCACTGGGACCATATAATGTAAATCTCTTTGCATTTCACAGAAGATAGAGTTTATGCTGAAATTCCTGCGCTATCAGGAGAATGCATATTTAGCATGCTGTCGGCAGAGTACCAGAGACTGCACTCCTACTAGATAGCCTTCTGACTTGAATGTGGATATGAAAAAAAATGACCACGCAGCTCTTCTAGACTTTCCATATATCATCAGACTATGGTTTCGCATTCTGATAGTGTAATGAGTCCTTTCTTGGGGGTTGTGCAACAACCAAAAAACTTTTCTCAAAGCTTTACAGCTGCAAATATTATTACAGAATAAGACAGAAATTTATGATGTAAGCGTGTCACTTCCGGAAGATGGAGGCAGACCTGCCACACTTTGTTTCAGTCACATTTCATTTTAAGAAACATGCCTTTTCTAACAAGGAAAAGTATAGATGATGATGAGGAGAATGCTGTTGGACTCTCTGGACTGATAGTATTGATGTTGCAATGTATATACTATATGTAATTGTTTTTCCCTCACTACAGAGAACTGTAAATAACAAATTATTTATAGCATCTTTCAAACTGCCATCCATTTATTTGACAAATTAAAAGCTGTTGGTAGTTTTAGAAGGAAGCAGGTTTTTTGGCTGCTGGTTGCAGTGATGTCATTCAGTTCCAGGAAGGAAAAACTAAGTCTTAAAATAGTTCCAGACATCTCAATGTCACAAGTTTTATAGTGGCGAGGATTCAATGCCAGAGTAGCTTTTACTGGCGGACTCCAAGCAAGCAAAGAAGAAGGGAGGGAGAGAATGGACAAAGGGGGGACACAACTTTGAGACTGTAGAGGAGGATGACACATATTGGAGGATAGGACACAGGGTGTTAGTGGATGGTACATGAAGGACTGATGGGAAAGAAGAAAACCAAAGGGGATAATGGATGGATAAATGGCAAATGAGAAGAGAAGCAGTAAATAAAAAGAATGTAGGGAAGTAAGGTAGGAAGGACAAACGATGAAAAATAAAGGAACAAAATGGAGTACCTCTTTAGCAGCTAAGAGGGACAGAAATGTAGGAGGGGGAGTAGGAAGCAGTTCATTTTGAAAATGGTTTCTTTGAGTCAACAATCAGAACAATGACAATACATCATTTGTTTTCACTATGCTAATGCTGAACTGAAACTGATGCTGGTAGCCCACAAACTGCCACATGTTGAACAAATCAATTTAGTTTCAGATAAAGATTATTAACCCTTCCAGGGTGAACCCCGCCTCTCGCCCAAAAGCCACTGGGACAGGCTCCAGCCCCCCCGTGACCCTTAACAGGATAAGCAGAAGAAAATGGATGGATGGATGAATGGATGGATGGATGGACAAAGATTATTAGGGATTTTCTTTTTTAGGGGTGGGGGTTGGGGGGGTAATTGTGTAACTGATATCTGCATATCTACATGTAACACGTGAGGGAGAAAGTTATGTGATGCAGTCCGGGTACCAGCGGGCACTTGAAGTTTTGCAGAACAAAGAAGTAAAATGTATCTGGTTATAGAAACTGGTCCAGATGAATCAAGCCTAGGCTGAAGTTTGGCAAATAGCCTTAAATCATTCTGTCATCAAATCTTTTCTAAAAGTTAAAGCATGTTTTGGACATATTTTTGGGTTTGCATCAAAAAAATTCAACACAAACACATCAATGGACTATCTACAACCCAAAATGTGAATGTGGCAGGTTTATGTGGAAGTAAAACAATTTCCTGAGCTGGTGTAGGATTTTGGATAAAGTTTGAGTTTGGAGTGTTCTCAGAAAGCTCATGATTCAACGTGAAGAGAAAGAATGCTGATATCCTCTGAAATTCTCTGCATAAGTCAGCAGAGACTAAATGATGTTAACTCTATAGACTTGGATTGTCTGGTGATTAACATGCACCTACAAGAAGAGGCATACAGCATTTTATGTCACTTAACTCCTCATCTAGAGTGGGTTTTTAGGCCAGGACGTGCAGAGGGGGACATTTCCACGAGAGTGTTTGCCTCTTAAGCCGAAATGCTCTTCACTGTCGCACTGAGTGGACGTTTAACCTCGCCACTCCAGCCTCGACAGCTCTGCTTGGAGAATAACAAGATGAATATTATTGCTCATCGAGGAGAGAGGAATACTGAAAGATGACAGGATGATGCTTGTCGAGATAATGAGGATGGGAGGGAGATGGTTTTATTGTGATACCTCTGATTACAGGCCATTGTATACCTGCACTCTTTCACACGTTTAAATGTTGTCTCACTCAGTGTCTCCCTCCAGGTTCTTTTTGGCTCCAAGACACAAACGAGAAGGTGTTGCAGCTTAAAGCGCAGCATCTTGTGATGCGCCAAGATCACACATGAACTCAGCCACTGTTGCCTTTGATTCCAGCTTTTCTACTGTTTGCTGCCAGATTCCTGGAGAGGCCTCGTGTTTCTCGGTTAGCTTTGTTGCACCAGCAAACAAATGATCACAGTGAGCTGATTAAAAAAAAACTGAGCTGCTGTGATTTATTCTAGTAAGCAGCAGGGAACCTGTAGAAAATCACAAATCAAGAGTATTTACAGTTTTCCTTAAAGAAGACTTGGAGAAAATCCTGTCGTTTTTTTCGTATGTACTTTTTCAAGTTACTGATTTTCCTGAGCTTGAAAGCTCATTTCTGACCTTTGAAATGGCTTCTTTTTTTTTTCTTTTTTTTTTGCCAAGCTGAGATAGCACCTGCAAACCTAAAGTGTGAGGACCCTTAATTTCAATAGACAGCACCTTGCAGACGACAAATCTTTGTATAAGAGTTGACTTTGGCAAACAAACAAAGAGTGTAACTGTTAGAGTCATGGCACTGTATTGTGATTGATTACAGGAAGCCCTGGACATCTTTGAAGCTGTTACAAAAGGCTTGAGGGTTTTTAGCTATTTATGTTTTTGTAATGGATGAGTTAACATTTTGTATTGCATCCAAACAGTTATAGCACAACAAATGTGCAAAGACACAAAAGCACTGAGTATCGACACCAGAACAAATAGATGAGGAAATTACACGTACGTGAAGGAGTGAATTAGTAAGACTTAAAGAAAGTGTATGTACCAATGACTGACTTATTTCTCTGTTCCTTGGTGAAATATGTGTCTGTATTTTGCCAACATGTGACATCAAAATTAGCAAACAAGCTTAGATTTCAATTGCTCCATGACAACAATATAGTAGCTATAATATAGCAGATAAGTGGATGGATGGACAGATATTTATTCATTTTGTAATAATAATAATAATAATAATAATAAAGGTAGCGGGGCAGGACATTTTCTTCAGTTCAGGTTACAGCATTGGACTGTCTGTTCAAATGTTAACGCATCATTCCAGTAACTCAAGGATAGGGCAAAGAAAATGGTCTAGAATACGACATCTTGATTTGAAATCACATGTGAAGATTCCTGCTCCCCAGAGGATGTATTTTAAGCCTCAACCAAGTTAACATCCCCTATGTCTGATATTAAAGCAAATCACAAGTGAAGCAGTCATGTGATCAATGCACTAGGATGGTGCTGAATCATTACTAGTCAGCAGAAGACTCCTACTGCTTCATTATCATTGGATTATAATTTGTTTCTGCTTCTCTGATAGGAAGCAGTGACTCACATCAGATGGCGTCATGTTGAAAAATGGTTTGGTGTGTTATTTACTTTATCTCAGTGTGATGCAGGCAGTGTTCTCTACTGTGGCGCTGCTTTCTATTTCAACTCTATTTGTTCTTCACTGAGACATGCAGCTTCCTCCGTCTGTCTCCTTACTCTGTTTTTACCCATCTGTCTGGTTCATTTTAGATGATTTTTCTGTCTATTCTGCCTTGTCTGTCTCATTTCCTTGATTTCATGGCAGCAGAAAGCGCGCGTGTGTGTGTGTGTGTGTGTGTGTGTGTGTGTGTGTTTGTACTCGTGCTGTCGAGCTGCAGTGCTAATCGATTAATGCCAACATGTCTGAACTACCATCCCATTACTCAGCGTCACACACCGCCATCTGCACAAAAGAGTGGGAGTGTGTGTGTGTGTGTGTGTGTGTGTGTGTGTGTGTGTGTGTGTGTGTGTGTGTGTGTGTGTGGTGTGTGTGTGTGTGTGTGTGTGTTTGGCTGGGTGGGGGTAGTTAAGCTTCTGAGATGCCGGGATATGTGAGAGAAGGAGGGAAATTTCAAAGGTGTGGCAAGAAAAAGCAAGAGACAATGGGAGGAGGGCAACATCAGCAAGAGGAAAAACAGAAAGAAACTACTAGCTGGAGGGTGTAAGAGACAGAAGAACACGCTCACACCTTGACACCAGTTTATTTACTATTGATTCCCACAATGACACACATGAGCACTAGAGGGCATCTATCACTTGAAGACCGAAACAGAAATTGACTGAAGACACTGTACCTGACACATTAGCAAGTTTAAAGAGACATTCAAACTTTTCAGGAAATTCTCTTATTATCCATCATCTCTAATTCCAGAGCCAACAAAAAATCCCTTACCCTTCTCTGGGCATTAGAGTCCCAAGACCCACAGAACATGGCTGACCACTGCATGGCCGTGCATTGTGATTTTGGGTGAAGCTTAAAGGCGCTGTGTCAAATAAATACACTTAGTCAGGGAAATAGTTCTGACCCTATGTCTAATTCTACTTTTGCAGTGACTCATCATTTTAAATTGTCATCATCATGAGTGTGATACACAACCTTGTATATTTGCATCTGAAGGCTTTTGACAAACAACACATCCCATCAGCTAACACTCAATGTGCTAAACTAACCAGCAGTCAGCAGGTCTCTATGGGTCCCAGCTCCCTATCAAAGATCAGAGGAGAGAAGGTTATCTACTACTTTCTTGTGTGGCTTTGAAAGCAATGGACTGTAAGCGCTTCCAGACCTTTCAGTCCACTAATGCCATCAGCCCCCATTTTAATTTGCTTATTTTATTGAATCTACTGCTACTTACTGTATTGTTCCATCCATGTTGCCTCTATCTATAGTTTTGTGTATGAGGCAGTTAGTAAGTTGCAAATATTCCCCTTTCATTCAATCACTGCAATTGTCTAATTCTGAATAAATCGCTGGCAAAATATTACAGAAAAGAAGTTTCTAATCAGGTTTGTAACACTTTATAAATCACTTAGTGGCAATAAAAATGTAGTTAGATGTTTAATTCTTCAATTATAAATGATGACATATTCCATGGTTAATGGCTGCTTTTGATCATAGTAAATATTGGTCAGGCTTAGAATGGTGTTAACTAAAACCATATACTGTAGATCTAATAAAGCAAGAGAGAGAGATAAATAGAGAGATAATGAGAGAGTGAGAGAGAGAGAGAGAGGGAGAGAGAGAAAGAGAAAGAGAGTGTAAACCAATGTAAGGAAATGACCAGTAGGTATAAAGATATAAATGTTATGGATGACAACATAAGTAAAAATAAACACGTACATTTATTTAAACCTGTGTGGGTGTTTGAAAGTGTGTGTTTGCATTTGAAAGTGTGTGTTTGCATGCATGTGTGTGTGCATGAGTGCAAAAGTGTGTGATAATCTATCTGGTACAGTAGAACTATGATGAACGATACTCATCCCCGCTGTGAGACACAACTCTGATAGGAAAACACACACACACACACACACACACACACACACACGCACACACATGCACACAGTCCAGAACTGATGTAGAGGTGATAACTCGGCAATAATCTCTCTCTCTCTCTCACTCTGATTGTGCTCTGTAACTTTCTTTGCGCGTGTGTGCGTGCAAGCAATGACGGATAGACAAAAACAGGATGAAAAAAAAGAAACTTAAACTTCAAACAGGAGCCTTGATGTTGATATCATTTAATAACATCAGATCCCATACACACACACACACACACACACACACACACACACACACACAAACACACACACACACGCACACACAGAGCTCTCATTAGCCTTAACCACATTGCTATCAGTTTTTATGAGTATTTGAAAAAGGAATTAAGTCCACAAGTGAGCGAGAACACAACAGAAGCTGTTAATGATTACAACAAATGTCTTCTAACCTGCTGACTGACACAAACACACACACGCACACACACACACACACACACACACACACACACACACACACACACACAGAGGCACAACCCTACAGACAGAATAAACTCATGCTGCCATTACAGAGCTTCTACTGCAATGTGTGTGCGTGTGTGAGAGAGATAGAGAGTATTGATGTTTCTGTATGATGCAATATTATGCTAAAACTAAGAAATTATGTACTTTATCCACTCATATCTGTCTGCTGTTGGCTGACAGTTTTCTACATCATAATCTGATATTTTCTCTTCAGATTTTGTATGTCCAAAATGTGTTTTGTCTCTGATTTGCTGTATTCATCTCCTCCATTTAAAGACATATCCCCACTGGCACCGGACACTGATGTATCATCAGAGAGACTTTGACATTAAATCAGGTTGATGCTTAGATACTGTTCCCAAATATCAGTTTCAGCCTCGAAAACAAATTTTGGTATTTTTCAACCTGGGCCTTATTGTCCCATGTTTCTGTGTTGAAATGATTGACAGGAACCAAATATATCTGAATCATTCTATATTGACCATCAGCAGCAGGTATATAGGGCAACTCTCCATGTCAACGTGCACCATTTAAACCATGTTTTTGCCATTTACTGGATTTTATTGTTATTTTTTTATTGTCTGGGAGCAAATTTGAAGGAACTCAAAAGAAATTGGCCTTTATACTCAAAATAATCATTCTGTTGCATAACAGAAAAAAAACAACAATATTTTAGTTATACTTTGGTCTCATGTAGAGAGACGTCAATTATCTTTCTGCTGGAGTAGAATATAGCACTTTGGCTTGTTTCTGTGAGCCAATCATAATCACCAGGACTAGGGTTAAGCCCAGGATGCAGCTATGGTGACCATGCAAACAAACATAGGGGGTAAACCATGTTCTACTAGCCGGCATAGAGGTTGTTCTTGTTTCACATGGTGAGGGAGACTGCCGACTAAAGTAATCGTCCAATGGCAAGCTTATGCCCAGTCATTTGATCTTGTTTTTTCATGAGAAGATTAAATTTTGTGCCTCACAATTTGTGTTGCCAAGTCGTGTTTTAAAACAAGATGTGCATTTGTGAAGCTTCATTGAGACTGTTTATTCTTTTCTCTGCCCCACACATTGTTTAATTTTCTCAACATGCACCAGCAGTGAAATAACCTGTGAGAGGTTACAACTATTCACTTGAAAAAGATTTCTTTGAACAGCTCTCATGATCATGAGACCCAACCAGGGCTGTCCTGAGTTTTATTTTCCTGTTTGTGTCCATTTTGCAATTAAATTGGTTATGGTAATGAGCAAAAATCAAGCTTTGATCTGTGAACACGCAAATTAAATATCATTGAAGTTCTTACTTACTCAAGGCTGAACAAGATGTTTTGGTGTAAATGCGAAGTTAAAAATCTGGGAATTTATGTAGAGGTCAAATGCAGGCAATATATGAAGTATTCCATGATAAAGGTCAAATTTTGACTTTGAGAAAATAAAACTAAGCAGAGGCATATTTTCAAGAAACACAAAAAAGTATTGAAAAAAAACAGTATAACACACACTTTTGTTTGATTCAACTGAGGCCAAACACACTTCTTCCTATCAACAACATCATTAAAGTCTATTTAACTTGAGTTTTTTTTCCCACATAAAAAATATAAGAAAAATCAATTAGTGAGTGTGTAGATCAAACAGTCTGAGTGACAGCCACCCCACAACAAATTAATCAGCATCCTGAGGGACAGATGGCTTCAAAATGAACTTTCTCTGCTTTAAGCCTCAAAGCAACATTTTTTTTCATCTCCGCTTTATTAATAAACAACAGAAGACTTGTAACACAGAGGTTAGAAAACAACAGCTGCAATTAGTTCACTCAGTCTTTGGTTTGAAGAGAACAACATGAAGGAGGGATAGAGGAGGGAGGGAGGAGAGACAGAAGTAAGGGGACAGAGTATAAGGAAGAGAATGGAGGCAAGGATGGAAGATGAGCGGGAAGAAGAGAAGAGGACTATAGAGGCAGAGAGAGAGAGAGAGATGTCCTCCTTCAAACATCAGCGCTAAGTAGCTTGTTGGTAGCTGTGTCAGAGACAGCCCATAGACATTATAGTCAGAGATAATTGTAACATTTTAGCAAAAATCGTGCAGGTATTTATGCAGAAAAAAATCAAACACAAAAGGAGAGAAGAAGACAAACAGTCAGATGAAGGATTAGGAGGTGAGATGATGAGTTACAGAATCCAGGAGATCTAGTTTGAGTAAAACACCCTGATTTAATAAAGATTTATTGCAAAAATATCAATGTGTTTTAGGGATTTTTTGGGACGGGGACTTATGACACCTGATCAGATCCATTTACAAATTAAGGACTTGAGACTTGCTTAACTAACATTTAAGAAAGGCTTTACTTCATTTTCAAAGCATGCAACTCAGGAGTTGTGCTCGCTCCGCCTCTTGCACCAGCTCTAGCTATTGTCCTGATGGAGTGGATACATTTCAAGTCCCTTGAGCCAGCACCAAACCAAGAAGATCCCTCAGTGGGAGGTGGGCAAAGCAGCAGCTTCATGTAGGTTATTTTGGCTGTTAATTGGGTCAAGGAGGAGGGTGGGCACCAAGGGCAATACACTTTTTATGATATATTTTCCCAATACTGGTTACAGTTACAAACACTTGGAAAACTGTTGTTCATATTAATTCGATATTTTTCATCAATTAAATAGATATCAATGAGTGCAAGATCTAAAATCATTTTGTAGGCATGTTACAAGTGTCATTAAGAAATGGCTCAACCACTAAGCAAGCCGGCACCACTGAACACAAGACTGAAGATCCCCCCCTTCCCCTCCAGTATATCTTCTATGATTCATTCATCTGCCTGTGTCCTCCAACTCTCCCCTGTTACATTTCATAAATCCATTACATCCATTTCTGCAGATTGAACCCGTTGGTCATAGAGCTGTGCATTTGTGAGCTTGTATACTGTATTTATCTTATATTTTCTATCTTTTCTGAGTATACCAGCTGTTCCTGTACTGGGAAAAATCAATCTCAAGCAAGTCCCTGTTATTTAAATTACACATCATACTCCAGTTTAAAGACAGGTTTAGGGTTAGTCAAGAGGTGGTTATGGTATCAATCAAGAATCCCACAACTGACCAGAAGATACCAAAATCCTTGCAATCATCATCTTTTCCTTAAAAGAACCCTCACTCTTAAAACATACCTTAAATCCATGTCAGTCCCTACATAATCTTGCAAAACAGCCCAGAAACTCTTAGCTGTTGGATTTGGAGATACTGAGGGGATATCAGGGATTGCTAGGGGCATTTCAAACAACACTTCAGGTTCATTTAGTGTTGTTTATTTGGCTTACAGAGGAATTCAGGAGTTGTTTTGGGCTGCTCTTGGGGTTTAAGACAGTTCCAGACAATTTAAAAGTTTCAGGGGTCTTGGAGAACCTGGAGGGGCTATTGAAAGGGTTTGATGAGGGATTTTAGGCATCTCTCAAAGAGACATGATTTTGATTACAGCCAGTTGGTAATGTCGCACCTACAATACCCTAGAATGGACAAATAAGTACCACAGAATTTTAGTTATTCTTGACTTGTTTCTTTGTTTTCTGTCTCAAAAATATGCAGAAAAAACTTGTCCATACTTTTGTCAATTTCATGTTAGATTAATGTAATTCCCTCCTATCAGGCTGCACCAATAAGTCCCAAAACACTCTCCAGCTGGTCCAATATGCTGCTGCCCATATACTGAAAAGAACTAGGAGAAGAGTCTCTACTTTACTGGCTTCTCTGCATTGGGTCCCTGTTAAAGTCAGACTGGAATTCAAAATTCCCCTTCCAACGTAAAAAGCCCTCAAAATTCAGGCACCTTTATGTCTGACAGAGCTCATAGTTCCCACTATCCAGCTAGAACCCTTCGCTCCCAGGATGCAGGGTTACTTGTGGTCCCTAGAGTCTCTCAATGTAGAATGGGAGCCAGACCCTTCAGCTATCAGGATCCCTTCCCGTGGAACCATCTCCCAGTTTCGATCTGGGATGCAGACACCCTCTCTATATTTAAAAGCTGACTTAAGACCTTCCTTTTTGATAAAACGTATAGTTCGGGCTGGTTTAGGCTAGTCTTTATGCTGCTATTGGCTTAGATTGCTGGGGCATCTCCCATGATGCACTGGGCTTCTCTCTCCTCCTTTACTCATGCAGGTTACTAACTCAACCTCTTCTCGAGAGCCTTTGTGCTTCCCCAATTCCCAGATGCCTGGCAACTGCAATTGCTGCTGGAGGAGGCTGCAGACCTGAAGAGGCTCAAACTGCCACCCTTAGTATCAGTATTAGGATTAGTATTAGTAGTATTTATATTAGTATTCTCAATACTGTCCTGGCATTAACATCTGCATTGTTTTTGCTCTTTTTTCCATTGTATATCTCTGTCTCTACCTCGTTTTCCTATTCTCTTTCCACCCAACTGGTCAAAGCAGATGGCCATGCATTGAGCCTGGATCTGCTCAATGTTCCTGCCTGTTAAAGGACAGATTTTCATTGCCGCTGTTGCAGGATGCGGTTGCTCATGGAGAATTGCTGGGTGAAGATTAACTGAAGGAGTGTGGTACTAGACCTGCTGTCCTTGTAAAGTGTCATGAGATAACTTTTGTTGTGATTTGGTGCTATAAAATAAAATTGATTTGACTTGAATTGACTTATTTGGTTTGTCATTCATTTAAATATGTACTTGCATACTTGATCTAAACAAGCTTGTCAACCTGTGAAAACACAATATATTTAAATAACGTTTTTTCAGCAACACCATGTAGCTCAGTACTCTTCATTGATTATTAAATTGTGTAATTTTTTTGCATTGTTACTTATCCTCTAATGTAATATTTATCTTGTTTTTGGTGGGTTTTTTTTGTCTGTTTGATTCTCATTAAGGTAACCAAAAAAAACATGAGGCTGAGGTGTATAATTTAGGCCAAGAGAGAATCTATTCAATTTTGAGACCGATCAATCATAGTGCCACCTGTTGGTAATAGGAAATGCTTTGTTTATTTTTAACTATATAGTTTCTTCCTAGTGGGTCCAGCGGATCAAATTTGATTTAAAATACCTTCAGGACTTAGTGGTGAGTAACTGTGAAGACTTCCTGTTACCGCCACGAGGCAGTGACGAAGCCAAACTTAAGTCATAGTCAGAGCACACCGGGTGGTTATAGCAAGTACTGTAACCCTGATATAACAAACAACATCTGAGTGACATTAAACTTACATTGTGTGGCTTTCAAGTGATGTTCATCAACCAAATACATAAGTGTGTGTTCTCTATCGCTACAAGTGGATGCAAGAAGTGGTATGCTCTCTTATGGAAAATTAAAACGTTATCACAGCAACACTTGTTCATGTGGGGTGTGAGGAGAAGTTTACTTTGGTGGAGGTACATGCTTGCTGAGTGCTTTCTAGTCTTGGTATGTTTTTAACATGTTTTTTTTGGGGGGGGGAGGTGGTACTTGATATGTATTTTCAACTGACATATTTCATTTTTTTCTTCCTTGCAGAAGCGATATCTTATCTCCATGGGCCTTTCCTCATGGGGAAATGACTAAAACCAAGTATTTCCTCAAATGTTCCACCAACTTTGAATACCCTCAACTTGAAAAAAAACATCACAATTTGAGGTCTTTAAGAGGTGCATGTTGATACTTGGGTGTGGGCACATTTCTACCCTCTCCTAGTATCACATACACAGTTTCCATGGTAACTGTATCTACATTTATTGGTAGGTATTCTCTAGACACCAAGACAATTAGATGGGTAAAACTCCACCTCCCCGGCTGCTCCCTCAACACCCATCCAGTCCAATAGTGTGTATCGGCAATCGGTGCTCCAGCTTCGTGAAAAGCTCCTCATTCCCCAGTTTATTCAGACATTTTGATTCACGATCAGCCGCGGGAGGAGATGGAAAAAAAATAATTAAAGAATAAAAAACACCCTTTGAGACAAACTCAGGCCGCTTAACTAATTACCAACATATATCACCGCTGGCTCTGACAAGCCAATTACACCTGATTGGAAATACTTTACTTTGTTCAACACACGCTTTTCATGTCGCTTTTAATTCAGTGTCAAAGCTCGCATTTCTGAATATTAGAGTGGATGATTGACTGCTGAGGGCCCTACAGTGTACAGTACATAAGCCAATAATGTCCCATTTGTCTGGTATGGAGGGAAAGCGGGATAAACAGATTAGAAAAGGACATTAGATGTATAAGTGGGTTAGTAAGGACATCAGCTCTAATGGGTGAACGTCCTTCACAAGAATCCTGTTTAATGCAAAGTGATACCAGAGACTGGGGGACTTCCTGGAACCAGAAAGAGACGGGATGGACTGGAAAGGAGTTTACATTAGCAAGATAAACAAAGAAAATATCTATTTACATGAAGCAAATTGTCTCTATAATACTTTAATGGCTCATATACTTCATTGTTCATATGTATTTGGCAATTTGGACACATACATTTTTAGGTTGCATTCACTTGCCCCTATTTATCCGACAAAACTACGGCAAGAAATGAGCGTATAGTAGGCATGCAGTCATTCCTATGCAAATCTTGGCATTTATTGATCAAATCTCACATCAGGTCTAAGATGTTGTACACACATTTCAACTCAGCTTGATCTGTTGGAGCAACAAAGTAGTCCTGGTGGAGGCTGAGGATTGTTTTGAGACCCCTCTGACAGTCATCTGAGTACACAGCAACATATTCATTTTCAAACAGGTAATAAATCAAAATATTGCTTATCACAAGGACATGGTTATATTCATATATTTAATACATAATAAACTCTGCAACAGGAGCAGAGGTTCAACAGTGCCCTGACATGCACACGGGTGACGGTGGAGTACTGTGTCATAACAGACAACTGTTTTAGAACAGCAGGGGTAAATCTATTGTACACGCTGGTGACAGTAACAGACATGCCAGTGGGGTTGTGCACAATATTAAACTGAACAGGGTGTTACTGGATGTTCTCATGTTCACATGCTGCTTCTGTCTCCCCATGGAGCATACAAGTGCCCCTCCAAATATCTATTAATCATCAATGAAGAACTTCATGAATCAATTAAATATTTAAACAGCCAATGGAGTTTGATAACAACCCTATTGACCATACTCAGTGACTTCAATTAAAACCGCACGTTCCCATTTTATTTCACTTTTCACTCTGTCAAAAAAAATTAGTTTGCAAAGTTGATCAGGGGTTATGGTAGGACCCACGAGTCGCACAAAATAATGCAGCGAGTTTTAATTGGACGTCAATATAATTTACAGACGGCAGTAAAATATGAGTAGATTTACAGGAAAGTTCATTCAGTTCAGCTGTTTGCCATGGCCGGGAAGCAAACGCGGGTCTTCTGGATGCCAGGCAATGAAAATCTGACTTGACCAGCAGGGCAGGCTGGCTTGCTGTGGGAGAACAGGAAACAGGGTCTTTCAGTAGACAGGAAGGTGGCATAGCAGAGCAACCTAGGGGAAGCAGGCAGATGTGTCGACCGAGGTAGACAGGGGGTCAGAAAACCAGACCAGACACACAGGGTGAACCCATAGTCTAAGGCGGAAGGCAGTTAAAGTTAGCAGGGCAGAGTCAAGATCAGTGGCAGACAGAGTCAAAGCCAAGAGATCCAAACAAAGGAAAATGCTGGAGAGTCACACATGCTGCGATGACAATCTGGCAATGAGTGAAAGGAGGTGTGCTACTAAAATACATGCTGGTTGATGAGTGGTAAAGTGCAGCTTGAAGAAAACCAGTGCATGGGATTGGCACTGATTGGATAGGAGGTGAGTGAGCTTGGGCAGAGGGTGAAACAGGTGATATAAAGATTTCAATCTCCAGGTCAGTTCCTCTTCTCAGCTGGTTGGCATGAGAAACCTAATGTTGTAAAATCCAGGGGCAAAGCTTACAAAACCAGAATAAATTGGGGTGACATTTAAATGACGATTGATTTCAACAACCCCATTTATGAAAGGATGATCTCCATCATCAGTTCACCAGATTATACAATTTAACACCTGTTGTGTAAATCCCATGTGAGTCCAGTCAGATTATGATTCCTAGGCACAGATTCTACGCTGGGCTGATAAATGAGGATCATTGTGTCTTTAGGCGGCCCCAAGTCCTACTTAAGCACTTGTGCAAGATAACTCAACTAAAATCCTTTTCTAAAGAGCCAGTGTTAATTTTGGCATCTATTTTTAATGTAGTCTTATGACTAAAATAATTAAGTCTCGTCAAATTTTCATCATTTTGATTTTTCATTGTTTTAGTTAAATACTGGTCAATGAAAATTGAAAATAATCTTAGTCCAGTTTTAGCTCTCCAAAATACATTACATTTTAGTACATTTTTAGTCAAATGATCTTCACTCTTAAATTCAATTAAGATAATATGGACACTGAAAAGTGGAATAGACATGACTATAATGAGTGACGAGATTTGTAAAGCACCATTGCACACTTAACACACTTAACAGTTAAACTCATGCGAGATAAGGATTCCTTTGTTTAAGCGAAAATAAAATCACTGAGCATGCAAACAGTAGCATATTTTTGCAACACCTGAACATTTGAAAAGCTCATATTATTACTGCTGCATCAAACATCTTTGGTGGTTTGGTTTGTTAGGAACAAATGTTGTATTTCTGTCTCTTCCGCTTTTAACCTCAAACAAATAAACATGGGAAACATAGCCAGCTGTGACGCTTGCTATCATAAAGTTTGTTGACCATCAGCTGATGTCTTTTGCTCTCTCTCTCTCTCTCTTTCTCGATCTTTGCTCAGTCACCAGATATAAAAAAAAAGATGGTAATTTGTTTAGTATTGCACATGTCACTGACTGAATGGATGAGTTGGTAAACATGATCCACAAGAGCAAAAGAACATGTTTTATCTTTACAGGATACATCTCTATAGTTGTATTGTATGTGTTTATTTGGGTAAGGGTTAGATGATTAGGTGCAAAAAAGATGATAAGCCATCTTGCCATCACTGTCTATGAGGCTGAGATAGTCTTACCAGGGTGGGGAGTGTGCACACATCGCATTTGTAGCACGTCAATCAAAGACCAGGATGCATCATTTCCACTTGGACAGACAAACCAGATACACGGTTGAGAGTAATCATTCCTTTTTTTATCAGACCAAAGCACAGATTTCCACTGGTCTACTGTCCATTCCTTGTGTTGGTTCTTTCTGGGTACTCCGGCTTCCTCCCACAGTCCAAAGACATGCAAGCGGGGACGAGGCTGATTGATACTCTAAACTGACCATAGGCATGGCTGTGAGTGTGAATGGTTGTTTGTCTATATGTGTTGGCCCTGTGATGGACTGGTAACCCATCCAGGGTGAACCCAGCCTCTCACCCGAAGGCTGCTGGGATAGGCTCCAGTGCCCAGCGACACTTAACAGGATAAGAGGTAGAAAATGGATTGATGGATGGTTTAATATCTTTTGAACAGTTTACTTTGGGCCCATCACGACTCACCATCATGCTGTAATGTAGTAATGTAATGTATAATCAGATCTGCACAGGTCTTTTAATATTTGACTGAATGCTTTAATTTGTTTGTATGACTTATGCCCTTGGCTTAAGCTAACAAAGAGGATTGAAAACATGTGAGTCATGGTCATGGTCGTCTACAGTCATCTCTGAGTGGAAAATGGAGTGTTTGAGCACCAGTAAGTTTCAGGTACAGGGTTTCACCCAGTGTACTTCAGGCTTGGCAGGCCTGACCTGCCCCCATTCCCCTGGCAAGCATTGTTGTTGTTTTTTTAATCCGGTCACAGTTTGAGACAGGGAGCATATATATTTGGAAAGCTCAACAGAGTCATTCTTTTGTCAACACACAAGCATAGCATGTTTGAACAGTTACCTTTTTCAACACCTGGAAGCTGCACCTCAAACCACTCCCAACTATCATTACGTTGCAACCTTGTCACACATAACTGGATATGTCAAAGGAGGGAAAGCCCAAAAATATGTCAGTTTTCTCAGTTGGAAAAAGTACAGCAGCGGAATGAGCCTGGTGGTAATGACCGAGTCATCCACGTTAGCTGAGCCGCGGCTCGATGAAATACAGTTGGCTTGCACATCATCCTCTGCAACGTTAAAGCAGGTGAGCTTTGAGCAGACGTAATTTATTATTGCTGCTAGATGTGACAAGCATAAAAGGCATAAAAGGTAGCAGGTCCAGTTTTTTTAGAGAAAAAAACATGAATTTTATTCTAATTGCATTTATTTTGTGGTTGAAAGCATCACTCCAAGACTGTACAATAAATAAATGTCTTTTCACAACACATTAAGTAGTCATTTTGTCAAATCACAGGTCAACTTCTAGCACTGACTTCATGTAAGGAATGAAATTACACCTCATCTAAATTCTCAATTTTAAGACTCCATTGATGAATGTGTTATCCATAGGGCCACGCCAACAGTTGGTTGCAGACCTGAGCTGGGCCCCTGATGGAAAAAGATGCTTGCTGCCAGGTCTAACAAAATTTCTGGGGGAAACCATGGGATGTGTTTTAAGTCAAATAGAGCTTTTGAAAAAGGGGTTTCGATCAGTTTATATAATTACTTTTTTCTAAAAAAAAAAACAAAAAACAAAAATCTAAAGAAAGCATAAATCTTTTCTTGAATAATTTAGGCAATTTTATCTTTTTTTTCATTTCCAAGATCCTTTTGTGAGGAGATACACCAAATGTATCAATATTCCTTCTCAATGTCACTGCTCTCAATAAAATATTTTTACCCTCACTGCAGGTGTTTTTTCGTCCATATCCAAATAAGTGCTGTCGTCTTTAATTTTCCAGGTATTTCCAAATTTTGTCTTCATTTCCATACAGCAGCAACATGGCCAATGTTAGCTGGCAATGAATTGTGAACCAGCAACCAGGAATGAAAGAAGACAGGACAGATCAAATTGCAGCTGAACTACAAGAGACAGTGGACAGCTCCTTGGCTGTTACTCCAGAGGAAAGTCAGGCATCAGAACTCAGCTGTGAGCAAATTAGACTCTCAACAAGACAAAATCATGTCATTTCACATGCAAACCCAGAGAGAACACCACCAACTGATTCAATAAGTGAGGTCTGTGCGTGTCCCTGTGCTCCAGTTAATTGTACCTTGTTTCAGGGGGTAAAGAGAAACAGGAAACTGTATTTTCTGTCATTACAACACAATGTTGGACAGCAACACTTCCTGGAGCAGTTTTGTGCTTGCCAACAAAAAAAGGAAAAATAATATGGGGGAAGAAAGGTGTTCCAGTAATTGTTTCCATGGTGAATATTTTTTTCCCCTCTTTGGTGTGCAAGTGTTTGTCAGCATGCAGGATGAGAAAAAGGAGGAAAAAAACCCAAAATTAAAAAAAAATAAATAAATAAAAAGCTGCCAGCCACGTCGGCAGCCGAAAGCAATTTCCTCGTCTAAATTTAGTTATGCAAAGCCTATGGGCATCATCAGCATTTGGTAATTAGTTTTATAATTACTGCTGTTTCCCTCTCCCTCTGTCACTCCATTTGTCTTGACGCTGAGACTGGGAGAATCAAAACATCTCACACTCGCAGCTGGCCAAATTACTCTCCGTTTATTAAGTGCGGGCATGCACGGCAAGCTCTTTCAGCCAGCGGAGGGAGTCGCATCTCCTCTGCAGCCATGTGGGGGTTCAGACAGGGGGGGCAGTGATGGGAAACCAGTAACTTCGATCATCCCAACAGGTCAGTGATGGAATCCAAAGAAAAGATCCTCTGTTTTATCAGACACTGAAATGGTTCATATTGTTGTGACCTCTGACACGTTTTCAGTTTAAAAGTTTTGAAAGAACACTACAGGTTAAACACTGCATTTCAGTGGACAATGGACTGCCAGAATATATATAGAAATGAAAACTGTAGATACAAGGCATACAAATGTTTGACCTGCATTTCCAACACTTTGTTTTATTATAGTTTTCATTATATTTTGCCTGAAATCAAGTTTGTGACTCTGTGGTGACTGATATTTTCAGGCATAGGCAGCAAATAGCAAGTGGCAGGATAACATTGACCTGCATCTGTAGGACCTGATTGTCATCAATCACAACAATGTGAGGACAGGTTTCCCAGCCTTATTTTAGAGAAGAATCGATCCTTCGGTGGTTTAACTTTGGAAAACCAAACCCCAACAATCATCACTTAGGATAAAAAAAAATGGGCTGCGGTCTCATATACAGCTGCTGCCATTGCAAGTTTTAACGACGCTAATCTCAGGTCGCAAAATAGAGATGCTTTCATTGATGCACCTTTTGATTTAATCACAATCATGAACTTATCCTAACATTATAAAAAGTTAAGAAGAGCAGTTATACATCTTGCAACTGTGACAGTTTATTGGAGTGGTCCCTTTTTTAGTGTTGAATTGTTCTTAACAAGAAGGTTGTTGAAGGCAAGGGGTCTTTCTGTGTGGCGTTTGCATGTTCTCCCAGTGCCTGCATAGGTACTCCAGCTTCCCACAGTCCAAAGACATGCAAAAGGGGACTAGTTTAATCGGATACTGTAAATTGACCACATTGTCATGATGCATCTACATTGTAGATACATAGTGAAGACATTAAGTATATACAGCAATATATATGGAAATATGTAGCAAGGAAAAAAAATTGTTAAGTAACTGTTAATATATTTTATATTTTAGAATCGTCAAAGTAGCCACCCTTTGGTTTGTTGACAGCGCTGCAAACCCTTGGCCTTCACTTAATGAGTTTCACAAAGTCGTCACCTGAAATGGTTTTCACTTTACAGGTTTGCCTTGTCAGGGTTCATTTCTGGAATTTCTTGCCTTCTTCATGGAATTGGGACCATCACTTGTGTTGTGCAGAAGTCAGGTTGATACACAGCTGACAGCCCTATTTGACAACTGTTACAATTCATATTATGGCAAGAACCAATCAGCTAAATAAAGAGAAATGACATCATTACTGTAAGTAATGAAGGTCAGTCAGTCCGGATCATTGCAAAAACTTTGAATGTGTCCCCAAGTGCAGTCGCAAAAAACATGAAGTGCCACGACAAAACTGGTTCACATGAGGACCCAGGAAAGGAAGACAAAGACTCTCCTCTGCTACTGAGGATAAGTTTATCTGAGTCACCAGTCTCAGGAATTGCTATTTATCAGCACCTCAGATTAGAGCCAAGATAAATGCCACACAGAGTTCTAGTAGCAGACACCTCTCTACATCAACTGTTCGGAGGAGACTGCGCAAATCAGGCGTTTATGGTCGAACAGCTGCTGGGAAACCACTTCTAAGGAAAAGCAACAAGCAGAAGAGATTTGTTTGGGCCAAGAAATACAAGGAATGGACAGTAGACCAGTGGAAATCTGTGCTTTGGTCTGATGAGTCCTCATTTTAGATTATTGGTTCTACCTGCTTTGGCGTTGTGCAATGCAGAAAAGGTGAACGGATGGTCTCTACATGCATGGTTCCCACTGTGAAGCATGGAGGAGGAGATGTGATGGTGTGGTGGTGCTTTGCTGGTGACACTGTTGGTGGCACAGGGAGAACATGCACACTCCACACAGAAGGATCATGTGCCCGAGCCGGGGTCTTGAACCCAAAACCTTCTTGCTGTTAGGCAACAGTGCTAACCACTGCACCACCGTGCTGCCCAGGTGGCTCTTTTGAAGATTGTAAATTATCAACATGTTTTGAGGTATTGCACACTTTTTTGTTTCTACATATGGGGGCCAGCATGGCTCAGAGGTAGAGTGGCCGTCTAGCAAGGGTCGCTGGTTTGATTCTAACTTCCCCCGGTGACCATGTTGAAGTATCCTTGAACAAGATACTGAACCCTGAATTGCTCCCTTGATGGCCCTGTGATGGACTGGCGATCCGTCCAGGGAGTACCTGCCTCTCGCCCAAATGTCAGCTGGTATACGCTCCAGCCCACCCCCCCCCCCCCCGACTACTACTGAATTAGGAAAAATCATCACAAGAAAAAAAAAAGAAAAAAAAACACATTAAAAGACAAACATGTCAAATAGTGAAGAAAATAGATTTACACTTGCATTTACAATTTAGGGGGCAGGTTGATGGGAACATCAGAATCTGACAGTGTGAGATGTGAACATGTCGGGGTCCCGAGTGCTGCTTCTGGTCCGGTATGGGCTACAAGATATAATAGCAGCTGACTGAACATAACCCTGATAGTTGAGAAGAAACCACAACCTGCAAATATACTGATGTTTAAATGTTGGAGTCCTCTTTTAAGCAGCTTTGCTGTTGTCACAGTCATCTTGTCGTTACCTCCTCTGTTAGTCTTCCGCTTAATGTCTCCCGCACGACTGTGTCTATTATTCATCTTTATCCTCTTATTACATGATGTCAAACATTAATATTGCCCCCCCCCCCCACCTCCGCTGGAGAAATAAATCCAGTGCAAATGGGGCTTAGGGCTTCCAGTTCCACTCTGCTCAGAGGATAGTTTCACTGTTCACAAGTGTCACCTAGTAGTAGAAATAAGACATTCACACAGCAGAGGTTGAACTCTTTGAAAATCAGCACATGGCAGAAAGGTACCAGGATAAGTTGCCATTATGGACACATGCCATGACCAAAGATTTCTTTCACACAAAAACATTTTTACATGTAAAATGGTAGCAACAGTTATTTGAGCCCAAATTCACAGTTTCTTTTCAGTGAAAAATATCGAGATTTTTTTGTGTTTAGATAATCCTGATGCTCAAATTTGAGCAGCAAGTCCTCTAGCCCGAAACCAACCATGTATGTTGGTTCTGACTCTCTGGTACCACATTTCATAATGTGACAAAATAAAGGTAGTTCATACTTCAGTATTCAGTTAAGGTTAGGAATGTGAATGATACAGGGTTATGCTAGTCAACATGACAGAGGCATTTACCATGCGTGTCATGTGACTAATTAGTCGAGATGTGGTTTGTTTCAGGTAACATCAACACAGGTAGTGTCTTGCCATCTTCTAATTAAGGCCTGAGCCTGAAGGTACATCAGGCGAAGACCCTATTATGTTTGCTCGGCAGAGCAACACATTAGCAGCACTTAAAACACTATAATGAGCGCGTGCAATATGCGCATAATGTAATTTCACCGCCACCTACGGAGCCACACAACTACAAGATAATTTGAAGATAATTTGCAGCGCTATAAGTCCTCCCACGAATGTCCCACAAACATGGGACCAACACCGTTGGACTCGTCTCATGAAGACGCAAAATTCATACACTCTGACCCCTCACCTTTCTCCAACAGAATGTCCACAATTTGGACAAAACTGTCAAGATGAGGACTTTTTTTACTCCCCGAACAAAATCTATCTCCTCCTACGGCATAAATTATATCGCTTCTAAACTTACACACATTAATCACACAACTCTGCTCTTCAAAAATCTTTAAAGGTTTTTCTATGAATTACTCGGTTTCAATTTTATAAACCATCAAAGTGGGGGAGACACGTTTCACGCTTACGATGGAAGCCTATGGGGAGACCGTGTCCTCTCAGGGTACATACTGTCAAACAAAAGCTTCTCACGTCTACATCATACATCCCACAGCTTTAACAAACACACCATTGCATTCCTGACAAAAATCCCTACAAAAATCTGATATTATGTGTCACTTTTGACCAACGTATACCGACTTATTCCACTTTTCCACACTACAATTCTGTTCATCCTCCTCTGCTCTCCACTCTAGCACAGATCAAAGACAGAGCAGCGGGGGAGGGGTTCTTAAAGGGCCAGCTCTCAGCTCTGCTCTCACTCTCTGCATCAGACTCAGGCTTCTAACTCCTAAACTACAAGGCCTACAGATTTGTCAAGTACACCGTTGGATTCCGGCCGGCGCCACGCGGGGGCTCAGGCCCTAAAAACGCTGCTTGTTCTGAACTAATTTCTCTGTGGGCAGATAGGCAGTGGGAAGGGCTTATATTAATATGGCAACACAAAGAGCCATGGAAATATCAATATTGTTCAGCGTTGCTGTGGTAATGATTGCTTCAGTTAGTTTTGCCATAACTTTAATAAAATACTCTCATTCTGGTGTCAGGGTGATGCTGAGCAAATCCAAGTCTCTAACATTTCTACTGCAAATAGTACAGCGTCGAGGAACTTTTTAAAATTTATATTCTAGGGAACTTTGTAATTTTACTTCATTACATCTCTAGGAAATTTTGTATTTCAACTACATTTATCTGAACCCATCAGTTGCTTGGAAGATAAACATTTTTCATTGAAAATTAGGCAAAACCTAATAAAAATGATTTACTTTCTAATGTGAAGCCTGCCAACCTCAACAGAACACAATCAGAGCAGCCTAAGTAGAACAATGTGGCATGACCTTTCGAAATCAATGGTTTGAGGATCGAATGCTTCCATCCCCAGAATACACACGTCATGTAGAATGAGAAATTTTACTTCTAATACTTGAATAATAAGAAATTGTGGTACTTCTTCTACCATTGGTGTTTCTTAAAAAATGATTTATAACTTTCAGTGCTAAGTTTAAACCCATTTTCCACTGAAATACTTGTCAGAATAGTGGTCTTGATTCATCTCTGGTTGCTTCCTAACACTGATTCTCTGACTCCCTACTTTCAAATTGTCATAATTATCATGCCAGTCAGTAGGTAAATGTTGTTTTCACAACCTTTACAGTGGATTTTTTTGGAGACATTCTCAGTAAGAGATGACAAAAGACGTCATTTCACACTTGCCTTTTCCTCTCCTCCCTTCCTCTCTGCCTTCAGAGACGAGCGTGACGACGCTGAATCAGTGCAACTAAGGGCTGGGCTGGGGAGGTAGGAGGGGCTGGATGTGAGCGCTGTGTTTATTCGGGTGTCGGGGTCACTGTGTTCCCTCAGTATAATGGAGGAAGCCATTAGCCCAGCCAGCAGGCCGCATCATAAAAACGTCAGCTGGTACAAAGAGACGAGATGGATCATAACGAGATGAGACTCCCGCTGCTCGCTCGCTCTCTGTCTCAGGCTCACTGATAGCCTCAGTCACTCTAATTGACTGTCTCGTTTATTTTCTTTCTTTCTCCCTGCGTCTCCTCTTTATCCCTCTCATTTTTCTACTCTCTCTCTTCTCTGAGCTCATCTTTCCTTCTCTATTCTGTCTCTCTCATTGTGCTTCCAGTCACTAAGCAGGAGGTTGATTTTGTGTGAAGCAGCACACCCATCCGCTTCAGAAAAACTAACATCTTTGTAAAAATGACATCAGATATAATCTGCAGCTCCATTTATGAAGGATTCTTACTGTAGGTTTATACTGTGTATTGTAATTTTGTCTCTTCAACAAAGAAATGAGAGTTTGATTTGATTCTAAACAGAGAAAAGCAACCATTAAATGGCCATTATCATTCTGTTATCAGTGCCATTAGAATGCTTCGGGTAAATGCCCCAGACCTGCCAGAGCACCATAAGGGCCATATCATCTTTTGTTATCGTGTTTACTGTGCAGCAAAATTTTTACAGATTTAATGACACTGTTTCAGTTGTGTTTGTCATGTACATTCAGTTGACTTTAAGAGTAAAGACTTCTCTGGGTTTTTTTTGTTTTAAAAAATCTGGTTATTGTTTAACATCACAGCTGTTTGTTAGTCATATAGTTTGATTTTTTTTTTTTCAGTATCTGACTATAATACATAGGGTGTGCTGTATCATCAATACTACACCATTACAAGTAGGGATGGGAATTGATAAGATTTTACAATTCTGATTTCATTTTCAATTCTGCTTAACGATTCAGTTCTTTATTGATTGTCTCGGTTAGTTGGTTAGTTACCAGCAGTATTAACAGCAGAGGACGTGCTAGCGTTGCCGCTGCTGTTGGGTTGAGATTCACTCCGTAGCAGACCGAAAACGTGACATTCATTCAACATTATTGCATGCTGTGTGTGTGCAAATGTTTCTGTATATTGATAGTATTTCTTCCCTTTGATGAAATATCCACATTGCAAGTATTGCAAGTTGCCCTGTTGTCATCCTTTCTTGTGAAATGAAACCAAACTTTCAAGCGTTTGTGCCACTTGGATGCCATGCTTCCTGCTGGCTGCACTGGTGAATGTCACAGCCATGCATGTTGAGTTGCTTGTGGTGACATCATTCACGCCCACTGGAATTGATATTGAATTGATTCTAAGGAATACAAACACTGGGAACCGGTTCTCAACAAGAATCAGTTTTCAATTCCCATCCCTAATTACAAGCCCTCTGCATGATAAAAAAGTTCACATTGTTAATATATTTCCATTTTTTCCAACATTATATACAATTTTACATTTTGTTATGTGTTTATGCTGAATTAGATCATGAATCCTGTGAGTTATTTAGCAACAGTTTGATTTGGGACTCAAGTGTTTCATTTTTTAGCCGACTTATTTAGGGTTTACAAGTTAATTACGGTTTTTAGGTCCTCCTAAGATCCCTCTCAGGATTGGACTGTTGCATTCTGATTTGTTTATGTCACCAAAAAAAATAAAACGCAGTTGCTATCAGCTGTATTTATCTTATAGCTTCCTTTTCATAAATGTCCTATTCTTGTACCCTCTGCTATGACTTCTGTTTTGAAAACTACAGTACAACTTCGCTTTAAACACTTGAGAGGAGCACTACAAGCTAAAGCACTTTCATTCTACTGATTTATTGATGGGAGTATATAGATGGTAGTATGCCTTCCCAAAGATGGTCAGCATCAGACTTTCTTCTAGCTGCATCACATATCAAATAAGTTTGCAAGCTGACAACAGTAGACATCATCACAGGACTACACTCCTCATCTATTCAGAAAAGTTTTCACCTTAGCTCATGCAACAATGATCCTCTTTGACTTGCTGTTAATACTGTAATGGAAGAATGATGCATAAAATGATGCCAAGTCAGTTTGGGCCGAATGAAGTACATGACTGAGTAAATGCATCCCCAACTAAATTATCTACATATATAAGTCTGATATTAAATTGATCTACCGTGTTTACATATATTTTCAAAATCCAGTTTAAGTTGGACAAGCAAAAAAAAACAACTACTTTCTGAAACAACTTTTTCTCCCATAATTTACACCCCTGGTGCAGGAGATAGACCCAACAACCTTTCAGTCATAAGTTTGCTGCTCCATCAGCTCGTGTATGAGCAGCAGCCACCTCTGCTCAGCCTCCACATTTACTCACATTGATAAACTGGTTCATAAAGATGAGGAAATATTTTAACATTAAAAGCCTCGTGAAACAACCCCCTGCACATGGATAGGCACACACACCTCATGAGCTTCACAAATAGGTTTGTGAGTCTTATAAAAACAGCCATAATTCACATTTAATAAGAATGATGGAAAAATGTATTTATATGGAATGTAAATCAGCAGATATGAATGATACTGTGTGCCTATGTGTGGGTGCTTGCGTGTGTGTGCAGTGTGAAGTAGGCAGGTGTTCCAAAACATATACGTGTGACTTTGTGAAGTGTGTGTGTGTGTGTCTGTGTGTGTATGTGTGTGTATGTGTGTGTGTGTGTTGCTCGTCGAGAACAGTGTGTGTGTCTTGATTGTAGACTGGCTCATGAAGTGTGGCATTTTGGTGTCTGCTGCTCTCTGCATGCATAATGAATTGCCAGGTGTCGGAGGGGGTCACACACACAAACATACACGCACACACGCACATGCTCGGTGCATGCAAGCACGCAAAACAGACAGTCAGAGGGGCATAGAGAACCCAAAACACTCACACACACTGTCGAGCACACATACTCTTCACACATTACTGAAAAACATACACACATGGTGAGAAATTCACACATAAACACCAGCGTAAAGTCACACACGGAAATGGCGTGCGGTCAGTCATATAAATTAACACAGACACGCACACACACAGACACAGACACACACACACACACACAGCCTCGGTGTCAGGATGCTCCAAAGGTCATGGTTGTTTGTGTGGCGTCCTGCAGCAGATGTGGAGACTCTCTGACAGGAAGTCAAAACCTCCAACACTAAACTGTAGAAGAGCAACTGATGGGTCAATTACTGCAAAGGTCAATGGGGGAGGAGAGGGGAGGGGTAAGTTGGAGAGGATCAGGGTACAGGAGGATGATATGATGAAGATAAAAGGAAGGGGTGAGGATAAGTGAGAGAAAGAGGAAAGATGGTGGAACATAGTTGGAGGTCAGTTAAAAAGAAGGGCGAGGAAGAGGACATTGTGGGACAGAGGTAGAAGGAGGAAGAGTGGACAACCAAAAATAAATGAAAAAAGTGGAAGATGGAAGCGTGAGATGGAGGGGAAAGGGACATGGAGGTGAAGATGAAACAAAGGGGTGAAGACGGGGTGGAGAGGGGTACAAGATAAAAGGAAAGAAGATGAATGATGGAGAGGGGGTCAGAAATAAGGGGAAGACGAAAGAGGGGATTATGGAAGGGAAGAGAGAGGAAGGTGGAGGCAAAGGTATGGAGAGAAGAGGAGGGGAGGGGAGGTGAAGGACATATGTGGAGGAGAGGAGATGAGGAGACAAAGGACAGAACGTGAAAGGATGACAGGAAATGAGAACAAATGAATCAACATTCTGGAGGTCAAACAGTTTCAGCTTCTGGCCGATCAAACAGAGGAGTGCTTTTAAATGTACCTCTGCCTCCCTGATGTGTCTCAATAAGTCACAGGGGCAACAAAAACAAACTGTTTTGCTTTTGAAAATATTTTAAATGCATATCTATATTTTATTCTCTAACTTACACTTTTTGCACATTCACATTTTAAACTGTTTAAAATTATCCTCATATCTCTCAATTTCAACAGATATAAATAACACTGAAATACGTGTTTAAAAAGTAACTTTTAGCTTAAAAACAAATTACGATGAGACTTTATCACAAAAAATGCTTTCCCCCATTTTCATGTGACCACTTACTCAATAGGCTGAAGGATTTGAGCCACATGCCGTCATGTTTTATCTACCTGCGTCTACTTGGTGAGTTCACCACTCTCTTTTACATTAAATAGAATCAGTCTGATCAATGCTATGCACAAATACATTTTGTTTGACTTGAACTTCTTCCCTCTTTTGCTCTGGTTATACCAATGAGGGCCACTGGGGGGGTACTTTTATTGAGCTTCACCTGCATGTGCAGAGCTGTTGAGGAAACTACTGCATTAGAGTTTGAGGCAACGGGATACAGATTCAGCAGCTGGGTTGGATGAGTAAGGAATGAGAAGGTAGTAAGAACACACAGTGACAGAGGGTATTTACAGTGGGTCAAACAGCAAAAGTATGGAAAAATATGGAGTCATCACACACGGATGCACACACACAAACACAGACCATCTTCATTACCTGAACCAATGCAGAGCAGCTACAGTGGCCAAAATCAATAACTCTGCTGTACTGAATGCTCCCCAACTCACACATACAATACACACTGAACAATTACATCGGAAAAGTCACATCGGCATAGACACACAAACACACACACACACACACAATTCTGGAGAAGGATATTCATTCATTAGTGTCAGTCAATAGGAGAGAACAAGCACATGTCCAAAGACAGACAGAGCGTGTGTATTTAAACTCAATGTGTGTGCTGAGAGAAAATCTGATTACATTGAAAGTTATATAGCTTTGTGTATATGTGTGTGTATGTGTGTGTGATATTCAGGCACAAGGTGAGACCGGTCTCACCTTGCTCTGTACTACAACTTGTGTGTGTGTGTGTGTGTGTGTGTGTGTGTGTGTGTGTGTGTGTGTGTGTGTGTGTGTGTGAGACAGTATTGATGTGTGTAATTTTGATGACTGTGTTGTTTGCAACCTTGTTTCCTCCTTGTTCACTTCATGGACCTTTTAAGTGCTTTTAGACTTGTTTTTTTTTCAGAGATGAACGTATGGAGCCTCATTCTTGACAAATGTATTGAGTGACCACTAGTCCAGATTTGTAAACGTGCAACACATCTACAAGAAAGCATCCTTATTCTGTCTTCACTTTACCATTTTGACTTCGAGCTAGTGGTGGTTGGATATGATGTTACTTTTTATCAGTATTGTATAATCAAAGAGAATAAATGTTCAATTAACAAATTTATTTGAGACATAACTATTGGCACTGTCATCAAGAAAATGTGCCATTATACCATTGTCATTAAAAGTATATAATCCGAAACTTTTCTTTGCAAAGCCAGATTTTACCGGTAAACATCAACATATCACATACAAAACAAAGATCTGTGCAGTATGAGTTAATCATTGTTCTGTGTCCAACACTAATGCAAGGTGATAATTCACTTCAGGTTTGCTGTAAACACACTAGAACTATTGGTGCTTCTGTGTGTAAATTTGCAACATGTTCTGATTTTCTCTATAGGGCTAAAGAAACATATGACATGCAACATGCTGCAATCTGTGATTCCCCCCCCACACACACACACACACAGTAATTCAGTGTATTCTTCTACTTTCTCTTCATTAAAATGCATGTGCCCCTTCAAAGCCCCAACAACAATGATGCCATCTGCTGTTGTGTAGTGTAGCTATGTATTCACACACACACACACGCACGCACACAGTCATGTCCATCCCAGTGTTGAAATGCCAGCAAGCACACACACACACAAACACACACACAAACACACACACACACACACACCTACAATCTTGTTCCTGAGCAGATCAACACACAAGGAAATATATCGGCAAGAAACTTGCACTCCAATAGAAATTGTAAACGATTTGCTTTCATCTCTGGGTCATTCCTACAAACGTCCCTTTTTTTTTAAGTGAGCGCTCCTTTTCTACTACAAGTGCATTGCTCAAAGGACCCATTTCAAAGGCAAATTCTACTTAAATTCACAAGTGCTGTGTATACTTGCTACTCCAGGCAGAAATTCATCAAAGCTTAATGTTCCCTTCACAGAAAATCACTTAGTACGAGCTAGCTGTGTGTGTGTGTGTGTGTGGGTGTGTGTGTGTGTCTGTGTGTGTGTTTTTGCAGCTTTTACATGGTGTTTGATAGCAGTTTAAAGGGCCAGACACTCACTTCAGCTCCTGATCTGCCCTGCTTGTACAATTTGATTTAGATGATGCACAAGCAAATAAATGTGTCCAGCAGCAAAACTAATTTGTTCTCTGTTTAGATTTCATTGACAATGTGAGGAACTGTTGTCACTCAAATTAAAGAAAATTTCATTCACAGAATTTATGACTCCCTCCTGAAAAAAATCCCGCTCATACAAAAACAATCATTTCCTTCAAGTTTTTGGTGGGATATATTATAAAGTTAAAAACCAGCATTTATCATTCCCTGCATCTTTTAACTGACAACTGACAAGTGACAGGAGAGATAGGGGTATCAAATTGAGAATCCGTTTAGAAAAATAAATATGCTGCCCAACAACTGTGGGATCGAATGACCAATGTTTTTAGTCAACAAAAATTCCGAATGACTCAGTCCTGTTTTAATTGATTGAAAGTCATTACATTTTAGTCTAATTTGTTTCATAACTTTCTGTCCAAATGTGTAATATTTGCTGAAAACATCTGATGGCCAACCACGAACTGTTTAGTCCTGTCTCAATCATAAAACAAAGCCAAAACACATATTGGTCACAGTTTTATTAGCATAGATCTAATTTTAGTTAGTCAATATCTCATTTTAGTCGTTGAAAAAAGTTTGAAGACAAACATTTTTGGGAGTGTTTGTTGAAAAAATTAACACTTTGAATGACCTGACATTCAGTGAGGCCACAAGTGATGTCCCATTTCCTCGTTTAGGATTTGAACCCTACTCTTTGTATTCTACGCACGGAAGGGCCACTACCCAGACAAGGGCAAAGGGGATTGGCCAAGAGAATGGAATTGGGACTGAGCACAGATTTGCTCTTATCTATTCTCCATCAGTCAACGGTTCATACAAAGTCTGGAACATTCAGAAAAATGTAATATTTCATGTTACAATAAGTTCAAGACAAATGAAGTCAAAGTTGTCAGATTCATGTGATGCATGTTTTCATCTCAGCATAGAACCAACAAAGATGATAGGTGAACATTTGCCCTCCTGCTACATCCCTCCTACCTTTGACAGAGGTGTTGGGCGGTGGCCCCTCAATACGCAGGTTCCATGGCGGGTCTCCTTGGTTGGCAAAGTCCCTCATCTTCAGGTAGCTAATGGTGAGCCGGATGATGGAGGCCTTGTCCAGCTGGCTGGTGATGGCACCCGGCAGTGGCAACATCTTGGCCAGTTCGTAAAACTCAAAGTTCTCCTTTCCCCGCCGTGACCGAGCCGCATCCCGAGACTTTTCCTTCCTCAGCGCCTGCAGCCTGGATGGAGAATAAAGGATGACAAAAAGAAGGAAAACATCAGATATATACAGTATAAATATTGCATTGAATCTAAGTCCGTTCGTTTGACCTTAGAAAGATAACATCAAATGACCAACAAATGTGAGGAATAAAGAAACATTTAGTGCATTATGTGCCACAGTAAAAAATAAAAAAAATGTTGGTAAATAAATCAGCTTTGCCAGTCACAGGACTAGTAGCCCTGACACTTAACAACATGACTTAACAAATTGACAGATGCTCTTCGCTGAGATAATTAATGTCTAGATAATATCAACTGGTTCATGGTGGGTACACAGCACCCTCAATCCACATTCACAGGCAGATTGTAGAAGATATTTTAAGCCTCTGAACCCCCAAAACACACTGGCTAATCTTGAAAATAAATAAATGACAATCACCTCCATGAACCATAAAGTATCAAATCCAACTGTAGAATTTCAATATTTCACTATAATGCAACATTTAATATCAAAATATAAAAATGCAGGATGTGAATAAAAGAATGTTAATTTACACAGTCACATGGCAAGTGACAAGAAGCAAATAAATTAAAAAAATAAGTTTGGGATGAAGCATGTGTCGCAGCTATAGTTTGGTAAAGCTGTAACTATAGTTGCCTCCAGCTGTCAGTGTTCCTGCTACACTTCTTCTGTAGACACATCATAATAAGTGCACACAGTGATGCACCACCTTTAAGGAGGGAAAATGGAACCAAAGGAGCGCCAGGGTCAATGAAATTGATCAATGAGGATCAAGACTTCAGTTAAGAGGCATCTCTGTCTTTAATTTCCTCTCCTCCCTCCTTCACTGTTCCAAATAACAAAATGCAATCGTGAATATATTACATTTATTTTAATTAATAATTGTATTAACACAAACAAATATATATCTTAAATCAATACAATTAAATAAATTTTAAGAAATATGCCCCTCCTTTTCATTCCTTCACTCCATGCTCTCCTTCACCTCATCCATCACTTTCCACTCTATTATTTTATATCAAAGAGCTAGTTTACTTTTTCTCTCTCGCTCTCTCTCTCTCTCTCTTTCACCCTTCAACAACAACAGTGACGACTACACTTTCCCGCGGCCTCTCATCATCATCAGACGACACTATGAATTAAGTCGGCAATAAATCAGCAGCCAAAAACCTCGGTGGGCCTCCTACTGGCTCACACACACACACACACACACACACACACACACACACACACACACACAGGTGATTAATTTTTGCCAGAACAAAAATGTGCAAGAAAAAGTGCTAAATGGATAAAAGGGTGAGAGGGGATGAAAAGGATGAGATGGACGGATCGCGGACAAACACTGAGGAGGGGGAGGAGCTGTTGGGATTAAAGATGAAAAATGGCCATCATCTGGCCAAAAATATCATTTTCATATTGTTTGCCCTTTTTGTATCATGAAAAAGTAACAGTAAGTGAGTAGAAGAGATTACATTCACTTGCATCGAGCAGAGGAGCTTCTGATGAGCGAAAGCAAATTGTTGCTTGAGAGGACATTTCCCATGCCTGCTGCATGCACCATGTCTGGATGATACTTTGCTTTTAGGATTAATTATTTTCTTGTTAAAACTTGAATGTTATTGGAAAAGTTTAGAAAAAAGGCCAGAAAAAGTGTTGTTGTGTCTAGTCAATTTTAATAAGTACCAATAGGAATATTAAACAAAATTCATCCAAAACCTAATTAATCTTAGACTGTCTGAGCTAAGCACGTGTTTTAATAAATTAGTGAGAGGTCCAGTTGATGCTCAGTATTTTGGTCTTTTTCCACCTCAAATGTTTTTTGTGTTAATTTATTTAAGCTGATGAGGTTCTAGACCGTTAGATCTTTCGCTAATAACTTCACTCACAACTTATTCTGATAGTTAAAAGATAAAGTTATTTCATTATTATAGAAATAAATATTGATATTTACGTTAATGCTTATGTATTGTGAATTGTATATTTTTTTCTTAAGTAACTGATGTCAATAATCAGAAACATAATTTAGGTGTAATTTCTAAAGTATCTTTTGCAAATGAATAATTGTAAATATAATATTGTTGCAATTTTTAAAGTATTTTTCTGCACATTTTTAGTTTTTTTATAGTCTTTTTTTTTCACCTTTACCCATCAAATTAACTTTATTTCATTCTTGAAAATCAGGAAAATGCCATCAGCAAATTGACAAGAAAAAAGTTAAACATCAAAGTTGGTAAAGGGATATATAAACATTGGCAACTATACTAAAATATAGGAGAGAGAGAAACAAATATTTGTTTATTTTTTTTAATTATATATACACCACTATTACAGAATATCTGTTTAAATTGAAGAATTTCGGTCAAAGAGATATTTAACTCATTTTGCTTAGGACACTGCAAGATTCTCAAGGGCCCTTGGACCTCATTTGAAAACCCCTGTTGTAGCTCATCCCTGAGTGTGTATGAGGTGCAGTGATGGCTGCTGGAAGAACAAGGAGCAGCCAAGCGAAAAGAATTTATTTGTAGCGCAAACTTGGAAAGCTTTATGTTGACGGATGACAAATGTGTCTTCAGGTCTGTCTGTCTGTTTTCTGTGTGTGTGTGTGTGTGTGTGTGTGTGTGTGTGTGTGTGTGTGTGTGTGTGTGTGTGTGTGTGTGTGTGTTCTTTGACAGGGAGGTGTGTTTGACCTTGACTCAAACAGACATATTTATCATGTACCGGCTGAGTAGGTAAGGCAACACTTGTTGTGATGTGTGTGTGTGTGTGTGTGTTTGTGTGTGTGTGTTTGTGTGTGTGTGTGTGAGTGTGTGTGTGTGTGTGTGTGTGAATGTTTGGGTCTTACAAACATGAAATGAAACCATGTCGTAAAGTTCAGCCGGGTGACTTGATGGTGTTTTAAAGAGCTTGTCACAGCGGGCGAGGTGAGCGCGTGTGCGTGTCATGTCGTAAAGTTCAGCGAGGTGGGTCGATGGCTTTTTAAAGAGCTTGTCAGCTCAAAGGAAGATATGTGTGTTTCTGCATGTGTGTGACTATTTTAACAGCGGACAGGCAGAGAACATGCTGGTAAGGTCACTGGGTGGTCGAGGTTTAACTTCCAAGTCAATTGGAGGTCAAACTGGCCATCAGTCATGTGACAGAAAGGAGGGCTTTACTGAGATTTACTGTCTAGACTCCTAACACACCAACAAAGTGTGTTTTAATAGCTCTGTTATTCTATAGGTTTGGTCACTTCTACTGTCACACTGAATTTGGATTCTTAACAAATTACCTACAACCATTCCCATTTTCCAAACAAACTAACTAAAAACATTATGACCTCAAACCCTCACACTCACTTTGTTTCTGATAATCTCACTGGTAAAATCATGTCCAACACTGATCAAGATCAGATGAGATATGGCTGTGAAGTATGGTAGAACAGTATCTATATTTCTGATGTTGTATGGGATCACTTTGTTTGTTTGTAATTAAAATTAGTATAAAAACAAGCAATCTGCTTTGTATGCCTCATTATTTCTTCCAACAGCTGACAAACTCAAAAAATAACCCAGTTTAGAAATTTACACTGGGTCAAGTCAAGTCAATTTTTTTTGTATAGCACCATTCACAACAAATGTTATCTCATGACACTTTACAGGGGGAGCAGGTCTAGTACCACACTCCTTCAATGAATTTACATCCAACAACTCTTAATGAGAAAGCACATCCTGCAACAGTGGTGATGACAACCTTCCTTTTAACAGGCAGGAACGTCGAGCAGATCCAGGCTCAATGGGGACAGCCTTCTGCTTTGACGGGTTGGGGAGACAGACGTGAATGTGACCAGGAGGTGCTTTGGGTGGCCGATTCAGCCTCTTCAGGTCTGTAGCCTCCTCCAGCAGCACCTGGGATCTGGGGACCAATAAAGCTTAACGTTCACCCATGGTGATTCAAGGTGTCACACAGGTAGAGGTACTTATAGGATTTAAGTCTGGCTGGATATGACTGTAGATCATATGCAAGTTTTTTATATATAGATATAGATATAGATATAGATATAGATATAGATATAGATATTTATTTATTTATTTATTTATTTATATATATATATATATATATATATATATATATATATATATGTATGTATAAAATCGCGGCATTATATATATATATATATATATATATATATATATATATATATATATATATATACGGTAAATTCCGGACGATAGAGCGCACCGTTATATAAGCCGCAGATGCTTATTTTAGGGAAAAAATCAACTTTGTACACGTATAAGCCGCACCGTTAAATAAGCTGCGGTGCACGGTGGAAACACCTCGGCAGCCCGTTCTCGCGTTTTGACCCAGTCTTCCAGAGCGTTTTCAAGTCCGGGCCATCTGCTATTATGACCTCTGAAAGCTTTTGTCGTCTTTTTGCATTGGGTCAGTTCGTCATGTTGCCGCCTCCAGCGTCTCACCATAGATTCGTTTATGCCAAACTTACTTGCTGCAGCAATATTTCCATCTTTAACCGCCAGATTGATTGCCTTTAACTTGAAAGCTGCATCATAAGCATTCCTTCTTCTGCTCTCCGTCTTGAGGGTTAGTACAAATGACTGAAAATATAGTGTGATGCTCTTTTAACACTGCACCGCGGCATGGACTGGACACTCCAAGTACAGTACTTAGAGAAATTACCATAACATTTAGCTAGAAATTTCCCTAAGTACGGTACTTGGAGCTACCATCAGGAACAATAGGGAATTACTGCCCGCTGCCGCTGCCCGCCATACCGCAGGGTGAAGGTAAAATCCTCGTATAAGACGCATCGGAGCATAAGCCGCGGGGCATGAAGCGTCGAAAAAAAGTCGCGGCTTATAGTCCAGAATTTACGGTGTATATGTATGCACGGTGGTGCAGTGGTTAGCACTGTGGCCTCACAGCAAGAGGGTTTCGGGTTCGAGTCCCGGCTCGGACACGGGATCTTCCAGTGTGAAGTTTGCATGTTCTCCCTGTGTCTGCGTGGGTTGTCTCAGGTACTCCGGCTTCTTCCCAAAGTCCAAAAACATGCAATTGGAGACAAGGCTGATTGGAATCTCTAAATTGACCGTAGGTGTGACTGTGAGTGTGAATGGTTGTTTGTCTCTCTATGTTGGCCCTGTGATGGACTGCCGACCTGTCCAGAGTGAACCCTGCGTCTCGCCCGTTGACGTTTGGATAGGCTCCAGCACGACTCTTAATGTGTAGGAATAAGCGGAAGATGACGATGGATATATATCCCTTCATCCACTGCTTTTTTAACACAGTTTAAAAACATGCATGCTGTGCTAAGGTTACACAACACACACACACCAACTGGTTTGGCTGTGGAATTGCTGTGTGACACAGCCAAACCAGTGCTTTGCTTCATTATAATCCTTTTATAACCTTGCTACATTGACTTAAAACATCTACCTAGATTTCAGTGTGTCCTTAAATTCCTCAGAGACTGAACCTATTTTATTTTCATGCCTCATTTCATCGTTGTTCCATTCATATTTTGGAATAAACTCGATGCTTGTTTTATCTGTTTTTTCCAGATATCTGTTTACACGATCAGCTCATCCATCCACCGAGGCCAAACTGAGAGGAAGAATATTTCATTGTGTATTGAAAATAAAATAAAATCCATGCAGGAGCATCTCCAATGAGATAAAGAGACACAGCAAGCAATATGAGGAGCGAGATGAAGGAAGCGGATAAAACGCTGCACAGTGGCCGACAGGGAAATCTGGGAGGTTTGAGGTCCTGACTGCTGATAGCCATCACAAGCACACACACACACACACTACTTTACAATCTATGGACTTTGAGGCCGTTAACGGCTGATAGGGATCTCTCCGCAAACATAAACATACACACATTATCGACTGTAGATTTTAGTCGGGTGAAGATAGAAAAACAAGTGGGACTAAATGAGATAATCTACAAGCAGAGATGGTGTGAAATAATATTTTGTTCTCCAAACAAAAGGGAGGAAGAGATGTTGTTTGTGTGTAGAGAAAGCCACAACGACAACAAAAAAAAACAGATAGTTTCAACAGTAACAGCAAAATTAAAAATTCAATCTGAAATAAAAAACACTCAAGTTTTAAATGAAAAGGGGAGGGAGATCAGTCCTAGTTGTGCAAAATATTTGGAGAAAATGTGTTTAATTGATCAGAAATGAATCATGTCCATTGTGATGTTTAAATCTAGAGGAAATGACACTGTTCAGGACATCATGGTGTTGACACAGAAATACGAATCAGGTAAAGACATTCATACCTGTAACCTTGTCAATCAGTGAGATAAAGTAACTGACCTGGGA
>NC_141336.1:6645000-6680000 GCF_037954235.1 Aulostomus chinensis | reverse complement strand
ATGGATACCTGTCATTTATATTCTGGAGGATTGTGCAGTTAAACCCTGCATTGTACAGTCACCCAAAGTCCCATCTAGTCATCAGCATGGGAGGCAGGCGCACTAGCAAGAAGCCAATATCCATGCTTGCTAGCATCTGTCACAAGCATGTAGCTTATCGTAAATGGCGAGCAAATCCTGTGTAACGTCACGGCTGCTCAGGAGATTCCGGTCAAACGATCAAATTAGGTGGTGCAGCGCAAATACGACTGAGAGGGAGTCTAAAGTATTTTCCATAAAAGAAACCAAAACACAGACTTGAAAAAAAAAAATCTGGCTCAATCATCACTTATGGGCCTCCAGACATGTGGGGTGGTGACTGTGTCCGCAGAGCCACTGGCTAGTACTTCAACGTTTTTGTCAGGAGGTTTCTGGTTGGGGGAGTGGGTGTGTACCTTCTCTGCAAATAACAGCATGCAGGTGCGGTTTGACATAGATTAAAAAAAAAACAGGGAACAGATGAAATTAATTCCTGAGAAAATGGGTGATGCACACATGAGCAGCGAGGAAAAGAAAATGCAGCCTGCGGCAAGAAGGCAGGCGGATAAAGCTTGTGCCAGAATGAAAGTGAATCTCAGTTTGGATTTCACCCCTTTAAGGCACTGAAGGAGAGACTGTGGATGAAAAGTAATCTTGACTTGGCCTGCTTTTTCATGGTCAGCTATGTGACAAACACTGGCGGTTTGTGTGCCCTAGCCAGCGTGTACCTTGTACTAGCCAGTGTTTAGCGTTGGCTAACCAGTGGTTAAATTGTCATGAACATATTCTGATTCAAGAAAGAAATTGGTCATCTTTTCTTTTTATTGAATTGCACTGATGAAATAGATATGGATGATACAGATTTAAAACTGTAGTATCATAATATTTTAAAGTGCTTTATGTGTTTTCAATAATAGCAGAACAATGGTACAACAAACGTTACTTTTTTCTCCAAGTCAAATCAGCTCAAAGCCTCCAGTGCCATGCAAACACAAATTGGTTCACTTAATACGTAATCCTGACCATCATCATTTGCTACCCAATAACAATTAAATAAACAAGTAGAATAAGAATTAGAATCATAAATCCAGTCAAAATGAAAATAAATCCTTAAGAATTCCTGAGCAAAACCCCCCAAAAATATATATGGAAATACTGTTGTTCTGTTTAACTGCAGATGATGTTGATATAATGAGATTTCCAAACGTATCATATGGCAACCCTTTTTGTTCATGGCGAGGATTTAGATGATACACTCGCCCTCATGACAGGAGAGAAAGGAAGGAGGTCAAAGGTCAATGGCAAGACAATAAAGAACCACAAAGAATAGATGTAAAGATGTAGATCAGAGATTCTGAAGGACAGTGGAGGCAAAGAGAGTGATGATGAAAGAGGGTTGCAAGAGGAGGAGGAAGTGACAGCTGCACAGGAAGGTTCAATCACCTTCACCTCCTCTGAACTCACATTCTCTCAATGTTTCACCGTTTCCTCTTCTATTTTTCAATTTCCCCCTCATTGCACTTCTTTACTCAGCCTCCCTCTCTCTTTTTTTCTACAGCTCCCTCTGTTTTATCTCTTTCATTTTCCCTTCCCCTGCCTTCTTTCCTTAAATCTCCTCTTCACTGCCGCTTCCTCCCATTATCTGCTCTTACTTATCAATTTCCTTTCCTCATCTTCCCTCCTTCTACATCCTTACTTCCTCTCCTCCCCTCATATGTCCTGTCTTTTCTCCGGTCCCATGTCCTTACTTCCTATGCACCTCTCATCTCCTCCCCTCTCGCTCCCTCCTCTCCAGGATCACTGGTGTGGAACAGTTCAGTATTAGCTCTGAAATTAGCAGCAGTCCCTTGTTAAAAAGTTGGCAAGCTCTCTCTCTCTCACACACACACACACACACACACACACACACACACACACACACACACACACACACACACACACACACCATCAGCAGCGTTAATGATATAAAAGCTGCTGCCACACCAGACACAAAATTACTTGTGCCACTCTTTTTCTTCATGTCTTTATCGTTTCCTCTGTTCCTCTCCCAACAATCCTGTTCTCCGTTCCCAATGCCTCTCCTTCTCCTCTACCTCTGTCTCATCACCTCCTCCGTCGCTCTTTACTCCCCCTCCTTGTCCTCCTTTAACCTTCAAACAAAGAGACAACTCTCCTCCTCTCTGGCTGACAGCCAACAGAGAGAAAGTCTTCCTCCCCTGACAGCTGCCCTCACCCTCCTCACACTTCCTTCCTTCCCTGCTATTTTTTCTTTATTCCTCACCTCTTCTTGTCTTTTTACACCCCCTTTCATGCTGTATTTTGTTAAACTTCTGCTCTAAACTTCACATAATTTTTCTCTTCACATTTGCCTTAGTTCTTTCATTTCCCCCCATTTTATTCTGATAATGTACTCCTTTTTACTCCATGTCATTAAAAGGCGTCTTGTGTAAGAATTGGCCAACTGTTGAATTCATCCATTCATCCTCCACTCTGCAAACTAAAGGGGGCAGCAGATTGCCATTTTTAGTCGATCTTCTTGTTTCACACAGCTGCCAAAACGAAGAGTGGGATCAGTTTACACATTGTAGAAAACAACTCAGTTGTGTTCATAGCTAATTTTCATACAGCTGTAACCACGTTTGATCAACAGGCAATACAGAAAACAACAGTAATTGAGCAAAGCTTTGAATAAACACTGAAACAGCAAATTATATACCACCTTAAAGTCGAGCTGCAACAAGTGTACAAGTGCGTTGGTAATGCACTCGTGAGTCCTTATTTTTAACAGGAACTTCGAAATGACAACACATATATGGGCAGCAGCTCTGCATATTGTTATGAAGTCAACACACGTTCACACACAGCAATGCATACCTGTGCCGCCAACGTGATGGTAGCATTACAGGCTGAGATGGAGGTAGGATCTGTTGGAGGAATGACTGTGCATGCCAGTGTGTATCTGTGCATGTTTGAGGTACTTTGGCAGAACACCACTCATACACAGACACAGACACACACACACACAAAAAACATACACACACACACGCACACAGTATGGTGTAATCTCTCCACAGGACTCAGAGCTCTACAACACTAATTAGTTTGGCAACAGAGTCAGAACAACATACCTTTGGCCTGCAACACCCACAGCGCGCACATGTGCGCACACACACACACATACACACGTGTACACGGACATGCAGCCCTTTCCAACATCATCAAGTACAAACACACAAAAAAGCCTGTCTGCTGAAAGAAAACACTGGTGTCACAAAAGGCAGGGTTCCATCCCCTAATATGGGATTAATTGATTACTAACAATTTACTAGGACCATTTTGAGGATTTAGTTTAAAATCAGAATTGCATTTAAAAGCCCTTTTTTTGCCAGAGGAAGTGTCTCGGGAAGAAATATCTTTTTTTTCTACTGCAGGAAGCAGAGTCAGAATTTTGTTCTTGGGACATAATTTTGACACAAAAGTGTAGACTCAAGAGTTAGCTCTTTTTCAAGTTCATTCACGTTTCTGATTTGTGTCGTACTCACCAAACCGACTGTGTGTTTTTTGACTTGACTTGTGGTCTTGCAGAAAGACATTTGGCATCACTTTGATCCGTTTATTGCAATCTATTCACAGCAAAATCTAAGTTGGAAGCAGTTGACATCCAGATGCAGTTCCTAGAGATGATGTGAAGTTCAATGAGGTGTACACACCATCTGGATGTTGTCATGAACCGAGAAATCAGTGTTCAGATGTATTTGGGACTTAGACTAGTACAAGGCAGCAATACAGTAATCTTTGTCCAAAATTTAGGATGGAAAGAAATGTTGGTGAAGTCAAATGTCTGTTCTCACATTTTCTTGAAAAAGAAGAACATTCAATAGGTTGATTACATGCATTATTTGCCATTTAGTCTGAGCACAGCACATTTTAGATGGAAGTTGGATTGACTCCGAAAAACTAAATAGTCCTGAAAATAATATCAAAATGAGGGGAGAAACAGTGTTTCAGAGTTTCAGATAAAATCTAGAACTACCGCCAGAACTCTCACCATGACATTTCACAAAATATATATATATACACACACAGAGATGCAGCGAACATCCAAAAACAAACCTGATCCCCACCGACAACCACCTCATCGACTCACCAAAACCATGAGAATCCCAAAAACACAAACAAGACCCTAGACACACACAAGCATACACACATCTGTTGGGTGCCACCCTGCCAGCCTCCCTGGCTGTGATTGATCAAAGCAGGTTACAGCAACCTGGTGATGAGGCCAGGCTACAACACACACACACACACACACACACACACACACACACACACACACACACACACACACACGGACACAGGGAAAGAGAGACTCCATCCATTATGGATGAAGATAACGAGTACCAAGGAGAGTTTCTTTCCCTCTTTTGGAGTTAAGAAACTGAACCAAATGTCCTTCCCACTTCATTCAGCTACAAACTTGAGTTGGCCTACTGCAAAGGCTGTGGCAAGGACCAAAGAAGAGAGCTCTACATGTAAGGCCAGATTCGTTTTAACGTGTGTGTGTGTGTGTGTGTGTGTGTGTGTATGTGTGTGTGTGTGTGTGTGTATTGTTCCCACTGCCAGATCTGCAGTGAGAAAGTTGAGTAATTGATGCTTTCTCTTTGTCTTCTTCTCCAACTTCTCTGGTTATTGCTATTGTTATTGTTGTCAATTATAATAATCAAATGGGGGAAAAAAACAAAAGAACCAGACGAAAGCTGAAGAAAGAAGTGAGACTGAGAGATCGAGAGAGACACGGAGAGAGACAGAGACAGAGAGGTTGTGTAGAGGCAGAAGAGCTGATTGGTCTGAAGCCACGAAGTGATAAAACCCACAAACTCACGCAAAGACGCACGTACACACACACACAGACACACATGTGCCCTGTTACATAGGCCTTTAAATTACAACAGAGTTAGATATCATTCTTTTTTGTTTGTGTATGTGTGTGTGTGTGTGTGTGTGTTCTAGATAAAAGTGTGCGAAGATGAAATGTCTTTTATCGGTACTTCTAATCACTATTCATATTGTCCTCAAACACACATACATTCAAGCACACACACACACACACACACACACACACACACACACACACACACACAAGCATGAAAACACAAATGACAGTGACTACTCTGTGGTTCTATTGCATCTCATGAAAATATACTGTATCACCCACCACTACAGACCTGCTTCCAAACCAAAGAAGCAACGTTATATTGGCTGACTTATTAATGAGGTGACTCCCAATGTGTCCAAGTGATCGACAAAATAGTCAGCAAATGACAGATAACAGTCTTCTAGCTGGAGATGTCTAAGCATTTAAACCACTGACTGACGTCACTCAGAGCACTTCCACTCACCACAACTGGCCCCTTGTGCTGCACATTTCATAACTACAACACTTAATCTGGATTAAGAACAGTGCAGTCATAGGGAATCATCACAGCGCACAAAACTACATTGGAAAACAACCACATTTTTTCACAGATCTGGAGACAAACTTTATGCTTTGTTTAACTTTGTTGTTTTGTTTTTTTCTACCGTAGTCTTTGAAGCCAAGTCTGCAGTTTGAAAGGGTTACAACTTGCTGACTTGTTGATTTAGTATCTTTGGTGACTTGTTTTTGGAGGCAAAAGGTGAATCAGAATGAATCCGTCTTCCATTCTAAGGGTGAACAAATTGTCATCAATCAATTGATTATTACTCAGTTCTTATATACTGTGATTTCAGGGCATTCTTTCATGTCAGGTAACCTCATTGGGTGGCATGTATACAGACACTGAAGGAAGGGAAAGACAAAAGGATCTTGGGAGGTTAGGAGTCAGTGAAGAAGGGAAAGAAGGGAGGGGGAAGAACTTGAAGGGTGTTGGGATGAGAAGGATACAAGTCCATTCAGACAGATGCAGGCGTGAAGGGAGGAGGGAGTAGAGCAGCAGTGAGAAGCAGAATGAGAAGAGGATTTGCATAAACACTCCTCGTGCTTTTGTTGGCTGGCAATTAGCTTCAATAGCTTTTAGCTTTTCACACTCACAATGGCTGTGTGTGGGCGGCTGCATGACGTGAGCTGTACGCTATGATACTGCTCAATGCGGAAAATTATAACCTAGAGCCAAGCACCAGAGGAGTTGTAGTACAGGGCTCAAACGAGAACAAACTGGGTCAGTCAGTCAGACTGGGCGAGTCTCGATATACAGGGCTTTTTCCCAGGATGGGCCTGAATTATAAAGAAACTGCAGGGATCACAAGTGATCAACAGATCTTCAACGATCCACTGATTAACCCCAAAAAAAACAGGTTCTGGGCATTTGTTGCTTCTATAAGATTTCATGACTATGGGCTCATTCTTTAAATCAATACAAAGTCCCTATGGCAACAGCATTGACAGAAAATCATGGTCAGATTTATGGCAAACTTAAACCTTTATTTTGTGTAGTGCGTGTATGATAATAGAAGAATGTTGAAGATGTATTTTTTTAAAAAAAGCAAAAGTCAAGACAAAATAGGTTTTTCAAGTGTCCTTGAATGCCATGTCAGATCAATAATATGCAATGAAATGGTTTTAGAATGTTCAAGTGAAAAATGTACTGTAAAATCTTGGCGTAAACAAGTTTGTTCAAGGCACGTGAAGCCATCGCCTGGGCTCTGATAAAACCTGCCAGTTGCACAGCCATTTTTGAATACCTAAAGAGAGCATATGAATGTGTATGTATCCAAGTACGGGCCTGTGTCGCCGGGGAGAGGGGGAATCAAATGAAATGTGGTCCCTGAAGTTGGTGTTAGTGGCCTCACCAACTCCTAGAGATGATGGAATTGGTTGGGAAATAGGTGAACGATACACATACATGCCAGTATATCCCTGGTGTCCAGATCTACATTATTTGGTGTATAGGTATCCTGTCTCTGTCGCACAGTAGCCATCGACATCACCGCATCCCATTTTTTTAGGCACCACTATCATTGAGAGCCATTAATTTATTTTTGTTTGCAAGCAAATGTAACAGCAATACAGCTAAACCACTTCATACAATCGACACAGAAGTAGGGTTGTGTCAGTGCGTTGTTGCTATGGAAACCATTGCCTTCCTCTGCCTGTGAGGCTTTGACATAATGGCCCAGTCAAAGAACAATTACAATCAAAACTGTAATTTTGCAAGTAAAATCTAGTCTAGAAGCAAATAACTAGCAAATAACTGATCTGGACCAGCTGTCCAGCCATCTGAAGTGTGTTACATGTAGTAGAAAACAAATTACAAATATTCAATTATTTTAAGGATTTTTTCACATCCTGCAGCCTGCCGTTCACATGTATTTTCACAAAAATCTTGTGTATGAATTTGGTTCCACCTGAGTCAATCATGGCATCAAAGCTGCAGGGAAAAGACCAGTTTTTTTTGTTTTTTTAAGAAAATGCTTGAACTTGATTTATAGTGTGATCAAATGTCACAATTTTAGACTTAGACTTGACTTATTTCTCTTGATGGAAGTGCGCGTTGCTCACCCACCTGTCCTCCCAAGATAATAGAAATGTAATACTACGATGGGTGATGCCATATAGAGAGACACATAGTTGTTTAATGCTGTTTTGATAGAAAATTTGGATACTGTATGATTGCTGAGTGAAAATGACATCATGTAGTAGGTCACTGATTTTGACAAAGGTATGGGTTCACCTCTTTTTACCATCCAAGCAGTTCTTGTTTTAAACCAAACCAATTATCTTTTCCAAAACCTAACCCAGTGTTTTTAGGGCCTTTGCCTGAAGGTACTTCAGGCGAAGACCCTATTATGTTTGCTCGGCAGAGCAACACATTAGCAGCACTAAAAACACACACTAAACAGTATCCCCCCCCCCCAGCACCCATGAGGCAGCTCCGCCAGATGGCCTGGAGCCGGTTTTCACATACACACCCATTCAAAACCTGGTACGAGACTGTTCTTGCTGTCAATGAGCGCGCACATTATGCGCATAACGCGCATAATCTAATTTCACCCCCTGAACATGCATGAAATTCGCTGAAATTCGGCACAATTGTCCGGTCTGGCTAAACATTCACTAATCAAAAATAAAAACACCACAAAAGTCTATAGCGCCACCTAGGGAGCCACACAACAAAAAGATAATTTTTCATAATTTAGAGCACTATAACTCCTCCCACAAAAGTCCCACAAACATGCGACCAACACCGTTGGACTCGTCTCATCAAGACGCACAATTCATACACTCTGACCCCACACCCATCTACAACAGAATGTCCACAAATTGGACAAAACTGTCAAAATCAGGACTTTTTTTACTCCCCGAACAAAATCTATCTCCTCCTAGGGCATTAATGCTATCGCTTCCAAACTGTCACACATTACTCTCCCAACTGTGCTGATTAAAAGTTGCTAAAGGTTATTATATGAGTTACTCGCTTTGGATTTTACAAGCCGTCAAACTGGGGGACACACGTTTCATGCTTACAATGGAAGTCTATGGGGAGACCGTGTCCTCTCAGGGTACATACTGTCAAACAAAAGCTTCTCACGTCTATACATCCCACAGCTTTAAAAAACACACCACTGCATTCCTGACAAAAATCCCTACAAAAATATGATATTATGTGTCACTTTTGACCAACGTATACCGACTTATTTCACTTTTCCACACTACAATTCTGTTAATCCTCCTCTGCTCTCCACTCTAGCACAGATCAAAGACAGAGCAGTGGGGGAGGGGTTCTTAAAGGGCCAGCTCTCAGCTCTGCTCTCACTCTCTGCATCAGACTCAGGCTTCTAACTCCTAAACAACAAGGCCTACACACTTGACCAATACACCGTTGGATTCGGGCCGGCGTCAACGACACGGCCATAGGCCGCGCAGGGGCTCAGGCCCTAACAACGCTGCTTGCAGCTTTAATTTGTGTTTTTGTTTTGTTTCAGTTTGGGTTTTTTTGTGGCACGGTTGTGTAGTGGTTAGCACTGTTGCCTCAGAGCAAGAAGGTTCCAGGTTCGAGCCGTTGCACTGCACTGTGTGGAGTTTGCATGTTCTCCCTGTGTCAACATGGGTTCTCTCTGGGTACTATGACTTCCTTTCACAGTCCAAAGACGTCCAAGAGGGGACGAGGTTATTCAAATACTCTAAATTGTCCGTAGGTGTGGCTGTGAGTGTGAATGGTTGTCTGTCCATATGTGTTGGCCCTGTGATGGACTGGCAACTCGTCCAGGGTGAACCCTGCTTCTCGCCCGAAGGCAGCTGAGACAGGCTCCAGGCTCCAGCCCCCCTGCAGCCCTTAACGGGATAAGCCATAGACAATGGATGGATGGATTGATGGATGTTTTCTTTTTCCAAAACAATTTGTGCTTAAAATGTGTTTTATCAGACATTCTGAGCAAACATCTTCTACAGCTTCAACTGTGCAGCATGGAGGACCTGCTGACTTTGTTTAAGCACGACAGAGAGTTGGGAATGCATGCCTTTCAGACCCGCCAGCAGCTTTTTGAAAAGGTTCAGAGGGTTAACATTTATATAATCATAATGGAACCCAAGTCCTCCCACTAAGACCCAGATAGAGTTGATACAAACTGCAGGCGATAAACAAGCTGACCTCTTTGTCTGGCTCGCTCTGTACCAGCAGCCATTACATTTTGGCATTTTAATTATCTCTCTCGTTCATTCCCTCTCACACATATCGAGTGCACAAGGGTGCGTTTGAGTTCTTAATCATGGCAGGACCCAGCGGACTCACTGAAGCTCCCCACAAACACAGTCAGCTTCATGCCTGACCTACAGACACATTAGCAACTTCCCTGGCCAGATGGACCCGTCTGTGTGTGGGTCACTGTCCGGCACTCGTCCTTGAATGACGACGTGATGGTCAAACTGTGTGTGTCCTCATGTGATGCGCAGATGAGAATACACAAGTGTGTGTGTGTGTGTGTGTGTGTGTGTGTGTGTGTGTGTGTGTGTGTGTGTGTGTGTGTGTGTGTGTGTGCTCACTAAGTGGACATCCCATCAGCAGAGCATCTGTGATCTCAGGTCTCCAGAGGGAGTTCCCACAGCCGCCTGTCAACTGGACAGGTTTATATACCCCCCGGCAGAACAATGGGATGGGGCGAGATACAGATAGAGAGAGAGAGAGAACAGAGTGAAGAGACGGAGACTAAAAGAAGAGGGAGGGAAATGTCTTTTGTCCAGCAATGATTAAGAATCTAGACCAGACGGTGTGTGTGTGTGTATGTGTGTTGGGCATTTCAGCTACAGGTTGGTCCCAGAGCAAGTGGTACAATGCCTGTGCCTGTGTTACAGTGTGTGTGTGCGTGTGTGTGTGTATGTGTGTGTGTGTGTGTCTGTTGTCTGTCTGTGTGCGTGTGTGTTTGTGTATTCATTTGTGTGTTTGTTACAGTGTAAATATTCAAACAATCTGGTCATACGTGATAAAACAACTGCTTATTCTATGTGCACAATAAGAGATATTAAATATTTCATGATGATTTCAGATATTGAATTTTGTTGTAGATTCCCTGAAGGCAGCAACCTGTCAATAATATCGGATGTCATATGTAAAATTTTAAGTATGAAATGCTTGTTGATGCATCTTGTGAATCTAGACCAGACGGTGTGTGTGTGTGTGTGTGTGTGTGTTGTGTGTGTGTGTGTGTGTGTGTGTGTGTGTGTGTGTGTGTGTCTACTACTGGGATGTCAAACCGCCTCCAGATCAGTTGGCTATCTTAGTTAAATCTGTGTGACAGCTATTATCTGAACAACTGGAACAAATAAACATTGATGGTGGACCAGCCGCTGGAGAAAAGTGAATCAATGTACACAGGTAGCTACACTCATCCATCCATGCATTCATGCATGGATGGATGCTGTTATGTGACAGTGCTGAGAACTGCACCACCGTGGTAGCTGTAGGCACATTTTAATTGTGCAATAATTATACAAAAATATGCTCGCAGTGAATATCAGTTCCACTGACCATACTATCTGGTACCTTAATGGAGAGTTATAAGGCAAAAAAGAAGTTCTTTTTCTCCAGGGAAACATCTTGTTTTTCAGATCCTTACTGAAACTCATTCAATCAACCAAAAAATTGGTGTATTTATGCATTTGTATGTCAATAAATGTACAAATACATTTTTTTCAGCTCCACTCTCAGTTTTGTTCCTTTTAAATATCTTGCATCATTATTAAGAACAAAAAATGAAGTACAGAACAAATCTCATTATCATGACAGCCAATCCACCACACATGATCCCCAAATGATGCATTAATTTACAGCCCAATGCTTGTAGGCATACATACAGTACGTGCTTATGCCTTATTGATGACAGCAGTCATGAGTCCTGACTTTAAATGAGCGCTGTCCGTGGTGCTGATCCTTCTCCTGTGTAGCTGTCAGTGTATCCTCTGTCTCTACCCACAGGTGTGGGAAGACATAAAAAAATGGATACATCATTTCAATTTTTTTCATTTGAACAAAACAAGCAAATTCTTATTGTTTCCATTTCTCTCTCACAGCCATGGTGCTTTTTTTTTTTTTTTTTTTTTTTTTAAGTTGAACAAAAACTGCCTGCACCAAAGGTCGATCCACACACATCCACTAGTTCATGACTTCATTGTCGTGTTTTTAAGGGCTCCAATTCAAATTTGAGTTGATTATTTTGAGAAGAAGATATAAACATTATTGATAGTGTATATGAGCATGTATCCTAAATCTAATCAAACTAAAATTGTACCATGACATACTTTTTGATATTTGCAAAAAAGGACAGCTTTCATGTTATGGAGAGCACAAAAATGTACATGGAATGCTGCAGCTTTCCCACTGAAAAAAGATGAAAGCACACTGAACCCACAATTGCTCGACATGTTTTGAACCAAACTGATACCACAGCTCCTCTCTTCTTTGTCTCGCAGCTATTGCAAGCACTGTCACAAGCATCAAGCATATTTTACCATGAGAAACGTCAAAGAAAGACACAATTATCATAATAAGCCAATGACTGACGACAACTTTACAAACTAAGGCAGATAATCAACTTCTTCATTCAATTACGCTCCATCCTGAGCACTTAAGAAGCAAACAAATTAAGTTTTATTCCTCCATTTGACTATATACACAAAGCCAATTAGTAAATTACCAACAACAAGAACAACATAGTGTAAATCATTAGCTCACAAAAGAGCCTGTGTTTTTATCCAGCGAGCCTGTTTAACTGGGCAGTTAAAACGCCTCGATACATTTCAGCCCATTTGGTTTTCCAATCCCAGCTAATGCAGTCACGAAGCCACAGTAAAAACTGAGGAGCTGATAATTAAAGGACTCTATAAATGTCTGCATGGGTGAGAGTTGGAGAGGAGAGCTGGAGAGTGTTTCAGTATCAGCCATCGATCCGCCTTAAAAACTCAGTAAACTGGTTCCATGAGGTCGAATACACGCAACAACTTAGTCTGTTGGGGAAAATTCCTCCATGCCATTACTTCTCAACATCTGGGTTAATGGAATTCTATTCAGGGCTCAGCCAAACTGACATCTCCTGTCCCATACTTTCAACACTACCTGTTAGATAAAGACCTTAAGCAGATTCTTGAAGCCCAACATGGGCTCACTCCTACCATATGCACATCAGGTAGGATCCAACTTACTGAAACTACTCCCTGTCTTGGGAACTCAAGTTAGCTTGGTCAGTGCAAGTTACAGAGATGTGTATTCTGTAAATCTGCTGCTGTCTATTTGATCAGATCCTATGTTCCAGTTTTGTTTTTTGTTTTTTTGCCTCTGCACCACATTATGTTTTTGGGTTGTCCATCTGTCCCTCTTTGGGCCTATCTAACCATGCATGTATTTCAGAAACACATTGTTCAAATTAATTCTTCAAAATCTGCATTCACCATGTCGTCCAGCCTTGGTATGGAGGCATAAAGATGTGTAAAATACAAGATAATACACTTCCATAGTACAGTATTCTTTTGTCCTAATGTTAGCACCGTTCTGATTATCATCTCAAATGTCATTTTCAAAGTTATGTGCAGATAAAAGGCTTTTTGGTTTTCTATTACATTTAAGAAGGTTAAAATGCACAACTTGAAATCAAGTCCTCTATTTAATACTCTATTCTACGACTACAAAAATGACTACCACTACCCCCTGTGGTAAGACAATGCAACCAGCCTACCTATATTAGAACTAGGAGGCTAAAACCCGCTCAAGGTATAATTCAAGTAGCCTCTTGGTAAAATTACAATCTCATAATAGTGAGACTAGCGACAAATATTATGGACAGTTTTCCTTCTCCTACCAATACTGGAAAATGTATAGGGTATTCTACAATTGTGGATGAGTGACAGAACTTAAAACCTTGTAAATATGAAACGGTGCCTGGCATGGCGTTCTTTCTTCTTTCAGCTATCTAACTCTATGGAACTTTTAGCAGCTATTATTCTGATTTTAACCCCTTGAATGGTGCAGCTTTTTACCTATTATCTTGCCTCTACTCAGCACTCCTCCCTGCTTCGGCTCTATCTGAAAGAGGGATTGCTAGCTAAATCTTTTCCATGCAGCAAGTGGACCATAACTGGAAGAAATAGGCTGAGATCCTGCTGAGAAGGAGGGTGACGGGTGGGATGGGGGTGAGGGGGTAATCGCAGGGGAGATATGGTGAAAGGGGTAAGAGACACAGAAGGCAAGTGAGTAGAGAGAGAGCGAGAGAGAGAGAGAGAGAGAGAGAGAGAGAGGTTTCTAAATGCACCGTGTCTATCTGATAGACTCCTTACGACAGACGGAGAGCCAATCTGGGAGAGACTTTCACAGTTGAATCACCAGGAAACTGGGCGACCCAAGCTGGATGATGACCCTGTAGCCTGTCCGTCTCTTTGTCTGACTGTCTACATGTCAATCTGTCTGTCAGCCAGCAGGTTGACCAGAGGAAGCAGTTGAATCAGGTTGTCTGACAAGCTCACATGTCGCTGTCTGTCTATGTTGTGTTTGACTGTCTCTCACACCTCTTTCACACTTGACAAAAAAAACCACGAACATCTGGCTTTTGTCTTTAGTGGGAAACAGGACAATTGCCATTCCTAGGTGAAATCACTCTGCAGTAGTCCCAAGTATTTATTGGCTCCATCTCCAGTTGGTGGTGATGGAAACATGGTGGTTAATTCCCCCTCTTTATTACATATACAGCTACCTAGACATCAACACTGTGAGAACATCTGTCACCTGCCCAGAACAAAGTGGACAGGCTTCAGTGCATTTTTATACTGGACAAACACCAGTGATGACATATTAACAAGAAAATGTTTATAGCACCATACAATGACATTGTCAAAAAGGCAATATTGCAAAAACAATTAATCTACAATACATGTGAAAAAACCCAAATGTGTTATTGGTGACTGAGATGTCATATCAACTTGTCAAAATGTTGATGGGAGACTTTGCTATATAAATATGGATGTTGTGGTCAGTATTGAATCACAAGAGGAAGCATCACGATATCTCACAGTATTTTTTTTCCCCAATATCTCTTAACCCAGCTCGACACGGTGCTGCACTCTTATGAATGAATGAATACATTTTTAAATTGAAATACATAAATTGAAAAATAGAAAAGAGTAACAGTGCTTGAGTAGGAAGAGGTAAAAAAAAAAATTCCAACACCAACTTTTTTCAAGTTATAAAGAACTATCCCAATGTTTTACCAATGTTGCTTTCTGATCAGCTTCTACTGGCAATGAGAACAAACTTAAGTGCCCATTTTTTGTATGTTTAAAATATACAAGCTCCTCTCACTGGTTTTTCAGTCAACATGTGTTAATATCTACATCATAATCTTGATGCTGCTGTCAGAAATAAAAAAAAAAACAACCTTTTTTTGAACTTGTCTTTGTCTGTTTTCTTGATATGAAAAAGATATTTCTTCTATTAAAACATATATTTGGTTATCCAGGACATCCAGGTTACAGTAAAAGATCAGTGTTTTGAAAAATTTGCTCGTCAAAATTAACAAAACTTTAATATGCAACAATAACAGGATAGACTAATCTCATTTTTAAAATCATTAAGCACATGTTTTTTGAATTGTTCGTTTCAATTCTGATTTCAATTTCTGATTCTGTGTTCATTTTCATCCACCGCTCTCCTTTTATTCCATCATCCTCTCTCTTAACATTCTTCTTTGATTGATAACATCTTTGACTGACCTTCTGTAAGGACACCTAAAGATGCCCTGCAGGTCTTTATACTTTCATAAGAGTTTTGAGACAGAAGGTGGTAAAATATTTGAAAACCTTTCTTGCAGTCCAAGCAAGAGATTCAAAAAAGGGGGAAAAAACACCATAAAAAACATAAATTATCCCCTTATAAAAATCAACCTTGGTGCACAGTTAATTAGACCTAACTCCAGGCAGCGCTGCAGCCGCTTCGCCTCTGACAGCCGAGTGCTGACGGCCTCCTGTGCCTGAGCCAAACACATCTGAATCCAATTAAAACATTAGAGATCAAGCTCAGCTTCAAAACGTAAATGATTTGCTAATCAAAGGCGGCTGGAAGAGAAATCAAAGGCAGAGGTGTGTGGAGTCCTCAGGTGAGCTGCTGGAGCAAACGCTAATGGTTAGGATCGCAGTGTGTTTATGTGCGATACATAAACACAGAAGAGCAAAATAAGCTTCCTTTTTCAGGGCAAAAAAAAAAAGGAAGGAATTTTAAGGAAGTGGGAAAGTTTTGCTCAGTTTGGGTTTTGTGAATTTGAATATGAAAGAAAAAAACACAGCAACAAGCTCATCAATCTGTTTAGGTCAATTCCTCACAACATCTCCAGACTGGTGGGGGAGTTATCTGACAAGTGATTCTAGCAGCAGTTTTTATGTCCCAGTGATACTGAAGGTGCAGTTATGGCTCTCTATTCATTTCGATAGCAGCCTGGTCTTGTTAGCCTAAAATAACTGCCTGAAGGCAAGATGGCTGCCGAGTGGCGTGACTTGCCTAGAAGGACTCTGGCAGAGCGGAGCGGAGTGCGATGGAGCCGGGAGTAAATGTGGACAGGTATTCATGTTTATTCATGCAGCCGCAAGCTGCAGACCTGCAAGGTGACTGACTGTCACACACAAACACACACACACACACACACACACACACACACACACACACACACACACACACTCTGGGATGAACGCAGGTGCTGAAGACGACTCACATCTGGCCTGTCTATCACATCGGATCAGAGTTTGTGTGCATATGTGTGTGTTGTGACAGTAAGAAAAAAAAAATGAAAGCGGCTCCCCAACTGCTTCCACTAAATCTACAACAGGTACAACTGTGATATTGTTATCACAACATTTTATACAGAATCTCTCCATGAAAATAGAAACCATCTGGCATTGTTTTCAAATGTTGCAACATATCCTCAAGATAAATTTGCATATCCTTTATAAAATGATGGAACATTATTCATTCATAATCCTGTGCATGTCCAGTACATGAGAAATCAGATCAGTGCACCTGTCCAACTATATATATATATATATATATATATATATATATATATATATATATATATGTATATACATATATATATATCACAACAAAATGTCCTGATGTCTCGCAAACAATAACTGGTTTTGTCACCAGAAAGATGGCTGAAAATGTCTAAACATTTTGCTGAAAACATCTGGTTTCTTTCCTAGCTGTCAACAACTAGGAGTGAAGTGCCTGCACATAAAAAAATTCTTGTATAATCTTGATGTCATAACCAGCAAAATGCTCAGGTAGAACACTGAAGTAAAGGTTCACAATATTTGAACATATGATCATCTTTTCATTTTTCTTTTGCTTTGATATTTTAAAGATATAATCTGAATAATACAGCTCTATGATTGTTTTTCCATCTATTGCTCCAGCTACCCCTCAATGCCTCTGCAGCAGATTTTACCACCACTATGTACACGTGTGTGTATCTGTGTGCGCGCATGTGTGTAAGTGTGTTTGTGTGTGTGTGTGTGTGTGTGTGTGGGGGGGGTGTCGTGTTAACATCTCTCAGTAACCTTACAGCTACGTGAGAGTTTATTAATTATGATCTAAATACGTAGCAAAGACACTCATGAATATCAGCTGCCACATTTCAGTCAAACAGATTCAGTGGTATATTGGAATACACACGCACACAAACACACACATGGATACACTCCGTCTCAATGAAGTGCTTTTACACAAAGCAACAGGTAAAATGAAAAAGAAATATCAATACTGACAAAAAATACTTTTGTGTACTTTAATCACTTAATATTCAAATAAAAATGTTTATAATAAACCCCAGGATATACCAGTAGGTACAGGATGACATCGTTATCAGTAACCAGTTATCATGAGCATAAAATGCAAAAATGCGAAATATCATCGGATTCTCAACTTTCCAGTGGTTTTTAAACAAAAAAAAAATCTGTCAGGGATGAATAACTTCATTTTATGAAATTCTAATATGCATACATGCATAAAAAGCAACTGTTAAACAGACAAGGGATCAAAAAAAATTTGATTTGTCAGAACTGCAGTATATTACAAACTAAAAAGAATGATTCAACTCTCTTGTTTTTCAAGATTGTACAGTTGCCTTTATTTTTCTCCAGTATTGCTAACACTTAGGGGAACCTGCAAAAGACTGCTTACAGTTATTTAGTCATCTTCACTTTTTGTTAAATGGATTTACAAAACATTTTTTTCTTTGTAATATATATTTGTACTATTAATTATTATTATTAGTAGTAGTATAACTTTGTTATACTGCACAGCAAGCATGCTTCCTTCCAGTCAGTATTGTAGAGATTCAGGAATTTAACTGAAAAAAACATTTGAAATTTGATAGATTAGTTCACTGACGATAACAGGAAATTAAGATAACATTGAGCAGAGCAGAGCAAAAAGCTTAGCAAATGCTAGCAAAATACACAATGTTCTTTCAAATACTGTATCTAACATAAAATACAGTATACTGCATTAACGGAGTAATAAATCAAATGTAACATTTCCAGTTCAGCGTGACTATAACTACCACAAAATCATTAAAGAAATCAGTTTAGATAATATCACAACAAAGACACACATAATCATCTATACTTATACACACATGCCAGTCCACTGATTAAGATGTACATCAATTCCAAACACACCTGTGTGTTTGTGTGTCTGTTTCAAACTGGCAAAGACGAAATGAAAGTGAAAACGTGTGCCGCACGCACGCACACACACACACACACACGCACACACACAAACACACACACATCCCGTGTTAAAAAGCATCTTCATTGGCATCCTCACCAAACACTAAATGCTCCTGGCTTCTAAATCACACATTACACGGACCTGCTCAACTTAATTTGGCTTTGATCTCTTTTTTCCTTCAAAAACACAGAATTAGGAATTCTCTCTCACGCTTTCTCGCTCTCTTCTTCCGTGGATGGAGTAAATGAAATTAATAAGGCATACATCAGAGGCAGCGGCAGAGCTCTGGCTGTAGGCTTCCTCTATCACTGCCTCGACACCACATTCCTCTGTGTCTTTATGGTTTTATAAATATATTTACACTAATTGAAAATCTACCATTCACTCAACAAACAGGCTGAATTATTAAAAAGATTCATATCTGTCCGTCTGTTGACGCACAGCTCTTAATGGAATAAAATAATGGCTTTCGTGTGTTTGAAGTCAGTTACTTAAGAAGGAGGGGTCTGTGCATGTGTGTGTGTGTGTGAGTGTGAGTGTGTGTCTATGTGTGTGTCTTTATTTAGGGTTTTATTATGGCTGTGATGTCAAGTGTTAACAGGGTTTATATCAAATTGAGTTAGTGGAGTTTCTAATAAAAAAAGTGACACTGTTTGTTGTTTTCTATGAGGTCCAAGGTGGACTTTTGATCAAAGTTTTACATCAGTCAGTATAAGGGGTTTGTTTCTTCTTCTTTTTTTTTTGCGGGGGGGGGGGGGCATCTTTATCACTTCCTTTAACTTCCAGATCATTCAACTTTCACAACATGCAAAAGTTCCTTTCCTGGTTCAATAAAAGATAATTAAAGGGCCATAGTGCTACTACACAGAAACAAGCCAAACAAGAAGCAACACTTTAAGTAGAGGATACTGGGGTGTAATGATATATCTGTACCGATATATCATTTTAATTACAAAAATATATAATATAATCAAAGCAAACTTCAAATACTGATCCTCATCACTTTCTAACAGTCTAATGAAGATATGACAATGATATTAGTTCCCAAATATTTACATGTTTCTGGTTAAAATCATAAAGCAGGGGAGGGGTTGTGGCGGATACTGACCAATGCTTAAGCTAGCCAATAGCACAACATAACACATCCAGGATGACTTGTGCCACCCAAACAGCTGTATCAGGTTTGCTTTTTGCTAAGAAATGTGGATTAAAAAAATTGTTTGTACCTTCAACACTTCAAATTTTGTACAAATAATATAGCAATTCAATAATGGATTTAATACATAAACCTGCAACAGTATTTAAAACTGAATGACAAGGACAATTCATTTTCACGACATTAGAGGAACTACATTTCCTTCTCTTAAAACTTAGAAAATCTAAATTTTAAAAGGCTCTTGCTGCTGCTAAAATTTAACTGGCAAATGTCAAATTATTGGCAAAATGAGGTGAGATGTACAGAAAATAATTCTGATTGACTCTTCAACAAAGCAGCAAGTAAATATCACCCATTGCCTTTCACTGTCTCACTTTTATACCTCAAATCCAACATGGTGCTCCAGAAACAGAGGAAGCTCCCTCCCCTCCAGTTAATACAGTCTAAAAGACATCTAGGCAACATAATAGAGTGAAACAGTGGGTTTATTTCATGTGCATGGCGTCTCTCCGGTGCTCGTTCTTCCTCGGGGGGAAATCTCACTGCAGTAACAAGCTCGGGCGATGCTGAAAAAGTGCCGCAGGCAACAGCGAGCAGCGGCTCAGAGGCACAGGCAGGTGAAGATGGGGTGAAAATCTAATCTTTTCACTGTAAACAAACCCCGGGAATATGGGAAAAATAAATATATGTGAAGAAGAGTGTGTGTTCGCCCTGGATTTGAGTGATTCCTTGCAGGCGCCACAGGTGGGTAGCTGTCCAACAAGGTGAGGGATTTGCAGTTATGAGGACAGATTGACGGGGAGAGCAGGGAGTTGTTTTCAGAGAGAGACAGGGGAAACTGCTGCTACTGAATACACGTCAAAACTAAAAAAGATGTCGGTTGCAACGTTTTTCTGAAAGCAGTTTGGGATGTCATGTTTCGCCTCTCAGGTACATCAAAGCTGAGTTACAGGAGACGAGGGACTCGCAGGAAATGTGGCGTTCGCTGACAGGCACCTGTTCAGGAATCTAAAGACAGGCCAAAGGGAGAGTTCAAATGTTTAGCTGGATCTTATCTACTGTTATTCTCAGTAACTCTCAACAATCACAGCTGGATGTCAAAGAGGGATTACCAGACTGTATGTGTGTGCATGCCAACAGACCATCATGAGGGGAGACCAGGGACAGTTGCAACACTTGGCATCTTTCCCACTATATCCAAAAATAATTTACATGGGGACACTTATGTCACCTACCTCATACAAATTGGGAAGAACTTGGTTACTTCCTCTTAGAGTTCTAACTGTGGTTCCTTTGCTGTGAGAGAGAAGACAATCTAGCTGAACATGTGGTGAGAAAATTTTTCTCATTTCAAGGTGTTACACCACAGTCTGATTAAACAACCATGGTCAGGCTAGTTTCTGAGTTTCTGGAGGATTCTGGGAAAAGTAGTAAAGAGTCGATTTCTGGTTTCTGCTGGTCTGGTGTACAGGCTTGATTTTATGCAAACAGGCTGAGGGGGTATTTGTTAGTTTGACCCATCATCTATCCATACCTCCATTTTCTTCCACTTATCCTGTAAAGGGATGCGGGGGGCTGGAGCCTATCCAGCTACATTCAGGCAAGAGGCGGGGTAAACCCTGGACAGGTCACCAGCCAACATATATAGACAGACAACCATTCACACTCACAGTCATGTCTTTGGAGTGTGGGAGGAAGCCGGAATACCTGGAGGTGGTGTAACATCTTGAAATGAGAAAAATTTTCTCACCACATGTTCAGCTAGAACCCATGCAGGCACAGGGAGAACATGCAGACTCCACACAGAAAGATCCCATGCTCCAGCCGGGACTCGAACCAGGAACCTTCTTGCTGTTAGGCGACAGTGCTAACCACTGCACTACTGTGACGCCCTTATTTTGACCCATTCTGCCAAATTATCAAGCAGGTCATATCAACAACCTGTCCATACAGCATCAAAGTGTGGTTCAGGGATGAGTTCTTTTTGTAGGCCAGCCCAACTCAGGGCTGGATGCAAGATGTTTTTACTTACTTACTAACTGGGATTTCCCCCCTAAACTGTCCTGCAAAACAATTATTCACATTTATCTCAAAATTAAAATTTGCATTTTTATTTTAAAAATCCACAAGGATGTTGTCAATAACGTTACTGTCATCATAGTACAATCTGAGTGAATGGAAGTTTCCAATCAGCGAAATGCCATTAGAAGTAGCGGAGTGGATCACTAAAGAAACCCAAAGATCACCAAGACACAAGACAGTTAAGTTCCAGTTCCTAAAAGTCTTGCTCATTCAGCTAAAGATCAACAACAAGAGAAAGGGCAGTTATCTGCAATTTTCTCAGTGGGGCAGAGCACAGAGCTGCTGCTGGGACATGCCTGACACACTTCTGGTTCAAACAAAAATCACTGATTTGAATGACCATTATTAGTTGCAGCGACCATGGTGCAACTGCAACACTATGGACTTTTTTAAAATCCTTTTAAAAAAAAAATTTATTAGTGGGAGATCATAATTAAAACAGCAATATCCTGCTGTCAAAGAGCTATGTGTGACTTGCAAGTCGCAAATTGAGTATTGCAGCTGTCGAGGGACTTGTGGCACTGGTGGAGAAAAACCTTGATTGTTTGTTTTGCCATTCATTGAGCCACGATGTTGGCTTATGCAAATACTTGACCCTATAGTTTATAGCTTAACCTGTAATAATTGTGGGGTGGACTTGTAACACACCTAAGTGCCATCTGTGTAAACTCAGTAACAGTACTTTATCAATCCACCAGCAGGAGCAAAGGATGGAAGCTTTGGCGGTTGACTGTGTTTGAATTCTGCTGTTCTTAATGTAGGGCAATTTGATGAGGGAGAGTTAGTCCCACACAGAGCAGATTATTATTAACTCACTGGATTATCTGGTCAGATTTATTTATTTATTTATTTTTGTGTTCAGCTCATGGTAATGAAGGCAGTGTGTCTTGGAAGTAACAGCCCTTGAAGGAAATAGTGTGTCCCGATCCTGGAGTGGCTGCAGGATTGGGTCTCTGCTTTTTGTGGACGATGTAGTCCAGCTGGCTTCATCTGGCTGTGACCTTCAGCTCTCACTGGATCAGTTCACAGCCAAGTGTGAAGTGGCCGGGATGAGAATCAGTACCTCCAAGACCAAGTTCATCATTATTGCCAGGAAAAGGGAGGAGTGCCATTTTCAGGTTGAGTATGAGACCCTGCCCCAGGTGGAGGAGTTCAAATAACTTTTTTTGGGGGGGGGAGCTGGATCGTGAGATCAACAGGCAGATTGGTGCAGCGTCTTTAGTGAAATGAGTTTCCTCCGGAGGGTGGCTGGACTCTCCCTTAGAAATAGGGTGAGAAGCTCTGCCATCTGGGGGGAAGCTTGGAGTAGAGCCGCTGCCCCTCCACATTGAGTGGGGTCAGGTGAGGTGGTTCGGGCATCTGGTCAAGATGCCTCCCTGATACCTCCCTGGGGAGGTGTTCAGGGCACCTCCAAACAATGGGAGGGCCTGGCCTGGGAATGCCTCTGTATCCCCTGTGAGGAGCTGGATGAAGTAGCAGGGGAGATTGAAGTCTGGGATTCTCTGCTTAATCTGCTGCCCCTACAACCTGACCCTGGATAAGCAGAAGAAGATAGATGGATAGATGGATGGATGGATGGATGGATGGATCTTGAAGCCTAAAATGAATCTCCGTCTGCGCTATTCCGCTCATTATTTAGAGAAAGTTCTTTTTAAACTCTCATACACATCACATGAAAATCATTAAATCCCTGAAATCATCAAACTTCAATGACAGTGTCTTACCTGTGTCAATTTGTATATACATGGCAACTGCAAGCAGATGAAGAGATGAAAAATTTCAACTGTTGCTGTAGATCATATCAATCAACACATCCACTCAGGTTTTTCTCTGACATTTTTTTTATACTAAAGGAGTTAGTCTTGATTTCAAAAAGAGAGAGGGAGGCAACAGGTGATGGCCGAGAGACATTTGCTCTTCAATAGGAGACTGAGCAGTGAAGGTGGTTCCACTTTTCTCTTGTTAAATCGAAAATTACAAGATGAAGAGGACAACCCACCATAAATATTTGTTGCAGCCATTATTATGTTTGTTCAAGTTATTTTTTCTGGATCTGATGTTGTAACCATGTAACCATTTCAGCACACTCAACAGTGTGTATTTACACTGAAACCATGGACATTAGCTGATGAGACAGCACTGTAGCTCAGGATGCATGTGCTTACTGTACACATCACACCCACACAACCTGCTTGATTGTGGGGAATGGGAGGTGGATGTTTTATCAGGCGACAACAAAAACATCTACTCAGATGCTAATGAAGATCCTGCAGGAGGAATGTGTTGTATCATCTCCAAAAGGTTGTGTGCATCTCTGATGCTTCAATGTTTCACCAGCTGTACGATGCCTAAGGAAAATACAAATACTTTGCGTTATGTATGACTGGAATGATGAAGCCTCGGTGTGAATGATGACAAACAGGCCTGTTTCTAAATCTGGCAACTGTTCCTGTGGTGTAGCTAGCTATTTATAAACAGTAGTAAACTGCAATGGATGACTTGACCACCACATGAGTGCCCCCACCCCCCAGTCCTATGAGTCACTTTCTCTCAAAGTTTACATGATGATCTGAAAACTTTGACCCTCTTACTTTTGATTACCAAGTCAAGTCAAGTCAAGTCAATTTTATTTGTATCGTGCCAAAACACAACAAAAGTTATCTCATGACACATTACATATAGCCTAGGTCTAGCACTGGTCTTTCCCATCTACCTGTGTGGTGTTTTCAAAAATATGTAAAAAGACATCTTTCACACTTTTACCTCAATAAAAAACATATATCAATAATATGGTGCAAAAATCTTATCTTAATTCTTAATGTTATATGTCATTGTCCTGAATTATAATTTGTGGCTTCACACTGGGGCGCGAAGGTGGGGCAGTGATTAGCATTGTCACCTCACGGCAAGAAAGTTCTGGGTTCGAGCCCTGGCTCAAGCTTTGGGTCTTTCTGAGTGGAGTTTGCATGTTCTCTCTGTGCCTGCTTGGGTTCTCTCTGGGTACTCCGGCTTCTTCCTACAGTCCAAAGACATGCAAAAGAGGACTAGGTAAATCAGATACTCTAAATTGACTGTAGGTGTGGCTGTGAATGTGAATGGTTGTCTGTCTACATGCGTTGGCCCTGCGATGGGCTGGTGAACCATCCAGGGTGAACCCCGCCTCTCGCCCGAAGGCTGCTGGGATAGGCTCCAGCCCCCCATGACTCTTAACAGAATAAGCAGTAGTCAATGGATGGATGGATGGATGGATGGATGGATGGATGGATGGATGCATGGATGGATGGATGGATGCATGGATGGATGGGCTTCATATTGGAAATGCTGGAGCAGGTATTGGTCACACTCTTATTGTGGATGAAGCCCCAACATAGGGTGACACCCTGCAATTGAGACTTGGTATACCAGTCTAGTCCAGCGTTTAGCTTAATATCAAACCAGTTCCAACATTGGTACCCTGGCCTGGATCTACCATTCACTGTCTGTGATTTCTAGCTATTAAAGGTTTCAGGTGATATTAACTAAAATTTGCCCTGCTGATGTTTTAAAACACACCTCATCGAGTATTCTGACTGTTGATTTCAGTGGCAATCGGACAGATGGGCATCAAGATCAATATGCTTCTGGACTACAAACATCTCAACTTCAAAAGATTTCTGCTTTCCCTCTGTCTGAATCTATTCAATCCATTATTAACCTGTTTCCTGCCAGACAAAGACACAGGCAGGCAATAAAATATAGAAAAATAAAATAAAAAAAAACAAGAGAAAAGGTTAAATTATTGAATTCAGGGTTCTTTCTTCGAATATAATACAAATACACAAAGGAGGAGAGTCTACTTTTTGGGGGAAGGTGGAAAGTAGGTTAAGGCAAGGTGAGAGTGAAAGTGTGGCATCAAAGATGTAAAATTGAACAAAGTCAGCGACACGCCAGGAGTCTGCTTGTGCGACATGGGAGAGGAATAAAAAACACATCAGAACGCATCACGCCTCCACCATCAAACCAACACAGAGCGAGAGAGAAGAGACATGTATGAAGGTGAACTTGAGTGAAGGAAGGAGCGAGGGATACAATGAAGGTATGAGAAAGCAAAAAAACAAGGAGGAAGGACACTGATAAATACAGAGATAGGGAACAGGAAAAAGGTGGTGGGAGATAAAACACTTCCTTGAGGAAGGCAGGAAGTGATCTTTAAAAGATTAAAAAGAATGATTGTAGATTTATGATCAAAAATAGAAAGAAAAAGATGGAAAGGAACAATTACTGAGAGACAAAGGCAAGAAAAGGACTGTACGAAGAGGTGGAGAAAAGCTGAAAGGAAAGTCATCTGAAGAATTTGATGCTAAGGAGAAAAGTAAAGGGCAAGAGATTCCACAAGAAGGAAAAACAAAACGAGAAATCAAAAAAGTACTACAAGGTATTTGAGAGAGCGCAGAATTTATATGTCATTGGATCTGGATAGAATTCAAAATCGAGTTCCTTTTTCCTCAAATTTCCTAAATCCTAAATTCTATCATCCTACCAATTTTCTCACAGACGATCGATCCTAGCAGGTCCTATTACAGAGTGACAGAGTTGAGGGGGCAAAGTAAAATTGTTAAAAAAATGGGAAAAGGGTTCGTAAATCACAGTACAGACCAGAGACATGTTAGCTTAGCTACTAAAAACAAGGTAGAAAAGTGTTTTTATGAGATATTCATTGGTACTAATTGTATTACTTAATTCAGCAATAAAAAAACAATACCTCAATACCTGATCTGTTAAGAATCTGTAGTTGTTTTTCCACAATAGAAAAGGATGAACAGTCATTTCATGCATTTCTATGAGATTATTAATCAAAAAGGCTGCTCAGAAGAAAATCACCTGTCCTGTAGTTTCAGCGGGTTAAAGGCAGAGTCTTACAATGTGTTCTTACCAAAGTAAAACACACACACACACACACACACACACACACACACACACACACATATACATATGTGCAAATATGTCACTTAATCCAATGAATCTTAGCCAGGACGTGACTGTTGAGGGGGAGGGGCCTGCCTCCTAAATACCTGACATGACTGAATAGCATCATGTGTCCCTGAACTCTCACTGTGCACTGTTACATTCCAAATGTGATGGAAATCACATCCATCCTCCACTGTGGGTATAACATCCAGCACACACAGCTTGGAAAGCTATAGTTGTTGAGATAGTTGGTTTTGTCACCATCAGGCAATCAACACTTTGATGTTCTGAGGCAAATTTGTTGCTTACGTTAAATATTTGGAACTTGCTCAAAGATGCAAAGGATGAAATTTCCATCCTTCGCACGGCATTGTCACAGACTGTCAGTCTGTTTTGTCCCATTGTCTTTGTATGTACTTGCATTATGCCACACAAAAAAACTTGCATTTGGTGTGAACATACCTTTAAAGTCTTCCTGATTTCTTAAATGACTGAAGTCCTGAATGACAGGAAAAGCACTGCAAGATTTCACAGAATCCTGCAACTGAGGTCATTTTCATACCAAAGCTGTTTTGTTAGCATTAAATGGACCAGAGTTTGTCTCTTCAGATAGTCTGCTTTGTTTGGGCAGGTGTGAAAGCTCGTCTGAACTTTGGTGCAAACCAAACAAGCAAACTGTGGTCAACATGAAAAGGTTGGTCTCGGTTCGCTTGTAAGTGGACCCTGGCGTGGTTCACCTACAGTGAGGAATGCAAATGGACTATCCAGTAAACAGAAGAGAGAAAGTGAACTCTTTTTACTCATCCTTTTATTTCTGGTCAGTGTTTTGGGCAGTCCCACCCCTGCTGTTATAAATGTGAGGTATTGTCCAAATGGTTTGGTCTGCTTTTTAAAAGTGCAGTGTGAAAGTAAATCAAAACAAATAAAGGTGTGAAATCTTTGGTATTCCCCGTCCAAAATCAACCTGGACCATCCTGTTGTGAACGCGCACTTACTATTCCTCCTCTATCTGGTCCTATTTCAATAACCCTGGTGACTGTGTCAGGACTAACGTGTAGATTGATCCTGACACCTTCAAAGGTCAGTTTGAGGGTTCAGGCTTTATGGTGGGGGAAGTTACTGTAAACTGAAGGATAAGCAACCACTTCCTCACAAGGACATAAGCATAAATGAGTGTTTGCAAGAGAAGAGAAAGAGAGCGGGACTAGCCAAGCTCTTCCGGGTTCATCTGTCTCTTTTAGTTTAACCTCTCTGATTACACCACGCACACTTGCACACATTTTAAACACACATTACTTGCAACACACACACACACACACACACACACACACACACACATACACACACACACACAAAATTCAACTCTGCCAATCCAATTGCATGTAAATACATATTTTCATAGAGAGGAACATGAATAATTAAACTTAACACAAATACTGCAACAAAAACTCTGATATGCCTTTAAATGTACACACCCATGCATACACACATATGTGTACACACAGCTATAAGCAGAGTAGACAGATGGAGTGTTTATCAGGGGCCTTTGTGGCCACCCAGCTCCTCCAGCATTTATCTCAATTTCACCCTCAAGACAAACACGCTGGTGCAAAACATTAGACATGCATACACCCACCGAAAGTAAGAGATACAAATAAACACACAAACACAATACAAATACACAGGTATGTAAACAACACAGGAATACGAACATATCCAATTGGCTATTTTACAGTATGAGTTCCCTGTACAGGCACAGCCAGGACAAAATTTTATATTTTATTCTGCCAAATATCATCAAATATGCTACAGCTGGTGATTTAAATCACCAGATGGTAAACAAACAAAATGTACAACCATAGTGTACAAATAAATGCTTTGGAGTGGAATGTGATGATGGAATGGACATGCTGATGTTTATCTTCATTGATTCTTCAGAGTGCATTAAGCACAGAAAATTCAAAATATTTCAAAACCAGAAAACTAATCGGGTCCAAGCTTGTTAGCACCAGTAACACAATGAGATGACAGGAGAGTAATGGAAAAGGTATTCCACATAGCGGAAAGGTCACGTTCGTAAAAACAGGAAAGGGTCAGAATTTTGAAAATGCCTCTCAAAGAAAGCTCGAACAAAACCACAACAATAGCTTTTATTTTGAAGGTAAATCACTTCCATCTCATCGCCATCAGCAGAGTTTTGACTGACTGACTGAAAGAGAGGCCACTGAGGGCAGTATAACACATGTGAGCCCCGCCAGATGAGTGCCATTTCAAAGCCCATACTGCTCTATTCTCGCAGATTGTTTTACATTAATACTATCATTTTTTTTACATGTTATTTGCATATACATGTATAAATTATTGTATTGATATTTTGACATCCAGTGTTATGTTTCTGGGGGGCATGGTGGTGCAGTGCTTAGCACTGTTGCCTCACAGCAAGAAGGTTCCGGGCCCGAGCCCCAGCTTGGGCACAGGATCTTTCTGTGTGGAGTCTGCATGTTCTCCGGGTACTCTGGCCTCTTCCCACAGTCCCAAAGAGATGCAAATGGGGACTAGGCTGATCGTCCATCGTCATCTACCGCTTATTCCTTACTAGTAAGGGTCGAGGGGGCGTCATCTACCACTTATTCCTTACTAGTAAGGGTCGGGGGGGGGGGGGCTGGAGCCTATCCTAGCATTTACGGGCGAGAGGCGTGGTACACCCTGGACGGGTCGCCAGTCCATTGCAGACAAACAACCATTCACACTCACATTCATACCTACGGTCAATTTAGAGTATCAATCAGCCTCGTCCCCAAATTGCATGTCTTTGGACAGTGGGAGGAAGCCGGAGTACCCGGAGAGAACCCACGCAGGCACGGGGAGAACATGCAAACTCCACACAGAAAGGGGACTCGAACCCGGAACCTTCTTGCTGTGAGGCCACAGTGCTAACCACTGCACCACCGTGCAGCCTGACTAGGCTGATTTATACCTTAAAATGACCGTAGGTGTGACTGTGAGTGTGAATGGTTGTCTGTCTATATGCGTTGGCCCTGTGATGGACTGGCAACCCGTCCAGGGTGAACCCCGCCTCTCGCCCGAGAGCTGCTGGGATAGGCTCCAGACCCCCATGACAGGATAAACGGAAGAAAATGGATGGATGGATGGATGGATGGATGTTAGTTTCGTCATCTGTCACCCTTCCACAGTATAAGGGGACAAGGAGTTTATTTCAAGGCTCTGATCTTAGAGAAACCTTCTTATAACTTTATTAAACCAATCAAACATGTAAATATGACTGAAAAATGTGTTCTTCAAACTGCATTTAAAACATCTCTAACTTTACCACGTTATGTGTTTTGTAGCTGCAATAGTCTTGAAAGACTAATATTACTGAACTACTAAAAAACAGAAAACATAATATCCATGGATAAACATGATGGACACACCTTTAGACATTGTCCAACAATTTGTCCACATTTTTGCTCTCAGACCACACGTAACAACATATACTAAATTTCACCTAGGACTGTTTCATGTGAATCATATGGTTTTACACCATGTCTACACTTGTTGAAGCGGGAAGTAGGAGCACTTGTTTCGATGTAGCTGATGTACTGAATTAAAATACAGCAGAAATGTTGTAATAGACAGCAACTGAACAACCAGGAAATCGTACAACTACAAGACAAGCGTCATCGACCGCGTGAGTCATAGTCTCTATCTTTGCAAACTGGGCACACAAACATGAAGTGGATCAAATGAAAATATGAATATCAGAAGACGTGTGAAAAGGCCTACACGGAGTTAAGCTGGTCCTATAATGAGCTATTAACTGCCTTCTCCTTTCAGCTCTGTGCCTGATTCCGACACAAATCCGGCCTTTATTCTCCAGTACAGTAATCCACACACACACAAACACAAACGCACCACATCTACCAACGCAGTCCTCCGTCATTTCAAATCCCGTCTTCTTTCAATTCAGCAACAAAGACCTCTGAAGGGATGAAGGGAGGGAGTGAGGGGGAGGAAGGTGGGTGAGAGACGGAGCGGGTAAGAGAGTGATGATGAACTGAAGAGGAACAGTGTGATTTGGACCATTACAGAAGCTCCACACACATACACACCGACAAGAAAATGCACATAAATACAATGTGTTCAGTGTCTGACATTCACTCACTCAAAGGGAAAAACTAACAACATTTTACATGGTATCTTGGTGACCAAGCAGCAAAACATAATTCATCTGCATTTCCAACATAAAAGGACAAAACTGAAAGTCCAAATTTTCTGTATTTCTTTGTTATAAAGTTAAATACAATTTATCAAATTTATAAAATAACTGACATAACATCTTTTCAGTGTCTAAAGCTAAAAGGGTTTTCATTCCTAAGGGCTACACCTAATAATTACTCCTTTTTTAAAGAAAAACCAAAAAGAAGAAAATACATTATTCAGAAAACAAGTAATTTCATTATCTTTAAATTTTAATCTTTTTTTTTTTTTCAATTTCATTTTTTCAGGTAAAGTTACAAGTTTGGAGCTCCACAATTTGTCAAAGTTGGTGTTATTCTCCTTGATTATTAACAATCAGTATCGGCCCTAAAATAGACCCCTAGCAAAGATATGAAGTTTACTGTATTAAAGGACTAATACATCCAGAATAAACACATATTCAGTAAGCTGGTATCAGGGAATTAAGCAGTTTTCTTTGGGAAATACATTTTTGAAAAAGGGATGCCAATTAATTTAATGTTTGTCAAAAGATCAATTAAAAAATCCCAGGAGCTCGAGCAAGTGCGATCAAGAATGTTATCACACGAAGAAAGTCATAAACATGTCTTCATCTGCCTAAATGAGAGCTGGCAATTATGGATGACCGAGATTTTATTTGCTAGTCTTGTCCTCATCCAACAATGTTTGATAGTACACAATATATTTTGATTGAAAATAGTATTATAACAGACTTCCATACAATAAATTATCCAGTAAGCCAGTTGGTTTAATATTATATAACTTGTAAATCAAATTTTGATGCTTGTTTTTGATGATGGGTTCTTTGGGTATCATTGAGATGCAAATGTAGTGAGTTTTGGTTTCTTCCCTATGTAAGGAATTTATAGAAAATAATTTTAAAAAACTGAAAATACAACAAACTTCACTTAAAGAAGGACAAATTTAGCTCTACTGGTTTGCTTTCATGGTGAATAGTTTCCATACCTTATAACCTGATATAACCATACCAGTAATTAAGGTCTAAAAGCTTATTGTTTCTGTTAACATGTAATATCCAACAAGGTTTGTCCATTTATATGAAAAAAGGTGTTTCAAATTCAACAAGTACATTTGATGATTCATCCATTAACACACACACACACACACACACACACACACACACACACACACACACACACACACACACACACACACGCACACACAAAAACAACAAGAACTACCAGTACTTCTACTGCTACTGCTACCAGGAGCGCACACAAACGTTACCATGGCGAGGAGGTATGCTGCTGGCCGGCCAGGTGAAGAGTCTTGGGCCGGGCGGCGGAGCAGCTGCCTGAATTAGCTGGCCGCTCCCAGTAGGGGTCACTGTGAAACACACACAAAAAACGTGGAGAGGTTCTTTAACGACAGCGATAACAGACCAGGAGCAGGACAGGACGGGAGGGGGAAGGAGAGGTCAATAAAGAGCAACAAGAAGGAGGAGACATGGAAGTGGAGGATAGAAGAAAGCTGGAGCAGAATTTGTCGATAAAAAAGAATCACAAACAACAAAAAATTCAAACATTCTGATATAAATATTTGCATATAGTGACTATTCAACTTCATGTGGACAAGGATGAACAGTTGGGCATTTCTAACTCATGGAGAAAGTCAATACTGAACGTTACAAAAAGCTTCAGAAATGTGTAACAATTTTACACAGTAACCAACATGAAATAATCAACTGTTGCCAATCAGCCATTTGACCATTTGAGTTACGCATTACCTGTATTTGTATAAGTTATCTATATTTCTGTCAGTACCTGGAATAGGAGAATCAGCTGAACTACAGTTACTTTAATATAACCTGTACCTAATAAGTGTTGATCAGAATTTGTTACGTGTACTGATATACGATAGGACAGATATCTCCAGATATTTTGGATCACAAGAACAAACTAAGTATTCAACTCTCCCCTCGAGAAAAAGCAGAGTTGTCGAGTAAGCTTAACTAATATGTATGCACTGCGTCCATCAATTGGTCCTAGCTTGGGTAACAGATTACAGAATTACACATTAAGGTTATGAAACTGCTGATTAATGTCAGTTGCCTTTTAATGTCAGCTAACAATTGCTATTAAACTAAAGGAGAAACAATGTTCATCATTCAAAATGCAAACATTGTGGCAAACAAACTTGCCAATGGGAGCTGACATCATGTAGCTTGATTGCATGTTCCTTTTTGGGACAAGTCCACGCTAAGTTTGAAACCCAATCACAATGTTGCAGGGTTTCTCTTGAATATAACACATGGTCATCGATGTGACATAAAGACAGAAGCATTTAATTTCTTCTGCTTCTTGTCCATGAGTAAAAATGTACTTATCTGTAATTGCTGATTGGTTCAAGAGTTAAGACGTGGGTTCCACTGTGGCTGGTCAACTAAAACACTTCATACTTTCAGAAATATTCAATGAAGCTCCACTTTGGGGTTGAAGGGGGTGTGTGTGTGTGTGTGTGGGGGGGGGGGGGTCTGTTTCATAGGCAGGCAAAGTGACACAGAGTCAAATACAAAATACAAAGCAGCACCAAAGTGACTGTCTATGCACAGTGGATTATTTGAATTTTACACAGCCACCAAAGACAGCCTGTCAAAACCGATGCTGGAATGGATTTTTCATATGGCAAGAGGGAGCAAGGGAGCGAATGAAAGAGAGGAGGACGGAAAAGAGGAGGGCGAGAGACACCGAGAGGCAGGAAGGAGGGGGAGAGCGATGGGGAGAGGCAGTGAAGCGACGCTGGCTTGCAGGAGAACATTAGCTGCACTGTGTAGCGCACCATAAAACCATTGACATTGTCGGTCTTGCTTTGTGGACAAGTATGATTGTAAAACACAGCTCTGTGAGGCGAACCGGCCGCTATTGTTCTTGTCAGAGGGTGAAGCGAGGGCACCGCCGGGATAACTTATTTCAGTTTTAAAGCTTCGTGAGAAGGCAGAGAGTTGGATTTCAAATTAAACCGGTGAGATGTAAGTCCAGAGATTGTATTACTTTTAGATTTGATCTCTTGATGCATGACTAGGAAACATAGCGCTGCTGTCGAGGAAGAGGGAAAGAAAAAACAATATCATAAAAAGCAAGAACATGGCGGTCTGCTCTCACTGACGTCCATTTACTTAAGTGATTATACAACAAGATTTGAGAGGTTTCTAAAGACCAAGACCTAGACTGAATAAAGTTATCCTATCAAACAGTTTAGGATGGATTCCTTATAGTTTTCATCAGAAAAACCTGAATTAATCTGAATCTTGAGTTGAATTGATAAGTTATACTATTGGACAATGGCTATGACTATGATGATTATTATTTTTTTCAGGCAGAGTTTGCTTGGAATTCCCTTTTTGTTTTACTGACTGCAGCACCACTCCCTTTGGAACTAGTGTTAAATCATATTGGGTCAAAACATAAGATCGGTACAATTCAAAAGAAGACATCCTCTAGGCATGTTGGTCTCATTCAGCATTTTGTGACTGCAATAATAATAATGTGATGCATCCTATAATATCACATCTGAGGCGTTAGCACCCTCAGACAGTTAACATTGGCTTTTTGCCTGAACTATTCCTCTCTATCACACAAAACTATAATTTTTGGTCATAGTCACAGTTTTAAGATGATAGGTTCTGAGCTTCTTTCATAGTAACTTCCTTCACTGGGTTTAAGGGACAATGTATGCCCACCTCCTGGTAACCTCAAAAGTCATGGCTAGGCTATTTTTGGTGTTCTCAAATGGACACAGTTGTTGCCAAAAGACAAGGTCTATAACTGAGTTCCCTATGTGTCCCTGCAGGATGTTAGCACTCTCAAATTAGCCTCTAAGACAGAAAGTCTGGCTTCAGATAAAGAAGAAACAAGGGCTGTCTTTGCTCCTTTAATAGTGCCGGTAATGGAGTCACTTTTTACTAACATGTGCTGTTTGGCCCATCTGGCCCCATCGGCAGGTGTGGCTTGCATCCATAAAACCTTCCCAAGCTGGGGGACAGAAAAACTCAAGCTGATGAGACGACACGAGCATCAGCTATCACCTATGCTGTCAGGCTTGCTAGATGTGATTAACTGTAGTGAAAAAGCTAATTAGCAAGGCTGAGTATGCTATGCTACCAAAAGGTAAAATTCTTATGGTGTCTAATTTCTAAACTAAATGGGTGATTTTCCTGATCATGAATTATTAGCTGTTTTTATCGTGGCTATTTTTTCTGTTGCACTTCGATTTAAAGTGAACCTGCTTGAGGATTGCTGATACTCAAAACCCCTTGATTGTGTCGGAGTGTGAACCAACTTGAGGAATGCAGGTCTCCT
>NC_141336.1:6597500-6640000 GCF_037954235.1 Aulostomus chinensis | reverse complement strand
ATCCATTCTTTCTTTCACACAAACACACACACACACACACACACAAACACACACACACGGCTAAACAGCTCTCCTCCTTGTTAGGACATTACATTTCCTTACATTCACCCTAACAGGGACCTCTGTAATTGTATTTTGGTAAATTAGGGCAGGTCTTTGGTCCCATGTTGCCTTGGTGTCCAAATAAGGTTATTGTTTATACCACAAGAGATCTCCAATAGGTAACCATCACCCACACTCCCCCCACATACCCACACAATCTCACACACACAATCACACACACACACACACACACACACACACACACACACACACACACACAAACACACACACACACACACATAAACTCAAGCTCAGGCTCACATGCCTGTATGAAATAATGCACGCACACTGCAGCGCAATAAATCTGTGCATGAAAGCATGAAGACATGTACACATACAGGGGTTTCTGGTTTCAATTCCTCACGTTGCTTTTTACACGTTTTGATCTGTTTTTCTTTTTTCTGCCTCTTTATGTGCTAACACAGATCTGAAGTGTCTGCAGCTTTGAAATAAAGTGAAATCACAGGCTTCTAGCAACTATTTTCTGCCTGTAAGCTTGACCTTAAGACCCATGATAATGATTCGACTGTTGCCATGGCAGCATTGAAAATATTAGGCTCGTATGAGATGAGTTAAATATGTCAAAACACAGTGTATGTCTGCAGCTCAAAGCTCATATTAAACAGAGGGAACATAAAGAGAACCATAATAAACTGTTTAAAGTAACATGCTTTTTTCTCTCTACAGTGTTTTTATCCTTCAGATGCAAATTTCTAAATTTGGAGATATCAGTTTAACAGGTACACACAATCCAATATAACTGGATTGCATTTGTCTTGTGGGGCTGCAAGTACCATTACATTTGTGACAATCAACAGTTATTGTGTTTCAATTTCATTGTCAAGCAAATCACAAGTGAATGTGAATATGTATTTAAAAAGGAAATGTGCATTAGGTGTATTTTGATGTTTTGAGGGCCTGTTCTATATTACGTTTGGTTGGACTAATTGGAAACGTTTTTAAGCACGACACCAATTTTGGGATATGCATGAAGACACATGTTCAGTCATGCAAATTCAAAAACATGGAATCAGTGATGATTTTCAAAACCACTTAGCATGTTGAGACTTCAACACACTTGGATTACTTCAGATGAGTATTATGGAAGCATTTTAATTTCTTATGATGTATTGTTTTTTTCACTTGACAACTCACCTCATTTGTTTGAGAGATTACTACAACAACTTTTCCTGTGAAATCCAGCAGTTTTGGGAATCAAAAAAAAAAAAAACTTTTCCATCAGCCAGAGCATGACTTGATAATGGCTGAATTTTTGGCTGAACTATTACTTAAAAAAAAAAAACACTTTTAACATCTTCATTTACATGGGGGCAGCACGGTGGTACAGTCGCCACGGTCAGCACTGTCGCCTCACAACAAGAAGGTTCTGGGTTTGAGTCCCGGCTCAGGCATGGGCTGCAGCATGGGATCTTTCTGTGTGGAGTCTGCATGTTCTCCCTGTGCCTGCATGGGTTCCTTCCAGGAACTCCGGCTTCCCCCCCACAGTCCAAAGAAAAGCAAATGGGGACTAGGCTAACTGGATGCTATGAGTTGACTGTAGGCGTGGCTGTGAGTGTGAATGGTTGTCTGTTTATATGTGTTGTTTGTATGTGTATGGACTGGCGACCTGTCCAGGCAGAACCCAGCCTCTCACCCAAAAGCCACTGGGACAGGCTTCAGCTCCCCCCCCCCCCCCCCGATTCCTAACAGGATAAGCAGAAGAAAATGGATGGATGGATGGATGGATGGAATTTACATGAGCCCCGTGATTGACAGGAGGACCAAATTGGACCCCAAATCTGGTCAATTATGCTGTACTCTATGCCCAGCTTAATGGAATATGAAAACACTGCATGATGATTTTGTCAGCAACTATGAGGTAGTTGGGACTACTGGAGAAAGAATCATCATCGGGTGGCCACAGATAACTCATTATGAAGACCTTAGATTAAATTATTTTAGGGTCCAAGCAGAACATCATGGGTATGAGAAACTGAAGATCTGGGCCTGCACTTTATGGCAAATGCTAGGATGACATTTGTCTATATTTTATACAACATGTCATTTCTGTGACTGACTCTGTTTGAACAAAAGGAAAAAGAATTCAGAAAGAGAACTTTATCTAAAGATCAAGCTGTCGGCTGTTGGATTGCATTCACCTCCATGTTGAATCTGATTAAAGGCGTGATATCAGCAAAGATATCCTAACTTTCTCATTCAGCGTCCCTTTATATCTAAAGAATTACAGATGGACTTCATGGAAGCGAGCCCTGTGTTTGAACTTCTTGCGTTTGATGTCGGTGGCGTCTTGCCACACGCTTAAACAACCCTGTGAGTGGGCATGTCACCTGCGAGATGAGAGAAATCAAGCACTCCTCATGTCTGGCCAAAAGGTTATTCTGACATTCAGCAGGAAAGGAGGAGAGAAGGAGAGGTAAAGACAAATAGATGAAGGGAAGAAAGAAGGGATGCAGCAAGAAATCAAATTCAGAGAGAAAGGATGTAGCATGCAACAGTCCTTTAGAGAAAGGTGGTTGTTAAAATTTCAATTTCTGACAATTCATGTATAAATTATTGAATTATGTACATATTGTCCAACATAAATGAACTCTGACTTTCTGAGAGGAGCTGGATATTCTCAGAATTTTTTCACCAGGATTGGTACTGTAGACTCACTTTTGATTTTCACTTGATTGTTGTGGCCCCCAAACAATTAGCAAAATCTTGATCAAAACATAAACAATGACAATACCACGACTACTACGACGACTACTACGAATGATAATAATAATAATAATCATTATGATAAAATATTCTATAGGGCTCTTCCAATGGTGAGTGCTTGGGCCCTAATAATGAAAATATCAGTAATTTTTGAATGAGTTTATTTTGTGTTGTTTCTTCCCAAATGTCAGGTAGAGGTTGCTACCATATGTGTACAAATACTTTAATTTACATTACAAATTGCACTGTGTGCAGAAAAATTACAGACCCTGGACAATACTATTATCATAAATTACTGTCGTCGTCATCGTCGTCCTCCGCTTTATCAAGTGGGTCCGGGTCGTGGGGGCAGCAGCCTCAGCAAGGAAGCCCAGACTGTCCTCTCCCCAGCCATTTCCACCTGCTCTTCTGGGGGAATCCCGAGGTGTTCCCAGGCCAGCCAAGAGATATAATCCCTCCAGCGTATCCTGGGTAGGCCTCAGGGCCTCCTCCTGGTTGGGCATGCCTGGAACACCTCCCGAGGGAGGCATCCAAGAGGCATCCTCACCAGATGCCCGAACCACCTCAACTGACTCCTCTCAACATGGAAGAGCAGCGGCTCTACTCAGAGCCTCTCCCGAATAACTGAGCTTCTCACCCTATCTCTAAGGGAGAGCCCAGCCACCCTGTGGAGGAAACTCATTTCGGCCGCTTGTATTCACGATCTCGTTCTTTCGGTCATTACCCAAAAGTCATGACCATAGGTGAGGGTTGGAACGTAGATTGGCCAGTAAATCGAGAGCCTCGCCTTCTGGCTTAGGTCCCTCTTCACCACAACGGACTGGTTTAGCACCCGCATCACTGCGGACACCACCCCAATACGCCTGTCAATCTCCCGCTCCACCCTACCCTCACTCGTGAACAAGACCCCGAGATACTTAAACTCCTCCACCTGAGGAAGGACCTCCCCCCGGACCTTGAGTGGGCAAACCACCCTTTTCTGGCTGAGAACCAAGGCCTCAGACTTGGAGGTGCTGATTCACATCCCAGCTGCTTCACATTCCGCTGCAAACTGTCGAGCAAGAGCTGGAGGTCGTGGCCCGATGGCGCTAAGAGGACCACGTCCTCCGCAAACAGCAGGGACGACACCCTCCTGCCACCAAACTCGACCCCCTCCACCACCCGGCTGCGCCAAGAAATTCTGTCCATAAAGGTTATGAACAGAACTGGTGACAAAGGGCAGCTTTGGCGGAGTCCAACCCTCACCGGGAACAAGTCCGACTTACTGCCGGCAACGTGGACCAGACTCTTGCTCCTCCAGTAGAACGACCGAATGGCCCTTTGTAAAGGGCCATCCACCCCATACTCCCGGAGTACCCCCCACAGGGTGCTCCTGGGAACACAGTCGTAAGCCTTCTCCAGATCAACAAAACACATGTGGACTGGTTGGGCAAACTCCCATGCCCCCTCCAGCACTCTGGCGAGGGTGAAGAGCTGATCCATGGTTCCGCAGCCGGGACGAAAACCACACTGCTCCTCCTCAATCTGAGGTTTGACTATCGCCCTGACCCTCTTCTCCAGTACCCTGGCATAGACTTTACCAGGGAGGCTGAGGAGTGTGATCCCCCGATAGTTGGAACACACAATCTCTGGTCCCCTTTCTAAAAAATGGTGACCACCACCCTGGTCTGCCACTCCAAAGGCACCACCCCCAATGTCCACGCAATGTTGCAGAGATGGATCAACCAGGACAGCCCCACAACATCCAGAGCCTTGAGATACCCAGGGCGGATCTCATCCACCCCCGGAGCTCTGCCACCGCGGAGTTGCTCAACTGCCTCGGCGACTTCTGCCCTGGAGATTGGACGACCCCCCCCCCCCCCAGCACTCCCCAAACTCTGTCTCCTCCATGGAGTACATGTTGTTGGGACTGAGGAGTTCCTCAAAGTACTCCTTCCACCACCCAGTTATCTCCCCAGTTGACGTCAGCAGCCTCCCGTCACCACTGTAAACAGTGTGGGCAGGTTCCCCCCCGAGGCAACAGACGGTTTCCCAGAAACTTTTCGGAACCGACCGACAGTCGTTCTCCATGGCCTCACCGAACTCCTCCCACGCCCGAGTTTTTGCCTTGGCGACAGCCATGGCTGCACACCGCTTGGCCCGCCAGTACCGGTCGGCTGCCTCTGGAGACCCACAGGCCAGCCATGCCCTGTAAGCCTCCTTCTTCAGCCTGACGGCTCCCCTCACCTCCGGTGTCCACCAGCGGGTTTGAGGATTACCGCCGCAACGGGCCCCAGCAGCCTTACGGCCACAGCTCACAGCAGCCGCCTCGACAATGGCAGAGCGGAACATGGCCCATTCAGACTCAATGTCCCCCACCGCCCCCCGGATGTGGTCAAAGCTCTGCCGGAGGTGGGAGTTGAAGATCATTCTGACTGGTTCTTCCGCCAGGCGTTCCCAACAAACCCTCACTACTTGTTTGGGCCGGGTCTGCACGGCGTCTTCCCCTGCCACCTGATCCAACTCACCACCAGATGGTGATCAGTTGACAGCTTAGCTCCTCTCTTCACCCGAGTGTCCAGAACATGCGGTCACAGGTCAAATGTCGCGACTATAAAATCGATCATAGACCTGCGACCTGGGATGTCCTGGTGCCACGTGCACCGGTGGGCATCCTTATGTTCAAACATGGTGTTCGTTATGGACAAACTGCGGCTTGCACAGAAGTCCAATAACTGAACACCACTCGAGTTCAGGTCGGGCCTGCCATTCCTCCCAATCACGCCCTTCAAGGTCACGCTGCCATTGCCCATGTGAGCGGTGAAGTCTCTCAGTCGGACAATGGAGTCCCCAGCCGGGGCACCATCCAGTACCCTTCCCAAGGACTCCAAAAAGGGTGGATACTCTGAACTGATAAGCGCAGACCACCGTCAGGACCCGTTCCCCGACCCGGAGGCACAGGGAAGCAACCCTTTCGTCCACCGGGGTAAACCCCAACGTACAGGCAGAGAGTCTAGGGGGAACCAAAAAGCCCACCCCCGCCCTCCGCCTCTCACCTGGAGCAACTCCAGCAAAAGAGAGAGTCCAACCCCTCTCAAGGATTCGGGTTCCGGACCCAGAGCTACTGTATATGTCGAGGTGAGGCCGACTATATCTAGCCGCTCAACCTCTTCCACCAGCTCCAGCTCCTTCCCCGCAAGAGAGGTAACATTCCATGTCCCAAAAGCCAGCTTCCATGCCTGGTGTTCAGACAGCTGAGGCCCCCGCCTTGGACTGCCACCCAGGCCACATTGCACTGGACCCCTCCGGTTCTTCCTATGGGTGGTGGGTTCGAGGGAGGACGTGCTCGTGTCACCTTTTCGGGCTGTGCCCGGCCGGGCCCCACGTGTGTTGTTATTATTGTAATGTATTATTGACATGATATCAACATTTCATTTTGTTTTTTTTCTTTATTTTGTTAAATTCCCTGATCAACCCAGCCGATATTTTGTTTATGTGTGAGTTTTAATACGTTTTATATGCATGTTCATTGCTGTTGTGTACACTGCGTCTCTGTAGATGTATGTTTTATGTAGGTAATCCATTAGAGTTGATTCGGTGACCAGGGGATGCTTTCGCTATGCATTTTGACCCGTAAATGAATGGGTGTCATGCATGTTTTATGTTGTGTATATTACTTGTGAATATTAAAAAGGACAAAATCATTATGTTTGTAAGATGTAATGGTTATCATCAACACCAGTATATAGTCACCCCAGTTCATGGGCTCTTCAATACCAATAATGGACAATCGTACTTTTCTAAATAATAATGTTATTTAAGTGAAAATACTAACAACAGGAAGACCTTGTAATATTCAGTGCCTTTCAGAAAATGGTTGACAGGGAGGAAACTTAAAGCTAAATCTGCTACAATATGTTTTGGTTTTGTTTGTTTTTTTGTTTTGTTTTTTCAAATTTGCAGCTGTGTTTCTGGTGACAAAATCAGCTTTTTTGACATGATGTCAGGGACATTTTCAGCCCTTGTTATTGATATGTATGTTAACTCAAACCAAGACCTTCCCAAGCCCCAACCAAGTGTGCTTTTGTGCCTAAACTTAACCAAATGTGCCTAAACTTGACCAGTTTGTCCTGTATTGTCTGAGGTGGACACATTATCAAGAAGACATAGACCCCTTTGTTCTAACATCTGTCACCAGCATGTCAAACGGGCTCGTGAATTCCTGCTCTGACTGTTGCGTGGGCAATGATGGCTTATATTGCTGGACATTTGTAGGATTACTGACAAATAAATCTGTATGCAATTACAGATGACAATACATGGCAGGAGGGAGGAAACAAACAAGTAGCATAAAACAATAATACTTTTGTTGGGCCAGTTTATTCACCTTTGTATCCCACTGTAATTAATTGGTATATTTCTAATAAAAATTAATCACAGCAATTACATCGTAATAATGATGTTCCATTCATCCAAAGATCTTCTTTGAGGTCTGCACTGCATCCAATATGTCATATACCGGTAAGTCTGGAAAATTTTAGTAGCTCCTGGGCTGTATGGTTGAGACAGCTGCGAGTTGGTTAAATGCTGATTTTCAATTATTGTTTATACATTTTTGCAGAGTTTAATGACTGAATTTCTTCAAAGAATAGAGTTAATCCATGTAAAGGTCTGTGCATGAACATCTGAGTGCATGACACACATTCAGTCTATCATTGCAAAGTTCAATCTGACCTACACATATATTATTGTTTATACTGTTAACAAACCAAACAGAAGTAACAATGGTTTAAAGGTGTAAAACATTTGAAAAATAAGCGTCTGACAATGTCGGTTGTTTGGGCAGAGAAGGTAAAGAGAGTCAGAGAGGCAGGAGGTGAGAGGAGACAAGAGAATCTCATATTTTCTCTCTGTGTGTCACCGTGCTATCGCCAGACTTCACCACAGGACGCCGTAAACAAGAGAGTGCATGTGAGTGTGTGAGAAAGAGTTTCCAGCAGGTTTCACCGCAGTCATTCAGAGAGAAGACAGGATTGGCCCGAATCCCCGCTGGCACACACACACACACACACACACAAACAGTGTGTTGATACCAATCAAGAGGCTGCAAAGATACAAAGAGAATCCTGCAGGTGTGTTACAGGCAGCGCTTACCCGCAGGAGGACACAACCTGATTATTATTATTAATTATAATGTAAACAGACCACTAAATATAGTTTCCCTGTTCATTATTGCTAATGAAGTTAGCATGTTTTACAACAAGGGTGTATGCAGCGACTGTCAGGTAATAGTCTGACCTCCCTTGATATGGAGAGTGAAATATGAAGAATAAAATTGCACTTCAGTCATTTATTTTAAGTGAAAGCCCAAGATGACTGATGGCATCGAGCAACATGACGTCAAAAACCAGAGAAACAAGTTGCAAGTTGAGTTCCTGGGTTTAGCTTTATGCATAATAACAACCAAGTAGAAGCAAAAGAAGCAATGGCAGATCAGAAAAATTCCTAGCAAACATCTCTTGGTTTCCATATTTGAAGAGTATGCTAATCAGTGGGTTGTCAAGTTACTACTATTAGTAACTGTGTAAGAAAGCAAAGCATTATAATGGCAGGGTCAGAATCTTTTCGTTAAATTGGCTATTCATGGTGTACCATATTATCAAAAATGTCTCGAACGTTAAATAGCCAGAAAATATCTGCTATGCTATTTTTTGTGTGTTTTGTGTGCATTTGACTTTTTCTTCATTGAAAATTACTAAAAAAAAAGAAGAATGGATAAACAATTATTGAAAAAAAGACAGAACATACACCCCGATGGACGACACCATGAAACGAACCCTTCAAATTCCTCTGCACTGCAAAATGTTAATGGGATAACGCTGCTGATGGCAAGAAGTGAGACTTTGTCTACATCTACTGGACATTATCAGTCCACATCTTACACTACTCCAGAAGTAATCAACTACAAAGACATGACATATTATAGAGAAGGAAAGAAAGAAAGGGAGAAAGAAGGAAAGAGTGTGAGAGGAGTCTGATCCAGTAAATCCAGATGCATCAGATCACAGCACTGTAAGTCAACCTCTCTCTCCCCCTCCTCCTTTGTTTTCCCCATCTGTGACTCCTTCAGTCTCTCCTTCCTCTCGCCTCTCTGGGCTCCAAACTTTCTCTCTCTATTCATTCATCCGTCCTTCTAAAGCTCCATCGTTTTCTCTCTCTCTTTCTCCCTCTCTCACAGAGCTCCAAATCTCTCTCTCTCGCTCTGTCTGTCACACATCACTGTTCTCATAGATCCTCTGGCAACTCAACGCACTGGCCTCGTACACACAGACACTCACATGCATGAACACACTTTCTACTACACACACGCCCGGTCGCTGACTGACAGGCCGAGCACCGTGCAGCTCTTTGACATTCACAGTGTGTCAGCATGAAAACAGAGAGGATGAGGGGCTTCGGCTGGAGAATAGAGCTGCTTTCACCCCTCACACACCCAGCTATCCAATCTGCTGATGATAGTGCGTGTGCACGCACACACACACACACACACACACACACACACACACACACACACACACACACACAGAAACACACAGTTTACATTTGCATCTCAGGGCCATTTATCAATACCTTAACTTTACATTTGAAGGGACTCGTTGACTCTGCTTCGCGAATAAGAAACTCTGCTGAAGTTATTAGAGAAACCTGGAGTTCTTCTGTTTACAAATGAGTCACATTCTAGAGGTTGAAGTGAAATAAATGATTTTGAAACCTGGCTTGACTGGTTCCATCAACTTTCATGCGGACTGACTTGGTATGAGGAGTGATTGGTTTGCTCATGCCATTTATTGGTGTGCAGTATCTGATAGTTTTTACGTGTTCTTTTTCATGCAGATACTTTGGTTTTGGCAACATCTTAAAGGTTGTATAGACAAAAACTTGAAGAAAACAAATCTTCTTTCTTCTTTAAAAAAAAAAAAATTCACAGAAACTTTTAGAGCAGTGCAGACTGAAGGTCTAAATTTACCAGAAAGAAAATTTCATTTAAAAAAAACAGCTTGTCAGGTCCCAAATGTTGTCGATAATAATCATTTGTGTGACTTCGCTGACAAAGTGTTGAGGATCTCCGAGCCAGTAACATAAACATGCTGACAGGAGCTCATGAGTTGCTAGGTGTTGGATTAACTGCAGAAATGGCTGAAAAATGTAAGGGTTCATTCCGTTACGAGGTAGGTTTTTGCCAAATTCTTCTTTCTGTCAAATTATTACAAATTGTAACTATATCACAAAAGATTCTACGCTTGACATGCTGTCTGTCTTATTACAGACATTCCAACTCTGACGCGAAGTGGTTAGTTGTGTCAACCTGCCAACCACGAGATTAGATAGATGAGTGATTGCGACACCTTCTGACTGGGAGGTATAAATGGTGTCTATCTTATAGTTAAAGCAATTTTGTTGAAAATCACAAGGCTTAAATTCTGAAAGAGTAAGCATTACCTAATACTTCCTAGTGAATAATGAGACTAGTGGCAGCGAATCAAGTTTTTTTTTTCCTTTATTTTGTAGTTTCCATTACAAAAAGTGTAACTGGTGAATGACAGTAAAATCAGGCAAAAAACAAATAATTTGTTATGTTTCTGTACAGGACTATTGCATATTTAGCGTGTACCTTCCAGGCTAAAACACTACTGCTACCAAAGTGCTTGAGTTGTGCTCTCATCTGCAGCTGTTTTAACCTTGCTCAGAAACCATCTAAATACACTAAAGAGACAGCTGGCTGATAAAATCATTTAGCTTATTGTGAAACCACCCAGTTCATTTAAAACGCAGCTGATAAAGAGAAAGGACAGATTTGTCTTCCCTCCATCTGTCTCTCACATTCATACAGTATCTGTATTAATACAGTTATCTGGGCGTGTGTGTGTGTTCAAAATGATGGATAGAGTGATGCTCTGTGTTAATAATTCACTGAAGTGTCGCATGCGGTCGCGATGCCCTTCACATCTCATCCAATGGGAGGCTTTTACCAGTCACTCTGATTGGAGTAACCAGGGGAAGACCCCACCCGTAATAAGTCGGTCTCTTCCTCTCCCAGGTTTTATCCTCATTGAATCTGTAAGATGAAAGAATTTTGTCTTTATCTTCAGTTATTTGCCGTTTCTATCCTCTCCATCTCCCTGTCTTTGTGCCTCCGTCTCTCTCAGTCGCCTGATCCTTCAGAGTCAAGGAGAAGTGAAAAACACCGTCTCCATCCAGACGTCAACTTGTTGAAAAGGGAATAAATCTCGGACTGAAGTTTCGGGGGCAAACATCGAGGAAGCTGACATCTGAGCGCTGGATTGAAGTCTAAGTTGAAGGGCAAAACTATAACGTGGTTTAAAGGCACAGAGAATGTCATAAAGGGTGTTATTTTGGGAGAAGAGGAGTGGGTGACTTTCCTTTGTTGGCTTCACTTTTGAAACTCTGATATTGGGTGGGATAGAGACGTTTAAGAGCAAACAAATCCGCTGAGACGTTTCCTTCATCACAAGAGTCAGAAAACAACTGCAAGTGTCTACAAGTGCTTTGTTACCTTCAGACTGAACGGTATCTTGTGGCCTAAAAGAGTATTGAAATATTATTAATTTGTTAGAATTATTTAAATTAAATACATTGGATGTGAATATATGAAATACATCAGAAACAAGGTGACAACAGTACATCTGTAGTCTCATTTTAACTCTTGGAGTTGTTAATGACGACGCTACTATTGTATATACTATTTCCATCCATCCATATTCTTCCGCTTATCCTGTTAAGGTATGGGGGGGGGGGGGGGGGGGCTGGAGCCTATCCCAGCACCTTTCGTGCAAGGGGCAGGGTTCACCCTGGACAGGTCGCCGATCCATCACAGGGCCAACACATATAGACAGACAAACATTCACACTCTCAGCCACACCTACAGTCAATTTAGAGTATCAATCAGCCTCGTCCCCTTTTGCATGTCTTTGGACTGTGGGAGGAAGCTGGAGTACCAGAGAGAACCCACGCAGACACAGGGAGAACATGGAGACTCACACAGAAAGATCCTATGGTTGAGCCACGGCTAAAACCCGAGACCTTCTTGCAGTTAGACAGATAGATAGATAGATAGATAGATAGATAGATAGATAGATAGATAGATAGATAGATAGATAGATAATTAGCTGTTTTAACCCCCTGTATGCCAAATTTGAGCCTCATTGCATAATTAATTACATAAAAATATATATATAATGTAGACTGCTTTTTAATCAGGCTATGGTGAGTTAGGATATACCATTGTTAATCCTTTGAGCAGCCGACTGCTGGCACTTCACTCAGCAAACTGGAGAAGCAACACTGACTGCAACAACCTGAGATAACCATCAGATGTAGGAGGGCGAGAGAAAGACGGGAAAAGATGGAAAGAGATGAGGAAGCTACATGAGTCAGTTGTAGCCTTGTACATGTAAATCTATGCATGCATGTGTGTGTGTCTGTGTGTGCAGTGTTGAAGTACATCTCATTGTGCGTTGATGTATATCTGTGTATTTAGCCGCATGCATTTCAGAGACATTGAAGCTGAGTGCCCTGAGTCTCCATTACAAGGACAATATTTCCTGTCATATCTGATTTGCAGCGTGGAGAAGAGAAGAGAGGAGAAGGAGGGGGCAGATGAAGGGGGGATGAATGAGCAGCAGCAGAGTGTACTGACACAGAAGGCATGTACATTGAAAGACACTGGAAAATACACTGAAAAAACAAATTACATGTGCCAGATTTAGGTTATGATGCAAGAGATCCTCTTTTAACGATAGTCCATGGAGGTTTTTGCTTCATCAGTTATTTAAATGAAATGATGTCAATTCGTGTGTAATATAGTTGAAAACATCATCTCAGTATCATTGTTCAATTTCCTTTTTGGGCTTTAATAAAACAGCGCATTCTCAGATTTTTCCCTGTTCAAAGGGTTTTCTATGGAGTTTTTTCTCAGTGGATGTGAGGGTGTAAGGGCAGAGGATGTTGTTATGATGCCATGTAAAGCCCTTTGAGACAAACTGTTTGTGAAAAGGGGCTATACAAATAAAATTGCCTTGCCTTGACATGCCTTTGTCAAACCAACCTCGGCAAAACCCAAGCTAAAAAACAAACACCCTTCTCTTACATATGTTAAGTGATCTACCCCAAAATGTAATGGGGTATTCCATTCCAACTTCCAACAAGTTTGGTGAAATGTGACCACATAGAATTTTTGTAATCCTTCTGACAGGCAGACAAAGCTCCTCCATCCCTCCTCTCTCCAGCTGCATCATCTGCTTCTACCCACAATGTTCCGTGTTTTGGTTGGCTTCCTGTTTCAATTCTTAGGTTAAATGTGATTATTTTGGAGGTGTGGTTACTTCAAAAAAAAAAGTTGGAATGAGTTCTGACCTTTCAAGAGGGTTGGGACTGAAAATGGCCTGGGGACGTGTCATGGCTATAATTTTGGTTTCAAATCATATAGAAAATTCAAAAAAATTCAAGGTGTTTGTGTGTGTGCGCGTGTGTGTGTGTGTGTGTGTGTGTGTGTGTGTGTGCACTAAATTAAGTTATCTCGTCCACGAGCTAACTTCTCGTCGATAGAATCACGTGCCATAATAACAAGTGTGCGAAGTAATATATGTTTCACTGTGATATGAAAACTGTTGCAGGATACACATAAGAACAAGATGAAGAAAAGGGAAAATCACCTTGGTGATTCGACATGAAGGTCGTGACAGCAGTCATACGACGGTGCACTGTCAGAGGAATGTGAAGACCACAGCAGCATGAGACAGACATCTTGGTTTTTTCTTCTAACGTCACAGTGTAAAATCTATCATCCTGTTCAGCACCTTGTAGATACTTAATTTTTTTTTTTAAATGGGTAAAAGAAACTTTCAACACACTGTGAATGACCTTTTATATTCGAGCTATGATGTCCTGTGGTACAGTGGCTCTGGAGGGCAAAGTACAAACATTAAGCCTTTAGCAACAATATATATGTATATTATTGTTCTTACATTCCTTCCACAATGACACGTTTATAATCCAACAGGACTTTTTTCAAATGGGATTGATTGGATTTTTTTTTCATTGACAAAATGAACAAAAAAAATGTTCTGTAGCGAGTAAAATTATTCAGCAGGATCATCTTCACTAATGGACACCACTTTTAGGATTTTGGAACGTAAATGCGATTGTTAATACAAAGCCAATGTGAGATTAAGCATGAACTACACTGATGCTGGATTTCAATGTTACAACATCAGCTCAAGCCTCTCTTTTCACCATGACATTTCGCCCCTGTAGTCTTTAGCTACTTGATAACAACCACCCTTTTTAAAACAAATATGCTTTAGACTTCCTAAGTGTTGAATTTACTAATGTGTTTTAACAAAATGTTGTTAACTTAGGTTCATTTTAACTGCAGACCTTACTTCTGAATTTAATCAAAACCCATTGGAGATGACGGAACCGGACAAAGGAACCTACAGGTTTAGGACTCATTCATAAGGTAAGGTCAGGTCATTAATTCTATAAACCGGTGCCTCAGGTGACTGAATAAACAAGTTCGTCAACATTTGAACTCTCATGAGCCAAAAGTTTTACCAGGACTGCTACTTTCTGTCATAAAAACATAAATCTGTCGAACAAAGCAAGCAAGCAACAGCATTATAATTACTATGACAAAGTTTGTTTTCCACGTCTGAAAAGGATGACGAGGGGCAACATAAATTTAATTATTCCTGCTCTTCTTGTCTTCTTATTTCATTTGTCTCTTTATCACTGCTGTCCTTTCTATTCTTTCCCCTCTTCTATCACTAATCACTTTCTTCTACTCCCACTCCCTGTTACCATTCCTCGTTTCCACCTTCTTCCATCATCCCCTGCACTCTCTCATCTCCTCTCCTCTTCCCTAATCACCCTCTCATCTCCTCTTGTCCTTTCACCTCCCTGGTAACAGATAGTCAATGAAAAAGGCATCCAGTAACCAGGGAAACAGCCCGTGTGTGTGTGGGTCCCGTCTCCAGGGGGGGACGTGAATGGCTGGCAGGAGACAGAGGAGTGGAACCATGGACACCATGAATGGAAGAGAGAGACACTTCCTCCGTTTTCTTTCCAGAACTGGCTTCTGATACTAAATCCCAGCATGGACACACACACACACACACACACACACACACACACACACACACACACACACACACACACACACACTTATATAATACTTCTTGTTGTGTTAGCTTGTGTTTGAAAATCAGACAAACAGATAATACTATTTGTTTGTTAATCCTGTGAACCCAAGGCTAGCATTTACACAAAAAATACTGGAGAAAAACATTTTTTTTTTCAAAAGAACCTGCTATAACATGAGGGATTTCTGAAAAATTGTCCATGCCTCTATAGCAGTAAACACAACATAAACTTAAAAAAAAACAACTTTACCATTTGACATCGAAGTACAATGAATTAACATTTCTCTCCTGTTTTAGAAATCTCTGAACAACACCAAAAACAATATTCTTGTCCAGTCAAGTCTTAAAGGGAGAACAACCTATTTATTGCATCAGGTCCAAATGGTTACAGCAGTGGTCCCCAAACTACGGCCCGCCTCCACATTTGGCCCGGCCCCCTGAACAATACCAGAGATGCATTTTGATTTTTTTTTCCATATGTGTATTTGTATTTGATAATAAAATTGATAACTAGCTATGAACTATTTTCATTATTAACTATTAAGGTGTGTTCACTAGGGCTGCAACGATTAGTCGACGTTGTCACCAAAAATCGATAATAGAAATAGTCAACAATGGAATTTATTGTCGACTATTGTCGCCACACGCATTTTTCCAACAGAGTGAGGCATCTCACTTGATTATAATCTCTGCCGAGAGTCGCCCAGGCGCAATAGCGTCTCTGTCTCTGAGCGGTAACATACAGGAACGCGGCGTCAACATCAGGTACGCTTACCAAAACTTCTAAAGTTTGGTGGCATTTTAGCCTGGATACGGCGAATAAAAAGACTACTAGCAAAGGTTGCAGAGCAGACAGTGCGTATCATGGCGGTGATTTAAAGAAGCCCGTCGGGCAGTTGAACAAAACGGAGTCTGACTCGCCTGGGTGAGATTCAAGTACCATTCAAGCCAATACATTTTTTATGACATACATTGTACATTTTATAAGCGTATTTTCGCTATAAAAGAGAGCTTGAGCGTTATGCCAGACTGTGCCTGACAAACGTATTTTAAATTAATGAATTTTCAATAAGGGCTGCACGGTGGTGCAGTGGTTAGCACTGTGGCCTCACAGCAAGAAGGTTCCGGGTTCAAGTCCCGGGTCGGGCACGGGATCTTTCTGTGTGGAGTTTGCATGTTCTCCCCGTGCCTGTGTGGGTTCTCTCCGGGTACTCCAGCTTCCTCCCACAGTCCAAAGACATGCAATTGGGGACTAGGCTGATTGATACTCTAAATTGACTGTAGGTGTGGCTGAGAGTGTGAATGTTTGTCTGTCTATATGTGTTGGCCCTGCGATGGACTGGCGACCTGTCCAGGGTGTACCACGCCTCTCGCCCTTTGACGCTGGGATAGGCTCCAGCCCCCCCCCTGCGACCCTTACTAGTAAGGAATAAGCGGAAGATGACGATGGATGGAATGTTCAATAAAAGATGTATTGTTCATTGTACCCATCTTTCTTGTTTATTATCATTTGCCACATAATTAAATCAACTTCATGCTAAATTTAAGAAAAAATTAATAATTATCCGATTAGTCGACTAATCGTTTCAATAGTCGGTGACTAGTCGACTATTCAAATAGTCGTTAGTTGCAGCCCGACTATTCAAACCAAACGCAACGCGAATATTCACGTCACTTTATTCGTGCAAATTTGATCGCTGAATCAATGTTTATATTCGTGAATAAAGCATCATGAAAATTCTCATTGCTGTTTGGTGTGAACACACAGTCAGTTAGTAACTATTTCATACACACATAGAATGTGACATTCTATTCCACCTTTCTGCAGTCTGTGCCCCTATCTGGCAACCCCCAGAAAAAAATCCTAGTCCCGAACCCAGAGAGGGTTATTAGGTAGTGTCATTATAGATTTCCTGACTTTTTTTCTGTGAAGAACCCAGAGAGGGTTATTTGGTTGTGTGGCTTTCTGGAAAACAATACATTTTTACGTATAGGCAACCCCATGATCGTCACACTTTTTCTGTTACAAACTGAATGATCTGGCCCCCATCAGAGAAGGGGAAAGTTATGTGGCCCTCACAGAAAAAAGTTTGGGGACCCCTGGGTTTCAGTATGAATGTGCCAATTTTAGAAGTTTTTAATACTTAATTATTATATATATTTCATTAGCATTTATGAAATTTCACATCTTTTTGAAGCATAAAATCGTTTTTATAAGATGATTTTTTTTTTTCAAGATTAGTATCAAAACAGTGTTAATGTCATAAAGAAACCTGGTCTCAGGTATAATCACAACTAAAAGTTTGCCTAAAAATTTAGAATCAAGGACGATTTAAAAGATTTTTAGAGAACACAAAGTCATCTGTAAGACAAATTATAAATCATCTACGAATCAGTTAAAAAAAAAAAAGATCTGGAAAGAAGAAAACCAAACCAAAACTTGTTGTCCCATTTTGTGCCAGCCTCGTCAGAATAGAAAGGGGATGTCACATCACATCCATGAAAGGGGGGACAAATACCAAGGATGGAGGGATTGTGACTGTGACAAGATTGAGATTAAAGGCTGCTGAGTAGAGAATGCTTTGTTGGACGGGATATTTCGATTCCAATTGTCGGCTTCCTGTTTTCATCAAACCAGTGCTAATATGAACCCAAACCATGATTTTTTTTTTTTCCCCTGACTCAAACAAGACAATACTAAAACTGTGTCATATCAGAGCGTTGGAAAATATGAAGTATAGCTGTGTTGGTTAAAAAACTTGTTCAAAAGAAAAAAGAAGATAATGTAGACTTATGAGTGAGAGACCTATTGCATTTTGAGTCCCTTCCTTTGGCCTTTGACATTTCACCTCTGTCATGAAGACTTCCTGTCATGATCCACTGGCTGATTCTTGGTATTTAACATTAATAACCTCACCTGAGTCGCCAATATGGAATGAAAGATGAAAAAAGTTTTTTTTTTCCCGCAGCTAACTGTGGTGATGTTCTTTCTTTTTTTTTTTTACTGTAAATAATCGCAGCAATGTGGCAAGCCCATGTTTCTGCAGATAAAAATTACAGAAAGCTGCACAGCTGAACTTCAAAGTGCAACACAGCAACACAAACGCAGCAAGAGGAGAGAGATGGAGGAGGGGGATGAAGAGGAGGAAATAAAGAGAGAGAAATGAAAGAACGGTACAGGCAGACAGATGAAGATAGAGAGGAACAGAGAGAACATATTGCCACTGTGTCAATACAATATATATGCTAATCACGCCTTTAGTACATGTGTGAATTTCATTACACATAAAGGACTAATACAGTTGCAGAGCAAAACAGCGTGGAGTCCTAAAACCAATGACTGTCAAGGTCATTTACAGCAGAGACTCAAAAACTGAGAAGGAAACACGGCATGGAACTGCTGCCAAAAGATGAAGTGAGGTTAACGGGATAAACCTATTAGCTTGTGAAAGAGTAGCATACTCAACAAATAATTCTTAAATTAATTTATTAATTTAACTCAGTCTGTCACTCTCTTATTTCACACCAATAGGTCGAGGCAACTGGTTGCCAACCTGGAGCCAAGGTCTGCCGTGACGTTTCTTTGTCAGCACTGTCACCAAGTGCTTGCTCATATGGGAAATGCTGGGTCTTATTAGATTAAATTAAATATAATTGTGTTAAATTAAGGCATATGGTTCTCTCTCCTTTGTTGTATTTTGCCACTATGCAAATGAAGGTTGGCGCATTGGTTAAGTGCCTGCCATGCAGGCCCAGGCCGGGCAGAGAGCTAGGCTATGTCTCTGTATGTCACCCCCTCCCCTTTCCTGTCATTTCTTCACTATAAAACTATCTAATAAAAAAAGAAGGCCAAACAAAAAATCTGATTGGGCAGAATTTTGTAAGTAAACAGAAAAATGTTAGTGTCAGTGTTATGTCTATATTCAGTTCACACTCCTACATCAAAATACATCACAGCGTGAAATAATAAAGGCTACTTCAGTCTAGCAAACAGTGAATACATTGTTTTATGCAGAAGGTGTAAAACTTCCCGTGTAGGCCAAATTAACAAAATAAAAAAACTTTGTTGTTTTGTTGGCCGAGTCAGATTGAATTGACAGATTTCACACACTGACAGTTTACCCCTTTACACTCACGTACACATTTGCAATCACACAAACCAGAATGTACGGTGGAAATGTATATATTACACGCAAACGCACACACACAAACGCACGCGCACGTGTGCAGTGAGTTAACACAGCAGCTATATGGATACACAGCATAAACAGTCTGCTAATTCATATGTATGCTTTGTGCATGTGTCTAGACGACAGCTCCCAGCCATGAACTGTCAGTGTCAGGGCTTTGCTGTGTGTGTGTGTGTGCTCGTGTGTGTCTGTGTGTGTACATCACCTACAAATGTGGAGAGCGACAGCTGCAAGCCACGAGAAGTCAAGGTATATGTGTGTGTGTTTGTCTCTGTGTGTGTATCCCCGTGTGTTTGTATGTGTGTGTTCCTTTCTCTTTCATCATCTCCTCTCCCATTGTCTTTCTACACCTTGAACTCTCTCCATCAATACCAATGTTTACCATTTTGTGAACTCTATTAAGATTTATCAAAAGATGTTGTGAAGGAAAAGAGTAATGGAGGTCACTATAGGACACATTAGTAAATAATTGTTGAAAACTGTATTTGCCTTCCTATAATTGTTTCCAGTTTGTTGTCAAATGAGTATTAAGTGAACTTTGGAATTGTTGCAAAAAGGTAAATGTATACTATGTGTGTTTCCATCAGTTAGTCTGGAGAGAATAAGACAAAACTACATTGAGTATATACATTAAAAAAAGTGATGTAGGCCAATGGTTCCCAACCCTTGTATTGGCCTGTGGCTCATTTGGTACTGGGTCAGACAAGAAGAATAAATAACTTTGATTTTTTCCGTTTTAAAAATTATCTGAGTCTGAACCATTTTTTAAATGACCCTCATTTCATGAAAATAATTATATAATATAATAATAATGAAATTTAAATGAATCTCTCTGTTACAACTGTCTCTCTTGAAGGATGTCATGACGCTTGTCACGTGATACGTTACAACTAAAATGAAACCCCACAAGTTAACAAAATGAGTAAAATAACACATTTCTTTGGAAAACTTCTTTGCAAAGGAGAAAAGGCCCAGTAATGAGACAGACAAGCCTAAGACTTTTTTTGTAAGAGACTGAGCCCGAGCCTTCATTCTCCCAGCTGGTGCACGATCACCTGTCTTTTACTTTTGAAAGAGTACAAGCCCTACTTGTACTCTGCCTGTGTTGTGGATTTAAGTGATGGAAAAATACCCAGAGATCGCTACAACAGCACTGAAAACCCAGTTGCCATTTCCGAAATCCTGTTTGTCTGAAGTGTTTGGTTTTTTTTGCAGTGACAGCAACCCCAAACAATTATGGAGTACACTGGACATAAGCAACACACTTGTCTCCCATTACTCCTTGATGGGAATGTCTCATTGCAGAGGAACAAGCTCAGAGCTCCCACCGATTCAGCGTTTCAGTGAGATTTATTTTTATTCACTTTGTTTTTGTGGTGTATCTTCTTTTGAAGGCATGTTTAAACATTACCATAGTGACCAGAACGTTAGGGGCAGAGAGGATGTTACTCATGTTATGTTGTCTGTGGGATTTACGAGGACACTGCTGATAAAGTTGCATACGAATACACAGTGGATTCACTTTTATTATTATATTTTTTTTAAAAAAACAGTTTTTATGGCGGTCGTATTATTTTATATTGTTGTATTTATCCGCCACACCTTAAAGGCCAGTCCGTGAAAATAATGTCTGACATTAAATTGGTTCGTGGTGCAAAAAAAGGTTGGGAACCTTAGATATAAGCAATATTACAAATGGCTGTGGCTATAACAAACAGAGAAAAAGAAGACCTGTCTCTCAGAAAATTGGTAACAGGCCTTTAGGAATTATTTTCAGTTGAACAAGTCGTAATAATAATTTAAGTAGCAGGTAGTATTGGCCATGTTCCTGGTGTCTAGACACAGAGACAACATTTTGGGAAAATTTGTGGAGACGAAAGAAATAGGTGGTCAGTTATGAGTTCAAGACTGCCTTTAAGAGCTTATTCTAAAGAATAAAAGACAAAAACTACCAAGTGAGCTTTCGTCTTATTCGGGAAATTGAGGAGTTTTGTTAAATTTCATCATTTAATCAACCTTTTCTCATGGGATGTTTTTAAATGTTTTGACAAGCATTGATGTAAATCTGACAGCGAGGTGTTTTGAACTCAAGAAAATGCAGCAGCCCAACAAGATTTACTTTTAGCTTTAAGTGAATGAAAACCTGAAAGGAACAGCAGCAAAACTGTTTAAAATGTCAGTTTGCAAACTCTCATGCAATTTGGCCTGTATCTTTAATGTCTTCTTTATCCAGGTGTAGGATCAGTCCTCCACAAATGCTTTGAATTTGAGCTTAAGCAAATTCAATACTATGAATGATTCCTTGCTACCTTTATTTTTTCTTTGCTGTTGAAATTCCACTGTTTTAGAATTATTCAACTGTGACTACATTCACCGTAGTTTGACCTGTCCACCATCTCACCTCTTCTCACTATAGATAGTAATGATAATGTCCGAGTGTGCCGTACAAAGTGACTACAGTGTTTACCCCATAAACTTTGTGTGTGTGTGTGTGTGTGTGTGTGTGTGTGTGTGTGTGTGTGTGTGTGTGTGTGTGTGTGAGTGAATGCGAGTATTGCAGAAAATAAACCATTTACTGCTTGCAGGTCAATTATTCCTGGAAAGAATTACTGCCGGGGCATTTGCTTCCCCTTCTCATTCTTCTTTTTACAAACGCACACACACACATACACACACAGAGCACATATCCCTTTTAACCACACACACACACACACACACACACACACGTGAACGCGCAAACAGAAATACAACTGCATAAACTGAAGCTGTAGATCACCTGCATGCTCAGTCTCTCTCTCTCTCACACACACACACACACAATAATTAGGAATACATACAGACCTACACACAGAGGAAATCACAGTCTAAGACACACGACAATACACACACACACACACACACACACACATAAGACGATGCAAGAAGACAGGGATGTGGCGGCGCGTCAAGGAAGCGTAGCCGATCGGCATTAATATTTATGGGCTGCTTTGCAACCAGAGAAACATTGATAAGCTGCAGTTTTGGAAATTAACGCTGACTTTATTTTAAAAAATGCATTAAAGCAAAATATTCAGCTCAAATTAAAGCAAGAGAGAACAGGCAGAGGAGAAATGCCGTGGTGGGTTATATGGCCAAGGAGCGCGAGAGAAAGATAAACTCTAGCTGAAGATGTGTAGAACAAGTTGAATTTCTCAACAGTGCAACTGAGTTTGTGTGTGTGTCTGTATAGTCAATACTTGTTAAAGAAAAGTGACAACATTTTGGGATATACTGTAGCTTTCCCTCTGGACAGTGGAAAACAATATCATGGGTTTATTCAAGTCAAACTGAAATGGAAAAAAACAAATTACAGAATGTGCTGCTTACAACAGTACAAACAGGGATTGACAGTGCAAGCATTTCACTCGCATTTGCGACGAAAAGGCTGCATCACATTACAGTCGTGCCACTGTGGTCAGAGTTGATTGCGGTCATTCTAGACAACGTTTGTGAATGTAGCAGAGGCTCCAAAGTGCGTTTCTGGCACGTCCCAGAAGTGGCTTGGCGTAGAATATACAGCAAAGTCTCCTTTTCTGCTGGAAGACATGTCAAGCTGCACAGAGCAGATCAAGTCAGACAGGAAGTCCCCACATGGATACCATAAACCAAAGGGTTGCTGGTTTGATCCTCACCCATCTCCGTGACCATGTCAATGTGTCCTTGAGCAAGATACTGAGCCTTAATTGCTCATGATGGCCCTGCCATGGGCTGGTGAGCCGTCCTGGGTGAACCCCGCCTCTCACCAGATGTCAGCTGGGATAGGCTCCAGCGGCCCCCCCCCCCCCCCCCCGCAACCCTTAATTAACAGATAAGTGGTATGGATGGATGGATGAATGGATGGACATTTCATAACTTGTCACTCCAGTTGAAGCAAACTAACACCAACTGTCATAAAAACACTTGCAAGAATGAGAGTTTGCAAAGAAAGACGACCATCCTCACCAATAAAAGCCAGAAAGATTTAAAAAAGGCTTTGGTTGAAGTGGTGGCGGGGGTAGATGAGGGGAGTATGGACTCTATGGAGTACTTAGTGTGATGGGAGGTGGCATTACATACTGGAGTGGAGGCGAGGCTGTAAAGCTTAATGCTAGGTGGCAGAGATAGTAGACATAACAGCACAGGCCAATGTTGCTGAATCCTGTAGTGTATCTGTAGCTTTATGGAGTAAATAATTTCCTTGTTTCCTTGACTGCTCTGTCTTTACTCTCAGTTCACTTGCCAACAGCCATACACTGCAGCAGGAATTTCTGAGATCAAATCACAACTCAAAGAGGTGTAGTCATCACGGTAACTGGCCAGGAATATGATCGGGGTTTGTCCATAATCCACAAGATTAATGAGGAAAATCATTTTACTGAACCTTTCTTTACCTACACTTTCTGTTGCCTTGACTTTTCAGTGATGACACAAAACTATCAAGTAGTCTCTCAGATCTGTCACTAGACCACTCTCTTTCTCTCCCTCTCTGTCAGCCAACAGAGTAGATATTATGTTGCTCTCTGTACAAGCAAACAAATGTACAACTCTCTCTCTCCCCCTCTCTCTCCCTCTCTCTCTCTCGCCTACTCTCTCTCTCTCACACACACACACACACACACACACACGCAATGTCCTAATTGCAGGATCAAGACGTTGCCTCTTGGCTGAGTGCCTGGATGAGACGAGGCCGAGACGAAACCACACACACAAATTGCTCCATGACCTTGTCTGAATGCTGCACACTAAATACTGGCTGAAATAATAAGAGTGGAGGGGGAGACAGTGGAGGAGAGGAGTAGAAGACTACTCTACAAAGATAAATGACCTGATTGGTCATAAATGCACAGGCTGGAAAGGACCGATTTTGACGTTTAAATGACAGGTGACATCCAGTGGCCATAGTCATTATGACCAGGGGAGAAAAGATAAGAAAGATACATATTGATAAATAATTTAATTGTGTGGCTCTTCAGACTTTCCAAATGTTATCAGACCAAATATATCAAACCGTGACAGTGAAATTAGTCACTGGATTGTGAGATGCTCAAAACCAGTTTTACTGCTGCTTCTTTGAAAGTCTGTGGGGCTGCAGTACATCTTGTGATTGCTGGTGGAGGGGCTTAAAAATCTGAGAAAAAAATGATCATTGGATGAACTTTTCGTGCATGCTCTTGATGATGAACATTATAATTTTAATGAGAAAGGGCATCAATTTTGATATAAAAAACTGAAAAATACGTGTGTTTACATTTCGTGACACGGTGGTGCGGTGGTTAGCACTATCGCCTCACTGCAAGAAGGTTCCAGGTTCAAGCCCCGGCTCAGGCATGGGGTCTTTCTGTGTGGAGTCTCCATGTTCTCTCTGTGCCAACTTGGGTTCTCTCCGGTACTCCTGCTTCCTCCCACAGTCCAAAGACATCAAGAGGGGACGAGGCTGATTGATACTCTAAATTGACTGTAGGTGTGGCTGTGAGTGTGAATGGTTGTCTGTGTATATTTGTTGGCCCTGCGATGGACTGGTGACCCATCCAGGGTGAACCCCGCCTCTCATCTGAAAGCTGCTGGGATAGGCTCCAACCCCCCCCCCCCCCCCCGCAACCCTTAACAGGATGAGCGGTAGGAAATTGATGGACTTGTGTTTACATTTACCTGGTATCCATAAAGTAATAAACAAACAATTCACAAACAGACAGGATTAAAACTAGGAGCATTTTTTTGTTCAGTTCATTTGGCCTCAAGTGAAAAAAACACATATAAGCAATATTAAAGTAATTATAATTTGCTTTATCAGGTTTTACCACAATAAGCAATTTTGTATCTCAAAGGTTTGTGTTCTGAGTGGAGTATGGGTTTGATCATGCTTTACCACAATCAAGCATTTTGTTGTATTTCTGGGCTTTTGATAATCATCAAGCACTTTTAGCTCAGTGTCTATGAATGCTGTCCTCCCTAAACGTCACTCATGTCTTCTTGGCAAACATTCAAAAACAATCACAATCAGATCACTTCCTTTAAAAATAGCAGTAACTGCTAAATTTAAGAAAAATGGCATGATGAGATCCTCTCGTAATTATGTGATGAACTTGGATGAAAAATAGAAAACAAAAAAGAAAACAGGATGAAAACTCTCACTGAGCATCTGGATGTGTGTGGGTTCAAAAACACACAAGTTTTCAAGTCTTTACCAGAATTTAAGTTTGTATTTATATCGGCATCCATTAGCATCTCCCAGCCTTACCACCTCCCCCCACCTTCCCCCATCTGCCGTGCGATTACAGCGCTCACTTGTTGGGAGATGCTGGTTGTTGTGTGGCGAACAAGTCGCTCCTCTATCAGCGGCCCCCGTTGTCCACGCTGATTTTCATTAGCGATAGCGGCTCACACAAATCAAAAAGTCGAGGCACTCGGGGCACCGCGCCATGCTCCTTTAATTTCCTGTTGTGGGGGACTGAAGGATTGTGGGGCTCCAGTAAGAAACAGGAAGTACGATAAAGCTGTGGAGGAGGGCATGTGTGTGTGTGTGTGTGTGTGTGTGTGTGTGTGTGTGTGTGTGTGTGTGTGTGTGTGTGTGTGTGTGTGTGTGTGTTTGTGCGTGTTTGGTTGTGGAAATGCGCCTGTTTGCAGTGTGAACTAGTGAGACAGTGATCAGGTGACATCTGAGGTCATGCTCAGTTGTCCATTTCCCAAAGCTTCATAAGGAAGCCGAGCAGCCAAGATGGATCTCTGACCTGCAACTGTCTGACTCTGCAGCCACCCTGACAATAAGGCTTCTATACTCTTTGCCAAATCATGTTGCCATAGTTACCAGGCTATGTAGTCAATGTAGAGGCATCTATCAGCCATCTCTGAAACTGTAGATTAATGTGTTAATAATGTGAAACCATATTGATCTCCATCGATTAAATCTCAATTTTTAGCCAAACTGATTTTCATTAAAAGCCTCCAGACCGTGAGATGATGTATGAATCTTCCCCGCACGGTAACACATTTGATTTGATACACTATTACAAAAGATATCTCCTTATATTCTTGATTCTCTATTTTTTTCTTTATTTTACATTGTTTTTTTACTGTGAAATGGAGCACTGCAATCCAACAATTTCCCGCGAGGGATTAATAAAGGACTTCTGATTCTGATTCTGATTATTGATAAGAAGGCATTTCATAAAAATGAAAGAAATTAACCAACAACCATATATATAACCGTAGGATAACACACAGGCAACACAATCTCAGGAAAAAAACAACAATATTGGAAATAAAAAAGCAGGTGGGAGTTAATATCCATAATTTCCTTTCTCTTCTTTAAAGCTCAATTAATAAAGCTAATTTACATGAATATATATCAGACACCCAAATACATTAACCCTTAGGGACCCAAGCTGACTTTTACGTCCTTTGCTTTTGAGCTATTATCTTGGTCATTATAATGTCAAACCCTTCATGCTATGTTTTGTTTTTCTTCAGGACAGTCAATGCTATCCTGATATGCCATCGGCTCACTTGGTACTACTTACATATATTTTCTAAAAAAAAAAAAAGTTAAACACAAAAAAATTGTATTACAAATTTTGGGAATTTTGGTTTCTCATCATAGAAGGTTTCCAGCACACATATCTTTGCGTATTGAGTTGGGAGACTTTCCCTGGAATCTGACAATATAAACACCACGATGGTGGGATGTTCTATGACTTCACAATTTGCAAACGCATGCTGCGTGTGCATGGCGAGAATAAAGCCATTTTAATGAAATAAAAACATATTCTGACCCATGTTGGGGCCAGTGGAAATGGGGCCAAACCGACCCGACGCCACCTGACCCCAGCCGAAGTGAGCCTGTGGAAACGTGCCCTAAATTGACTGTAGGTGTGGCTGTGAGTCTGAATGTTATTTGTCTATGTGTTGGCCCTGCGATGGACTGGCAACCCGTCCAGGGTGAACCACGCCTCTTACCCGAAAGCTGCTGGGATAGGCTCCAGCCCCCCCCCCCCCCCCCCAACCCTTAACAGGATAAGCAGTGGAAAATGGATGGATGGATGTACATTGCTATGCCAAGTGTGTCTTTTCAATATCTGACACTGACCTGTGGTGACCTGACCTGAAGTGTCTTGCACATGCGTATTTACAGTAGCATCCGTACGCAAAATGCATACGCCTGAGTGCTTTTGTTTACTTGGAGAAAGTTTGGAGAATGTCTGAGAAGCAAAACTTTCCGATCATTCAGATAAGGACGCACTATCATGCTTATACTGGACACCCTGTAGAAATTTGCAATGATCAAAACCGGATTATGGACGTTCATTTTCATAGAGGAAAACATGATAACCCAGCAATCAATAAGCTACGTTGTTCCTTATAATGCGATCGACAAGTTCAAGTGAAATGCTGGATTAAACAAATAAGGCAACTTCTTATTTTTCAGTCACTTATGAGTCTAGTTGTAAAAAGACATGCACATTTGATGCACATGTATGTGTCTTATATCATTCTAAAGCTCAGTTTCGGCTGTTTCATATGATATGTGTGCCATATCTGTCCGATAATGGGTTCTTGAGTTATTTAGATGAAATTAAAAGGAGTGCACATCAACACACAGCTTTTTGCAAACCATATATATGATTAAATTCAGCCAAATTCAAAAATTATTTTCCATCAAATACTTGAACAAAACAATAAGTGATAGGTACCACTGTAAGGGGTTAATCAGATAATCAAATCCAACAACAACAAAAACACCATCATCTTCAAATGCCTCCTTCTCCATATTCCTCATTTTCCTTTTGGAATATCTATCCATCCTTATCCTGTTCAGGGTTGTGTGTGGGGGGGGCAGGAGCCTGTCCCAGCTGCCTTCCGGCAAGAGGCGGGGTTCACCTTGGATGGGTCACCAATCCATTGCAGTACCAACACATATAGACAGACAACCATTCACTCTCACAGCCACACCTACGGTCAATTTAGAGTATCAATCAGCCTAGTCCCCTCTTGATGTCTTTGGACTGTGGGAAGAAGCCGGAGTACCTTGGGGAACCCACGCAGGCACAGGGAGAACATGCAAACTCCTCACAGAAAGATTCCATGCCCGAGCCAGGACTCAAACCGCAACCTTCTTGCAGTGAGGTGACAGTGCTAACCACTGCATTACCCTGCCGCCCCTTTTTGAATTATATACCTCTTAACCTCTATTAAATTAATAAACTTTTCAGAATGTCTAACAATAGGTGACAAAAGGTGATATTTAAGAATGAAATTCCATTTCATGAAATGAAACATTACATTGCTTTCTTTTCACAGGGAGAGCAACTGTTGCATGTGCATGAGCACACACTTGAACAGAAGTCAATCAGCTCAACTCATGTGCTGCCAGAAATTATGCTTCCTCCAAACTTGGCAAGCAGTTGTGTGTGTCTGTGTATATGTGCATGCCTGTGTGTCCAGTTAACACACAATATTCTATTTTATGACACGCAGTTCTGTTTCCCTTCATTCTCTCAGTAAGTCTGTTTAATTATGCTTATTCTATTCTTTTTTTGCTTCATCTGATTGTCTCTCAGCATCGTCTCTCAGAGATGGTTTCATAACAAATGCAAAAAATGAAATTGTGGTGGAATAAAGGAGAGAGAGTGACCTGCTCGTGTCTATCAGTGACGGGTTTAGTGTAACAGCTACTTGATATAAAAGTGGATCTGATTCATCATCAAATCTCAGTGTAAGAGAAGAAAAAAGAACACATATTTCTGCTAGGTGCAGGTCAATCAAAGTGTATAAACCCCGTGGATGGTACTTTTTGACAACAGTTGCACTACCATTTTGGACTGAATATATCAATGGAAACAGCATATAATTATGACGAGTCAATCATTGAGTTTCCGCATATTAACCTTTCAAGTACTGACAAACCAGTGTCTTGAACTGACAGCGTTTTTTTTCTCTACAGCCTCAATTCTTTGTAACTCAAGAAAGCATACAGCCACATACAGTTAGCTTCAAGCTAATAGTGACAGCTACAGCAAGAAAACAACAGTAAAATTACAAAATAAAGTATGTTACTTGTGTGGTTTAATTAATGTCTCTTAATCCAACTGTATGTTCAGTAGTTCACAAACATTTTGATATGAGCTCAAAAAAAGGAGGGCTTCAAATTTGGCTCTACCATGGACAAGCACAGATTCACACAAGCAAGTTCGCTGAACTGAATATACTTGTGCCTGCAATCAGGGCACCGATTTGAAAGGGTTATAGTGAATTAGTTTTTAGCTCAAAGCAAAGTATTTGTATTTATGGACTGAGCACATGACTGCATAAAAAAGACTGGCTTACACGCATGATGTGCTTGAAATTTTGTTCTCGAATGTATTTGGGCAGCTTTGCTGTTGTTTTGTTGCTGTTGTTAGCTGTCAGTCACCTTTAGCTTCAAACCAAATAAAAGCAACTGGCTCTTTGTGAATTCTTGAGTCACAAACAAGTAATGCAGAGGGGAAAAAGCATCCTCACGAGCTCAAGGCATTGATGTTGCGAGTACTTGAAAGGCAAAAAAATCCTTTGGGGTTAAGTATTAGTTTAATGTCTTCTGACATTAAAGAAAATAGCAAGAAAGTCAATATTAGGATATGCATCCACCAATGATGTTAGACAAGTTGAAGGTGCAGATGATGTGTAACAGCATGTTGTTATAACTGCTCCTGCGTCTTTCTTTTCTGTCTCTGGTGGAGATGCTATGTTGAGAAGATGTTCCTCACTAAACTATGAAAAAACAGCAAGGCTTCTAGGAATTACTTGTTTTGGCATCACCCACATATTCATCTCTTTCTGTTGTTCGACAAAAGAGTGAATATGACAGTGTTTTTTTGATGAAACCAAATATACTGCTGAACCCCAGCATGCATTCTCAACACTTCCTTTCAGTACCTCCAACTCCAATGGACTCCTAACATCCCTGGTTCTTTGCCGAAGGAGCAGACGGTGGTGTGATGTCTCACTCTGGACTCAAGTGTTGAACCAATTGAGCGACATTGTCCTGAGGATTTGCCGCTAGCAACAACAACAACAATACAGGCTGCGATGCCATTTTAGCAAACAGAGCTTCTGCAATGTCTGTATACACACAGAGAAATACACACGCACAACTGATCCCACAAGGTCTGCTTGTTTTATTTCGATCAATCTATAAATATCTGAGAGTAAACGCTAAACTGCACAAATACACACACACTTGTCACCCGGGATGGTGAAGAGGAGGCAATTGTACCCCATGTAGGAGGTGGTTGGATCTGCATGTTAAATCTATTACATGCATACACCTCAGAGTACTCCAAATTATACACACATCCATGCAAACACACTAAATGAACAAGAATGTGTGTGTGTGTGTGTGTGTGTGTGTGTGTGTGTGTGTGTGTGTGTGTGTGTGTGTGTGTGTGTGTGTGTGTGTGTGAGAGTTACTGCCCACACTAATGAAGGTAGTTGTGGGGCTAGCATGCCAAATCTGCGAGCAGACAGCGCCATTTGACTCCTCTAACTGGATTATGTAAATCAGACAGACATCACAGCCCTTGGAGATGAGTGACACATCATTTACACCAAGGAAGAGAGTGCAAACACATAAACACACCCACATGCACACAAACACACATACACACACATATATTTATATTTATATGTATTCAGCTTCAGCGCAGCATTTACATCCACTAGTCGACCTTCTGAGGGTACTTGACAACTCAGCTTCAGTATTAGACCAACCTGTGCACTGCCTGGATTGATTACAACAAAGCCTTCAACTCAATTCCACACATAGATACTAGAAAGTCTGGAACTGTACAACATCAACAGTAAACTGAGAGCCTTCATCAGAAACTCGATGGGGATGTGAAAGACGACCCTAGAGGCCAACTCAAACCCAATAGCCCAAGTTAACATCAAGTGCAGCATAAACCAAGGAGATGCACCGTCACTGCTACTGTTCAGATGATCAGAACTGAAGGGGTCGACCTACCATGAATAAATATAGGTGAAATCCAGAGTAGAGTACCTACAAGTACCTTACCCACAGGGTAATGGAAACCATGAGGAGGCAGCATGAAAGTCAACCACTTCCAAATACCTCCAGAGGGTAAGACAAGTACTACCAGTCATCAGATATCCCGCTGGGATCATAAACTGGCAAAAGGAGGAGATGGAAGCCACAGATGTCAAGACCATAAAGCTCCTTACCATGCATGGAGGGTTGCACCCTAAGTCCGGCATCCTGAAGCTGTACACTAAGCAGAAAGAGGGAGAACGAGGACTAGTATGCATCAGAGCCACTGTCCAGGATGAAACATCGAAAATTCAATAGTACATCAAGTAGCTGGCCCCTCAGGACGAGCTGCTCAGTGAATGCCTCAGACAGTTGAAACCTGATGAGAGTGAGGAGGGAGAGGAGCAGACATGGACAAACAAGCCCCTACATGGCATGTACAACCGCCAGATTGAGGAAGTGGCAGAAATCAAGAAGACCTCCCAATGGCTAGAACATAGACTGAAAGACAGCACAGAGGCACTCATCATGGGAGCACAAGAGCAGGCCCTAAGCACAAGAGCCACAGCGGCCAAGGTCTACCACACGAGACCCAAGGTGCAGGCTGTGTAAGGATGCTCCTGAGACAGTCCAACACATCGTAGTGGGGTGTAAGATGGTAGCTGGAAAAGCATACATGGAGAGGCACAACCACGTGACAGGGATAGTGTACAGAAACATCCATACCCAGTATGAACTACAGGTACCCAAGTCCCAATGGGACATACCACCAAAAGTGGAGGAGAACAACAGGGCTAAGGTGCTGTGGGACATCAGCTTTCAGACTAACAAACAGTTCCTGGCGAACCAACAGCAGCAGCATAGCAGTGGTGGACAAACAGCAGAAGAGAGCAGTTGTAATAGATGTGGCGATACCAGCTGATGCCAACATCAAGAAGACGGAACACAAGAAGGTTGAGAAGCACCAGGGGTTAAAAGAACAGCTAGAACGGATGTGGAAGGTCAAGGCTGACGTGGTCCCCATGGTAGTAGGAACGCCACTTGTCATATTCAACTGAACACCTAGATCAGAGCAGTAATCAGGGTATGAAATTAAGAAAATTTTCCCGGGGGCAATTTTGGCCCCCACAGTCCAAAAAGTGCAAGCATTTTTCATGGAAAATGTTTTTTTAATTATAGCTTGATTTTGTTTTTTAGGGGCCAACTGATTAATTGGCTCGCCAATTTAATCGCCGATTTTAGCAATTAGAGCGTAATCGTAATCTGCCAAAAGTTGTCTGATTGACGCCCATTATAACGTGTAATTTTCAGTAATGAAATGCCATTCATATATTTTTCTTAGAAATTATGTCCTTCTGTATCCAGTAGAGGGTGCTGTGACTCCTCTCATGTCACACCCCACAGCAACCCCACAGAGTGAGAGTGTAGTAGTGTATGTTACTGAAAAGCCAACAGCGCGTGCGTAATAAAACAGTACGCGCCTCAACAGTAAGTTTATAATTACGAGTTTGTGAAATAAAAAAATAACTCAATAAGTTTCCAATTTCCCAAGACGTACCTCACTGTGTCTGTCATGCATGACATATGTTAGCAAGCTAAAGAAAGTTAGGATCACCTATTTTAAACATTAGCTACCTTGCTAAACTATTAAACAGTCAGGCACAGCACCATTAATGATGTAACGGTAAAGTTACAGCACCTCAAAGTAGTGTTATGCTCACTCAGGCAGCTGCATGCTACCAGACTAGATAAGACCAGTCGAGTTTCCAGTTCAAAATCGTTCCTGGCAGGGTACATCTCTTCCTGGATGTGTTTGCGGGGGTTTTGAGGGGATCTGGTGGAGGAACTGTGACTGGCTCACTTTGGTGGGTGGGTGGTTTAACTGGCTGATCCAAGTAGTGGTCCATGATCTACTGTACCGCAGCACGGCAGCTTCAAGTAGGACATGTAGTGAGCAGAATTATCTGTGCGTCAGAGGCGGGGGGCACGCATTCATGTAATCAGCACAACCTTGTTAATAACACCTGGAGAATAATGAGTTGTTGCCAAAAACTTTGGGGCAATTTTGGCATGTTTTTTGGGGGTCCGTGGCCCTCGCTAAACACCCGCGGGAATGTTCACACTGTGTACAGTTGTTAACTTTTTGTCAAATACATCAACCCAATACTCATCCTATCAATTATTCTTGATGAAAGAAAGAAATAACCTGGAAATTAAGACAGGACTTAGAAAGAGACAAATAGTCTTCAAAGCAAAAGACAGAACAGGTGAAATCAAGTCTCTTGAATTCCTCAATGCCATGCCTTCCTTCTTTCTTTTTCCTTATTTTTATTTCGTTTCTTGCTCCCATCTTCCTGTCGCTCATTTGTCAATCCCTTATATTTTTCCATCTCGTTTTTTTCTTTTCTTCTTTTACCTTTTGCTTAAATCAATCATTTTGTTCTGCCCTTTCCATCTATCACCCACTTTTTCTTTTACACCAAAATCCTTCAACATGTTTTTCTATCCATTTCACCCCAGTTTACTCTATCCTTCTTTTGGAAGGTCTTTGGTGAAACATTAGGATTTCCACACGTTTTTTTATTTGCCCACAAAACAGGTGTTTTTAGTGAGAAGTCATGACATTTACTGTCATGTTTCTGGGGACAAAATCAGGCATTTCCATTCTGCCAATAAAAGCGTTTGTTTTTAATAAGATGTCAAAACATCTGCAGCTACTTTTTTCCAGACAAACCTGCATTGTGTACACAAGTACAGTTTCATACATTATGCAAAAATAATCTAACGCAACGTTTTCTAAGATATGATATGAATGTTTCATTAGAGTATGTTTATCAGAAGAACTGGATGCTGGTATCACAATCAGAACAACTCTATTTTCCTCCATCTCTCTCCTTGAATCTTACACCTTTGTAAAAGTTGTAGAATTGTTCAATAAACTCTCTCACTTCACATCCATCTCTTCCTTCCCTCTATTTTTCCTTCATCTCTGGCTTTTTCCTCCTCTCTCCTTTACCTTCTTTTCCTTCTTTGCCCTCTCTCCTCGCTCCCTCTTTAACACACTCATCAAAGTTGACTGTAATTTGTTACAAACCAGTCAACGTGAGTACAAAAGATGACAGGAGCTGAAGGGGGGGGGGCTGAAAGGAAGGTGTGTGCGTGTGTGTGTGTGTGTGTGGGGGGGGGGTGTTGCAGAAGAAAATGAGGGAGGTAAAGGAGGAGGAGGAAGTTATGCTGGGAGGCAGAGTAGTAAATTGTTCCATTTTTGTGGGTAATCTAAATGCTAACTAGAGGCAACTTATCACCAGAATGGATTTCCGACCATCTGTTCAAATAACAGGGGATTTGTCCGGTGGCAAGCGCAAGAATGGGATGATGGTGGGAAGATTAGGCGACGGTGACGGCAACGCCGCGCGCCACGTCTCCACAGTCACAGCTTCAGAGGGGAGAAAAAAAACTTAAAGAAACGGGGAAAAAAATGTATTTTGTGCAAACAAGAACAGATGACGCCTTTACAATTACACCTGTCAGGAGCTCCGCAAAGCAATCGATCTCTGAGGCAGCAGAGCGACGCTCCCTCTCTCTTTCCACTTCATAGCAAAATGATTTTCTCTCCTTTTTTCTCTTCCTTCAGCCTCTCTCCATCTCTACCTCCCCCTCTTAGTTTCTCCTCTCTTTCCTTGTGCTCTCCCTTCCATACACTTTTCTGAAACAATTTGCAGGGAAAAATATTTCTTGAGATGTGACGAGATGATGTTTTGTTCTCTGATGGAGTGAGAAGCAGCGGAGGAGAAAATAAAGATGGAGGAGGTGAGATCAGTAGAAGAAACGAGAGGAGCGGCAGAGAAAAAGAGGAGAGGATGAGAGGGAAGAGATGGATAGACAGGAGGGGGCAAGTAGAGAGGAGAGGAATGGAGACAAGCTAAGGTAGAGGAAGGTAAGCAGAGAAGGTAGAACTTAAGAAAAGCAAAGATGAAGAGGTAGGGCCAAGAAAAGAGGCGTGAGTAAGAGAGAAGTTAAGAGGAGATACTGGGAGAGAGACAGAAAGACCTCAGGAAGAAGAGAAGGACAAATATATGGTGAAGGGGGGAGAAAGCAAAGGCTCAAAGACAAGATTAGAGAGTGTAAAAGGAGATGATGGGAGAGAAAAGAGAAGGGAAAAGAGAAGACAGGACGAGTTGAGAGAAGAGTAAAAGAAATGAAAAGACAAAAAGATAGGACAGAAAACAGATTTAAGATGTCTCAGAAGGAAAACAGAAGAGGGAGAGAAGGATGATGAGAAAAAGTGAAAGAGAAGGAGAGATCAACACAAGCAAAACCAACACAGAGGGAAGAGGAGAGAGGAAGGGTTAATGGAGAGAGGAGGAATGAAAGAGAACGAGGGATGAAGAGGAGAATAGTGGGGTGACAGAGCGTGCAGTTTACTGGCCCAGGAAGTGCTCTGAGGCTGCCGGCCAATCGGCTTGGCTCGATTCCCCCCGTGTCACTAACAGTCCATTGGCCAATGAAGGCTGGCCTTTATTCGCAATTTCAATCGACGCCTCACACCATCAAAGAGGAGCCGTTTATCTTTCTCTCCCATTGCCCACACACACAACTTCCTCTTCTCTCTCGATCCATCCATCGCACTCCTCTTCCTTCTTTTCTCACAATTTATTTCTCCATCTCTAGAAACACTCGCACAATCAAAGAAGACAAACAAAACCTCCTGGAATCTCATTCTGTTGTGTTTTCTTTTGCTTTTCAACAAACCTGTGTCTGAGAGTTGCAGACTGATTTCATCAAAAAGTAGATGTTCACTCAAAGATCGCAGGCCTCCACCAAAGCCAACAGCTTACACTCCTAGTGCTACAATACTCAAATCATTATACTCAGTATATTTGGATTTATTTACAGAAGTATCACAAATATGTCCATAATATTTCCTGAAAGGGTAATGACTAGAGAGGGCATATTTGCCTTCTCTCTGCATTTTAAAAATATTAAAGTAAAAATGTATACTGATCACACAGTTACTGTTTTCTAAGATTACTGCAGAGTTTTACTGTGTGAATCAAGGACTTTTATGTTTTTGCTTTTACAGTGCTTTGCAGTGATAATACAGTGTCTTTTTTTTAATGCTGTTTGTTGTTTCCACGGTATGGTGTTTTAACAGTGCCTTTACAGTGTTACAACAGTACTTTACATCATGTTAGTGTTTTATCACCATGAATGTTTTTATAGGGTTAATACAGTGTTACTAAAGGGTTTTAGAGTGAAAACATAGGAACAGCCACAATGTCCCACATTGCTGTATTCAAATGAAAAATCCTCGGCAAGAAATCTGGCAAAAGAACTGAGGTCAGTAATTATCTATCACACAAAAAGAAACCACAAACATGAAGGAAATTTCATGATAAGAAGTCATATGTTCAAAGGATGAATACCAAAGACTTTTTTATTTTACTGCAATATTAATGGCACTTCGTATATGCCTCCACTGCTCACAGTTCAATTACTGCACAGCCACAATGGTGGTGTGCAACTGACCTCTGACCTTTCCACTCCAGTTTCATGTGCTCATATAATATTATCATACAATTGCCTTGAATACTTCTGAATCAGGTATGGAAAGTGCTGAGAGGTGGCAAGATGAGAAAAAAAATGGCAGTAAGGAGTGAAGCAGTTTTGTGTGTGTGTGTGTGTGTGTGTGTGTGTGTGTGTGTGTGTGTGTGTGTGTGTGTGTGTGTGTGTGTGTGTGTGTGTGTGTGTGTGTGTGGCAGTTTCTTAATCTAATAGCATGCAGAGGAAATAGAGCAGAGCTGGACATCCTTGACACACACTGACTCAATACCAAGACCTAACACTTTATCATCTGCAGTACCTGGACATGCTGTCTGTGACCGTGTGTGTGCGTGTGTCTGTGTGTCTGTGTGTGTGTCTGTGTGTGGGTGTGTGTGGCCCTGGGTGCTGTGAGGATGGGCAGTAGTTATTAACCTGCTGCCCAATTTCTGTCACGGCTGCATTGTGGCTGCGAGCACAGAGGAAGGTGTGTGTGTGTGTGTGTGTGTGTGTGTGTGTGTGTGTGTGTGTGTGTGTGTGTGTGTGTGTGTGTGTGCACGTGTGTGTGTGTGTGTGTGTGTGTGTGTGTGTGTGTGTGTGTGTCTGTGTAGACTCTTCATCAGTGAAGTTATTACAAGGGCCCCATTCTAACAAATGAATGAATGAAAACTACTAAAGCAAATGACTGAGTGGGGTGTAGTGTTACTGAGTGTATATGAACCACTGTGACACTGTTCTACGAAACTACTTAACTGCTGTGTAAGTGAATAATTGTGTATATGATTGTCAGAAACAACTTTCAATTACCCTGATGCATGAAAAAAATTAACAAAAAAAATATAAAGGAACACATGTTTTCAAGTGTATTTGTAGTCAGTGTGAATTATAGTTAGACGAGTGACGCTAAATCACAACTCCACTTAGAAAATACGAATTTGAAAGTTATTTGCTTGTCATTTTGGGAAAGACCTGACAAAGAACTGATTCATCTTTTGCTCAAATTAGAATCATAATGTTATCCAGCATTACTTTGATCCATTTATTGTTATGAAATCACAGTCAAATCAAAGATGGAAGCAGCAGTCATTTAGACTCCTGGAGACAGCTCTGAGGCTTACAGGTTGTACAGGCTAGCAGCTAGTTTTGCTACCTACTGATAGGTCACCCACAAGCACAGGATAGCAATATGGTTATGTCACTTATGGCTAATGAAGATAAATAGGTGTAGAGTGCTTACAAAGGTGCCTTGGACCTAACTGAAATGTCTCAAAAATCAACTTAAGGATAGTGGTCAGCATGTTGATGAGGGTTGACAATATATAGATTCTTTTTCTTGTCTTAGTTTCCTCCATAAATGCCTTCTAATGTTACCGTAGGGTGTCCCGCAGAAAAGCAGGCCTGCTTGGCTCGCTCATTGTATGTGACATTTCAACCTGATAATAAAACTGAGGAATTTGCCTCAATGGTAAGTTTATAACAACTTGTTTTGCGAAAGTTTCCCATTTCCCAAAATGTGCCTCCTTGTATCTGTCACACTTTCCTGATATCAGTCGAGCGTGACATGATATGTTAGCAAGCTAAAGAAATTTAGGATAACCTAGCTTAAATATTAGCTATTAGCTATTTAACCAAGTCAGTCACAGCACCATGAATGATGTAACAGTAATGTTACAGTAACTGAATGTAACATTACACTCACTCAGGCAGCTCCATGCTACCAGACTAGATAAGACCAGAGCAAATTAGGATAACGTTTTGTTGCCGTGCAAAAACTGTTGTGGGCTGGATTTATTTTCGGCAGCACACAGACAGTGTTTTTGAACTTATAGAGTTGAGGAGGAAAAGCATTTCTGGTCAAAGTTATAACTCCATGGAGGGATGCACATTGAGACGACATCCGAGAGGGGCATTTCAAATCATGTCTTACCAGAGAGACTTAAGACGCTGTTTATCCACCTACCGATTACCTACAGATATACACTTACTGACATATTAATTAGACACTTTGCCATGTATAGCAAATCAATAACAGCCCTACCATGAATTCTACTTCAATTAATGTATTACTTTGTAAATGTTGACACTGCCAGAGAGACTTCCATCCATCCATCCATTTTCTTCCACTTATTCCAGTTAAGGGTCGTGGGGGGGCTGGACAGGTTCACCCTGGACAGGGCGCCAGTCCATCGCAGGGCCAACACATATAGATAGACAACCATTCACACTCACAGTCATACCTACGGTCAATTTAGAGTATCAATCAGCCTAGTCCCCAATTGCATGTCTTTGACGGTGGGAAGAAGCCGGAGTACCCAGAGAGAACCCACACAGGCACAGGGAGAACATGCAGACTCCACACAGGATCTTTCTGTGTGGAGTCCTCCGGCTTCTTCCCACCATCCAAAGACCTGCACTTGGGGACTAGGCTAATTGGATACTCTAAACTGACCATAGATATGAGTGTGAATGGTTGTTCATCTCTGTATGTTGGCCCTGTGATGGACTGGCGACCTGTCCAGGGTGTACCCCACCTCTCGCCCATAGATGCTGGGATAGGCTCCAGCCCCCCGCGACCCTTAGTATATATAGGAATAAGTGGAAGACAATGAATGAGATGATAGTGGGTGTTGCCCTTCAATTTAAAGCTTCGTAACAAGTGTTTGGAGCAATATTTAAGCCATCAAAAGCAGCTATTTTTTACATGAACGATGTAAAAAATTTAATCGGTCAATATATCGGTTATCGGAATTTGTTTATTCCCTCATGTCGAAATAGACATCTACCCCAAAAATATCCATAACGGTCAGGCGCTAGAAAAATCCTGATTAAAACTGGAAAACGGAGTGCATGAAATGTGTAAATGATGAATAATCAAGCTTGTAAGATCATTGGCAGCAGAGGATTTAAGGTTCACTTTCATCCTTCAAAAACAACCAATATTATAATTTTTAAATGTAGTGCTATCAGTTACTGAAAAGCCGTTACTTCCTGTCAGACATGAAGCTCATTGATTCAGATCTTAAGCAAGAAAAAAAGTCTGTCAGCAAGCGTTATAAAGATTTTTTCCCTGGTGCCTTCATGAGTTTAGTTGTAGGAACATTGCTGATGTATCTGTCTGAACTAAACAGTGTGTATGTGTGCGTGTGTTTCTGTGCGTGTGTGTGTGTGTGTGTGTGTGTGTGTGTGTGTGTGTGTGTGTGTGTGTTTTGACGCTCCCATAACCATTACGTGCCACAATGGAGCAGAAAGGCTGTCGGTTTATCTTCTGATCAATGCTGTGAGCTGTCAAAGCCTCTCATATACTCACTCTTTCTCGAACTCACACGCACGTGTGCACGCACACATTTACGCAAACCCCTGCAGTGAAAAGTGTAGTCATGTGGATTGCATGTGTGTTTTGCCCTCAAACAGACTCTCAAGCTGAAGCATTCCGACAGGCTCAGTTGGAGGAAACTCGGGGGCGTCATGGAAACCAGCCTGAGATTAAACTGCATAACAAATGTCCATTTACACCCCGAAGCCGCCAGTTAACGTTCAATTCATCTCAGCCATGCTCAACACCCAAGTCCCCCACCACCACAATACAATACTTATTTAACATCTGAATGAAGTCAATGTAATATCTCTATTGTCAGGTCAGTCTGAACTTGGGTGTCCACACTGACTACAATAAATGTTTCAGTTAGAATATAGGTTTCCTATTAAGACAAGCACATTACAACTCATTGGACTCTCTCAGTTTAAATCAAAAAAGACATTGAATGTTAAATTTGAGTTAAAAAATTAGGTTGGGGTAAAACTTCAACTCTGATGGGTCATATTGGTCATCATGTCTCATGTCCTTGTGCAGTGCTGGTCATTTGACAGTGGTGCCTTTGGTTGTGCGACACCAAAAAACATAAAAGCCATCTAATTATAACATCATGTCACGACACTGACCACAGAGATGTATGTATGGACATAAGCACGACTACGTTCCAGAAGACATTGTGGTTTGGGCACGTTATCTCTCTGCGAAGATGTTGTTGACTTGAGATGTTAGACATTGGATTCGTTGTAATTTAACAATCTAAGACTAACTTATTGTCAGTACTCTATAACATACTGACTTTAGCATTAGAAATCATGCAATGTCACAAAATGTCTTTGGTCAAGTCTCTTTTTTTTGTTAATGAAAAACTCCATTCTCATAACGTAGGAAAAATTTTAGTTGTGGGAAAACAAGTTTAGTTTCAAGTGTGAAAAGCAAGGTCTGTTTCAAGTAAAATGGGAAATGTCCAAACTCTTTTCAAGTCAAAATTCAGGTCACCAACATTTTAGCAGAATGACGGTTCAGATTTTTTTCTTTTGGTCCAGACTGACTGTGGTCAAGTATACATCAAGTCTAATATTTGACACCTGTGCAAAGTCTAACTTTGTTGAATATAAACCATGAACATTGAGCAGGTCCTTTTAAGTTTTAACTTACAATTGTTTGAGATAATTTTCCAAAGTGCAATAGTCACATTTTAATGCTATTATTTTATGATGATTTGTTTTAATTTAATCTTAATTTAATACTCACAAATCTTTTTGACATGAGTCTATGTATTTATCTTAGAAGTCTTGCATCAACAAGAGAAGTGACATATTAAGCCCAGTTCACACCACACGACTTTAGGCGTCGGCAATGTCGGCGACTTCCCTCCCCCATATTGGGGTGAGGCACAAACGACCACAGCCACAAAAGTAATGAGGTGTGGACAGCTCCAAGACAATGGACTGGGAGGTCGCATGCGACGTCGGCGACAAAAAATGGACATCTAGCACTGCTAGATATCCAGAACTTGTCGCAGTGACGTAAACGGAGCTGCAGCCAATGAAAGCAGACATGTGAGGTACCGTGAACCTAGACGAAAAGAGCTCTGGCAGGGGGGGAGCCGCGCAAACCGAACAACAACAACAACAACAACAAAAATGACGAGAGGCATGGATTCTACAAAGGGTTCGCGATATCCGTGGACACAGGAGGATCTGGATGGCTTGGTTGTGCATTGGTGTGAGCACCCCTGCCTTTTCGCTGTCCGCGTTTGCCAAGCCATTCCTTCGCCCACCCTCTCTTCCTCTTCCTCCGACCTGGAGGGCGGCGCTCTGCTCCGCGTCCATGTTTACAATGAAAGGGGCGTGCGCTGCAGTCAAGAGTTTCCTGGCCAGCTGGGCAGTCAGCCACGCCTACTGACGGGGAAAATCGTGAAGTCTGAACACTGTCGTCCACTGACAAATCTTGTAGTGTGAACAGCAGCCTGATTGAGCGTCAGGTGGTGTGAACAGCAGGGCGCTTCGCCGACAAAAAAAAGTTGTGTAGTCTGGACAGGGCTTTATGTGTATCAGAACAAGAACACTTAGTCCCATAAAACCTTGTGATATGCAAAACACTAATTCCTACGGCCAATTCCTCAGCCAAATAATAAAACAGGTGCATATATACCTATTTAAAAAACTTATCTCCTGCAGCTTTAAAACACAATTTGCATGCGTTCCAGCATCATACTGTCTCTTTTGGTCAGTAGAGGTCAAGACAAAAATCTAGACAAATACATAACATGCGACCCATTAAAATTTCTCACTTGAGGAACATGTGCTCTCCTTCAGTTCTGCTTCAGACTCTGAACTCCTAGAAAAAGAAAAAAAATGTCTCTAAAAGGGTTTTATTGCCATAAAGGTTTA